>NC_057736.1:36405554-36427182 GCF_004010195.1 Chiloscyllium plagiosum | reverse complement strand
GGTGGAAGGTGAGCACCAGGGGCGTTCTGTCCTTGTTACGGTTGGAGGGGTGGGGTCTGAGGGTGGAGGTGCAGGATGTGGACGCGATGCATTGGAGGGCATCTTTAACCACATAGGAAGGGAAATTGCGGTTTCTAAAGAAGGAGACCATCTGGTGTGTTCTGTGGTGGAACTGGTCCTCCTGGGAGCAGATCCGGCGGAGGCAGAGGAATTGGGAATACGGGATGGCATTTTTGCAAGAGGTAGAGTGGGGGGCATCAATGTGGACTTCAACAGTTTCCTCATTTCCCCTTCCCCCACCTCACCCAAGTTCCAAACCTCCAGCTCAGCACTGTCCCCATGACTTGTCCAGACTTGTCATACCTGCCTATCTCCTTTTCCACCTATCCACTCTACCCTCTCCTCCCTGACCTATCACCTTCATCTCCTCCCCCACTCCCCTAATGTACTCTATGCTACTTTCTCCCCACCCCCACCCTCCTCTAGCTTATCTCTCCTCGCTTCAGGCTCTCTGCCTTTATTCCTGATGAAGGGCTTTTGCCCAAAACGTCGATTTTGCTGCTCCTTGGATGCTGCCTGAACTGCTGTGCTCTTCCAGCACCACTAATCCAGAATCTGGTTTCCAGCATCTACAGTCATTGTTTTTACCTACCTGATTCATTGATATGCCCTCTCACATCAATGCGCCCCCTTCCTTCACTCCACCATAATGCCCAATAAACAATGTCACCCCATCTTATTCTTCAATTCCTTTCTCCATGGGTGTTTACTTTGTTTCTCTTTAAATGCATCCATTCTATTTATTTCAAATAATTCACATTGTAGCAAATATTCCAGATAAATTCTATATTCTCATTTTTCTCTGGGTGTATAAGTTATTCCTGGATTCCTTATTGGTTTTGTTTTAAGGACAGATTTGGATTTATCTTATTTATTTCTGCTCCTGCTCAATTTCCATTCTTCCCCAAGAGACCTGCTGCTCCCAACTTAAAATCTGTTCTACAGTGACATCTGTGGTCAATAGAGGAATTACAATGGGGACATGTTTCAATATTGCAGTTCTGGAGCTCACCAGCAGTGACCCTGGCCTGACCCAAATGCTTTAACCATTGCTCTGCTGGTTCTTCCCTCTTTCCCTCAACTCTGTTTTATAGTAATAAGCTCTTCACCACACCACCCCCCTACTGGGACAGGAATAGAAAGAAGATACTCACAGAATTGTTCGAAGGAGATCAAAGCACCTTAGTCAACATTCAGCTTTCATTAAAAGGGTTAATTTATTTTTCAGTACAGGATCTTTAACAATCACTAGGGGACAGAATTCTCAATGTTTGAGTCAAAAAGAAAGTCTTTAACTAATATCACCAAACACAGTTCATTTGGCCCATTTGGACTTCAGCTATGTGTAATCCAGCTGCATTTTGCCTTCTTATGAGCAGCAACTATACTTCGGAAGTGTAAGTTTTGCTGTAAAATACAACAGGACATCATGAGAACATATAATGTGTTACAAAAATTCAGCTGGACCATGTAACTTAATCTGCGTCAGTTCTAACCAAGGTTTCTTCACCAATAACATCTGATCTGACAGGATAATAGCATTCATTTCTGTGTCGAGTTTAAAATTAACATGACATTGATTGATGTAAGTAAACTCTGTGAAAGTCATTGGATTGAAACACTAACTACGTCAGATAAACAAATTCTGACAGGAATACCTCAGATATATTTTTAATGGAGATGTATCGTCTAATAATGCCCAAAGAGGAAATCTAATGACATTGGGACACAGTGGTAGTGTCCCTACCCCTGGAACAGGAAGCCCTGGTTCAAGTGTCATCTGCTGCAGATGTGTATAATAATAGTTCTGAATAGATTGATTAGAAAAACAGGTTAATTTTTGTTTTTAATTAACTTATTCTTATAGCTCTGATACGATGTCCTACATCTGCACAGATTTTGAAAGTGACCTATAGTGTGGCAGGTGTAGCATTCATTTGTAATGACTGAGCGTTGTCTGTGCCTGTGAAACTTTATCGGCCCACAGTGCTGATATTGGCTCTGATTACTATACATGCTGTTTAGTTGACTCTCTATGTTGGTTTGTCACATTCCTCATTAAAGTGTCCCGACCTCTTAAAGTGAATAGGTTCCATTATTCTCCTGAAATAGGCTTCTTCTATTCTCAAGATCTATGTAAACAACTTTCTGCTTACTACTTGCAGGATAATTTAAGGAGATTTCTCCCAAGTTAGGACTGTTTTAAATTTGACAAAGACTCATCAATAATTGGGTGGTACAGTGGCTCAGTGGTTAGCACTGCTGCCTCACAGTGCCAGGGACCTGGGTTCAATTCCAGCCTTGGGTGACTATATGCATGGAGCTTCCATGTTCTTCCCGTGTCTGCATGGGTTTCCTCTAGGGGTTCCGGTTTTCTCCCACAGTCCAAAGATGTGCAGGCTAGGTGAATTGACCATGCTATACTGCTCAGGGATGTGTAGGCTAGGTGCATTAGTTAGGGGAAATGAGTAATAGGTATAGGGAAATGGGTCTGGGTGAGATACTGTCCAGAGGACTGGTGTCTAACTTGTTGGGTCTAATGTCCTGTTTCCACACTGTAGGGATTCTAATTCTAACTACCACTGGACCCCAAGAGCCCTTGCAATCTGAGACTCAGCTACTTTATCAATGACCTTGCCTCCATTGTGCAGTCAGAACTGGGGATGTTGGTGGTTTTACAGTGTTCATAACTCCTCAATACTGGCACAGCCTGTGTGCACATGCACTAAGATTTATACAACATCAAGGATCGGGCTGATAGGTGCATTTGTCAAGGGTAAATGTAAAGTAATGGGAAATGGATCTGGGTGGGTTACTCTTTGGAGGGTTGGTGTGGACTTTTTGGGCCAAATGGCCTGTTTCTGCACTGTAGAGATTCTATGAATATGAATTTCTATGAATTCCAACAACAGTTCTGTCTCCCATGAATTCTGATTTCAAAGTTCCTCTCATTTGAAGAGGTCATTAATTAAATGGATTACCTTGGAAACTGTACACCTATGTTCAATCTTGTTTGCTCAAGAATTTTATTAGATTGGAAGAATTATTGAAGACTTTTAAAACTTTGTAATCAGTGACTTCTTTGATATATTGGTAATTTATAACTTTTAATTATTGTTTTCTTCAAGATGTTCTGTTGTACTCAAAACTAACATGAAATCCTTTCCAAGTATTATATATCCTTTCATCATCATTCACCATGTTTATGTATTCTTATTTTAAAGATGTGTTATCTCTAAAGGATCTCAATGGTGTTTGTAATCTGCTATCTTCAAGCTTGATTTTCTTTCATTATATTTATGAGGTTTAAATTTTGTTGGCTCTAGATTTCTTCAAAATTTTAAATACTTCAGACTTTTGAAGTACCATATGATATTTTTCCAATAAAGTCTCATATGCTGTATTATAGCAATGTTGTAGGTATGTTGTAGGTAGGTATGTTTTGAAGTATCACATTGGGCTAAACAACAATATATTTTCTCCGTTCTACTTGCTGAGGTTTTCCTGCTGTTTTTAATGTCAATAATGGTAATTGCAGGTATCAGGAGGGTCTTTGTGACTTCTGCAGGGTAAAAGGGACATTTTCCAATCTTTCACCACCTTGCACAACTTCTGAAAAAAATCATTTTGACTGTGGCCTTAATAAATCTTCCTGTTAAAATGATAGTTTAAATCTTGAATTTCCCAATCTTCCATTGGTATGTAGAGTCATGGAGGCACAGAAACAGAGCCTTCTGTCAAACGTGTCCATGCTGACCAAATATCCTAAACGAATCTACTCCCATTTACCAGCACATAGCCCATATCCCTCTACGCATCATTCTCTGCTTGAAAAAGTACATGAATTTGAATCATTAGAATTTTGCTGTGTTTTCCACAGGCCTTTTATTTTATTTGTAAGAATAACTATTACTTTTTAGCTCTGATATAACTGCCTGACGGTTATTACTTAGATTATTTAAAAGGATTTGAATGTGTCCTTCGATATAACATACAAGATCAAATATTTATTTCAATATTTTTCTTCTGTTAAACTCGTTTATTCAAGATTTGAAGGTTCCGGTGTTGGACTAGGGTGTACAACTACCTGATGAAGGAGCTGTGCTCTGAAAACTAGTGCTTCCAAATAAATCTGTTGGACCATAACATGGTGTTGTGTCTTTTATTCAAATCATCTAAACTTGACTTTTAACCCCTAAAGTAAATGATGTGACTTTTCTCTTATGGTGGTCTCAGTATAACTTAATTTTCTGGTGTTTGCTCTATCTACTGTGGCCAAGACTTGTGGAGCCTGCTCATGGTGATGCCAATATCATTTTGAAAGGTAAGTATTCCCTTTCACCTTCTTTCATTTCCAACCTTGTCTTTTATGCCTTTATTATAAAGTTCTTACCCTTACCCTCAACAAGCTCTAGGTTTAGTCCTGAAGCTCCAAATTTCTCCCAAGGACCATTCCTCGCTAATGTTTCAATCTCCTCCAAGTGTGGTTTCATGGATTGCATAGTCTATGAGCTTCTTGTTAGCTCGGAGGTAAAGTTTTCTTCTGGAGCGTTGTTTTTGCTCTGTTGCTGCTCTCATCATTTCTACTGACTGTTTATCAGTCTTCATGTTTCAGCTGCTTACAGACTGAGTTCTTCAAACTGAATTGTTCTTGAAGTGGTGAGCCTACTTGTCACTAAAATAATATATTCTGGATCAAACGAATTCTGCCAACTATTGTTAATATTGTTATTTCAGCAACGTGCCCACCACTGATCACCATGTTCTTTTGGATAGGAATCATTTCCTGCTTGTGGTCGGGCCAGTTTTCTGCCACCAATCCTTTCAATGCCTAATCCAAGGCATAGAATTAGTGGGAGAGGACAGGCCACTCTAGAGCCTCTTGTCTTACATAACAAAGCATATTTATTGCATGATGATAATAGTTAGAATTAATATTAAGTTGTTAAGCATAATTACAACAATCAGAAGCCAGCAATGTCATGTCTTTCTCCACTGGGACCTTGCACTAGACTGTTTGATTCTCCACCAAAAGATTGTGCTATGTTATCAGATTGGGTAGAACTATTGGAAATTGAACATTAGCCCTTTCAGAATCATTGCATTGTACACCATGATGTCCCTATGTTTCTGTTATTTTTTAAAAATTTGTACCATTAGGACTTTGCTGTGTTTTCCACAGGTCTTTAACTATATTACATGTAAAAAACTATTACTTTTAGCCCAGATTCAACTGATAGTATGGTGTTTAATATTTAGAATAGTCGGAAGGGTTTGGGTGTGTTCTTTGATATGGTGTACAAAATCAAAGATCATTGCCCTTGACAATAATCATTGAGAACCTTAACAATTCATCTCAGTGACCCATAAGAAACAGTAATAGATGTAGTTATTTTATAAGGCAATGGTTGCATTATCGTGCAACCCCACATGAGAAAAATTGCACTTTAGAAACAGCACTTAAAGTGTTGGCGATATAGTCGCATTACAGCTAACACACATTTTAAAAGTTTGTCCTTTAGAAACAGTGCCTCCAATTCATCAATCACATTTCAGCAAATTTGTATTAACAAAATGCATGTTATAGCAGAGCGACCTGTAAATGGGAACCAGAGTCTAGTAGTTTTAAATAAATGTAGCATTTAGGGGATAATCTTCAACAGCCAAATCTGAATTGCCAGCAAACAATTGAAAAGGATAAGGAAAGACCAGGGCACGTTGTTCAAGGCCTACCCAATAAAGCTCTCAGATGATTTAGTTAGCTACCCGAAAATGTTTTGAAGGAATGCTGAGCAAAGTTTAGCACCCAGTCACAATTTTCACTTTGGTCAAACATTGAGCAGTGAAAAGATGAAAAAGGACCAGGGAATTGTTACCTCCTGTAATGTTAATAGAACTGTGTCATATGACCAGTCCATTCATGATCTCCTTTGTGGGTCAATTGCCAACTGCCAAACTATCGGGATCTTCTGGTCAATTCAGTGTAGGAGAACAATCGATTTTCCAACTTACAACAAATGGGCATGAAGTCCCCGCTTGTTGGTTGCAGCCAATTAGCCAGTGCTGGGCCTTGGAGTAGATTGGTTCTCCATTTGGTGTTAAAAGGTGAGCTATGCATTCACACTGTCCACTTTGTGCATGTAGGAGGCACCATCTGTCCACTGCATTCATAAACAATGTTGAAGCCAACAGCAGTATGTCTTTTGCATGAATAAGCTTTCAGAGAATCTCAAGTGATGTAGTAGTTGATCGATAGGATTCCTATATTTGCTCATGGGACATTCCGAAGTGCCAGATTCAGAAACTAACTTGAACTGAACTGAAGATGTTGACAAAAACTGTTCTATATATATTTCAATTCAGATAGTTCAGATGAAAAGTTATCAAAAGCTCAATATTGGATGTGCTTTGTACCTCACATTCAAATGTTAAGATGTCAATGGGCTGAAGATTGACAGGTGGGCTTTGATGTAGATAAGTGTGAGGTGCTGCATTTTGGAAAGGTAAATCAGAGCAGGACTTATACACTTAATGGTAAGGTCTTGGGGAATGTTGCTAAACAAAGAGGCCTTGGAGTGCAGGTTCATAGTTCCTTGAAAGTGGATTCCCAGGTAGATAGGATAGTGAAGAAGGTGTTGGTGTGCTTGCCTTTATTGTTGAGTACATTAAGTAGAGGAGTTAGGAGGTCATGTTGCAAATGTACAGGACAGGACATTGGTTAGGCCACTATTGGAACGCTATGTGCAATTGTCCCTGCTATAGGAAGGATTTTGTGAAACTTGAAACTTGAAAGGATTCAGAAAAGATTTACAAGGTTGTTACCAGGGTTGGAGGGTTTGAACTATAGGCAGAGTTTGAATAGGCTGGGGCTACTTTCCCTGGAGTGTTGACAGCTGAGGAGTGACCTTATAGAGGTTTATAAAATTATGAAGTACATTGATAGGATAAATAGACAAGGTCTTTTCCCTGGAGTGGGGGAGTCCAAAACTAGCAGGCATAGGTTTAAGGTGAGAGGGGAAAGATTTAAAAAGGACCTAAGAGGCAACTTTTCACAGAGAGGCAGGGTGCATGTATGGAATGAGCTGCACAATGTTAAACATCATTTGTCATTCCTCAGATGCTAAAGCAGCACATGTCCAAATACAACATGTGATCAAGTGACCATGGGCCCAAAATTGAACATTTCTAAATTAACCCACAGCTGAAGTAATCGACCCTGACAGAAAATTGACCAAACCCAACAGCAGCTAGCTGCTATCAGCTACAGAGAACAATGGAAACCAAGGTGAAAGAGACCATCGAGCTTCACTGGGAACCAATTACAACCAGCCTAAGAGTTGTGTATTGGAGGAGTATTGATCAGACTTTCTGGCACCTTGACTTCTAGCCAGTACCTGAGGCCATGTTCTTCACACCTCCTAGATATGGCAATAGTGAAGGATGTTGACATGAACCTATTGGGGGCTTTGAAGCCTGCTCATGATCCAGTTGGACAAAAGTCACAGAACATTCTGGAAGGTCTGGGGCTAGTGGAATTAAAAACACACATCTTGAAGCCACCCCCTCAGCAAAGACTCACAGCAAGACTCTTGGCAGAAGACTCTGCAGAAATCCAGAAGATTCACCCAAACCTGCTAAACCTACCTTCATGGAAGAGAGCCAGCCCAATGTTAGAGAGGAAGGTGTTTCTGATAGCGCAGCTCAACACGTGGATCATTGTGGGTAATATCCTTTGTCAGTCAGAGAGAAAGTATTGTGGGAATTGGGAAATGCTCACATGGTGTGTTGCTAAAAGCGAGTTGAACTACAAACCAAATTCTATGTCACTTTGTCAGGCTCACCAACAAGAATTCTTGAGTAAAGTATTTTTAATACATAAACTGGTCAAAGTGTCCAAAGAACAGACTACAAGCAAGACCTGAACAATGTCCAAGCTTGGGCTGATAAGAGGCAAGTAATTTTTGAGCCACACAAAACCAGACAATGACCATATCCTACAAAGAATCTAATGATTGGCTCTTGACCATTCATTTTTTAAAGTCTTTGAGAGATGGACATTGTCAGTTTTGGGCTACTTTAGATTTACTTGCTCCATCCTGTTGGATAGGCTTCACTGTCAACTCTATGGACAGCTTTCTTTGAGCAGAGAATTACAGAAAGGGGGCTTGGCAGATTCACTTACCTTTCCCAGCTAACCCATAGCAACAGACTTAACAGAAACAGTTTGGAAGAGAAATACTGATCCTTATTATTCTGGAACTTTCTAAGATTCCATGGCTTGAGATGTCTCTGCTGCTGCTTTGAATTGTACTCAAATGTTCTGCCTTCATGAATTCCATCTACTATGTCATCGAGGCATATGGGCTTTGTACTGCACACTTGAGACTGCTGTACTTAGCCTGAGAGCCTCTGCTCTGAGATTGCTACATCCCTGTCACTAATTTATCCAGCAGATTGTAGGATATCTATCTTCAAGCAGGCAAGAACATTGCTTTTCCTGTCTAGCCATGTACAGGACTGGTGAAGTGGATGAATGGGTAAACATAGTACTTGTGATCAAGTGTTTACACTTTATCTTTGAACTAATTTCTACCAGACAGTTTGGATTACAGTTACTTGGGAGATCTGGTTTCACTTGCGATGCATTTGTTACCTTAAATGTCAAATAATTCTGAGAATAAACCCCTTGAGCTTAACAATAGCTCTCATAATTCCTTTACCAAGACAAACTTACGTAAACGGGAAACATTAGATCCCTCATAAAAGATATCAGCTGCTTTCCTCCAATAATAAAGAACATTACAATTTTAAATACAAAGTCCTCAATCTTAACATGGATGGACAGAGGTGAATAACTGCAATGGAGGTAAAGTTCAAACATGAGAGAAAATAATACAGCATGTAATAATGTTAATCCTACAGAACTAATTGAAGGTTTCAAGTAATCTTGTGTCTTCTAAAACTTACCTGGTACATATATTCTGGTTAGTAGCAGCCTACAGTTAACTGAGAAAGGCTGACTGCTGCAGTTTAAGGGCTTGAAGAGGAAATAAATCTGATGGCAAAGCAAATTCATTCCAATCGAGCTGACAGACAAGTTTAAAAAAGTAAGAATTTAAGATGTGTTTTAGACTATAAAAATGGAGACTGGAATTTATTTTTCCACTCATCAGCAGTTTGTGTGACGTTAATAGATTAGCTGAATCTTCTCTTAAGCCATGTATTGTGTTCCATGAACAATACAAATGGTCAAAAATATATTAAATAAGTTGCAAGCTGATTACAAAATAAGTCTACAGCATTTCTTTTGTGTTACCTCTCCTGTTTTATTTTGTTTTCCAGTGATGTGGAAGGAACAGAAGGAGGCCATTCAGTCCCTTGAGCCACTCTAATAGATCATGGCATACCTCTACCACAATCCCATTTACTTCCCTGTCATATCCCTTGTTAGCTTTACCTAAGATAAATTGATTGATCTGAAACTTGAGATTTTAGATTCATCCCTAGTATCCATAGAATTTTGAGGACAAATGACAAAGCTTCTGGCACTATCTGTGTGAAAAAAAATTCCTGAGTTTACTCCTAATTGGCCCCATTCCAATGTTAAGCCTCTTGTAATAGGGCACTTGTGTAACAATGGTAGTGTCCCTGCCTCTAAGCTATAAGGCCTGAATTCAACTCTTACCTGCTCCAGGAGCGTATTTTAACATCTCCGAACAGATTGATTAAAAATATCGATGTTCTGATTAGTGATTGAATGACAGGTAGAAAGTTGACAGTGTTAATTAAGAATGATTGTGTAAGCTCACCAGCATTTTGATGTTTGGGGAGCAGACCCATTATTATGTGCAAGTTGCCATCTCAAAAGAGACAGCAGGTCATCAGCAAGTAAAAGCGTGGGACTTCAATTTTGAACTGCCTTCTCTATGGTGGAAAACCCTGAATTCTGTGGTTTAATCTGCAGTTCAGTCAAATGACCACCTCATACAGCGTTTTCTACAGAGATTGCTCCAAATCATACAAGCTAATGGCACACTCAAAACATAAGACAGAGAATTGATGTTGAGATTTCAAGGATATATTTTAGGCAGGAGTTGAGTTTGCTTACAGCAGCTGATGAGCTGGATTGCCAAATTTGCTGCATTTATATTGGACAACATGGGGCATGAAAGCTGCCGTGGAAACACTCGGATGAAGCAATGTATGGGTCGAACACAGGAACAGAGAAATCAGAAGAATGGTAGTGGCACAGTGTTGTAACAGAGTCGATGGAAATGAAAATCGAAACAAGTTGCAAGTTGTTAGGAGCCGGAATGTCCTGGCTGAAAAGGTCCTGGAAGCTGATTCAATAGTAACTTTCAAAAGGGAGTCAGGTCATGACCTGAAAAGGGATGTTTCCAGAATAGTGTTAAAAGAGCAGTGAGATGGCTCTTTATTGAGTAGTTTCTCAAAGAGTTAACACGGTGACAATGGCCTGCTTGAAATGCAGGTCACTTGAAACTCCTGGCCTAACTCACACTGAGACTTGTTTACCCTTCACCACTGTGGTCAATACATCATAATGACTCCTTTTACAGCAAAGCCTTGATTTTAAAATTCTCAACTTGGGTTACAGATTCCTCCGTGTCCTTATTCCTCCCTACCTCTGCAGTCTCTTCCAGTCCAACAACTCCACAGGATTTCAGTGCTCCTCCAATTCTGGTCTCTTGAGCATTTCTGATTTTAACTGATCTATCATTGGTGGCCAGCCTTCAGAAGGCAAGGCCTTAACCCTTCCGAAACCTCTCCAATTCTCATTGTTCCTTTAAGAAAACTTCATTAAAACCCATTCTTAGATCAAGTTTTATTTTATATGTCCAAATATCTCCTTATTAGACTAGATTACTTACAGTGTGGAAACAGGCCCTTCGGCCCAACCAGTCCACACCGACCCGCCGAAGCGCACCCACCCATACCCATACCCCTACCCCTACATTTACCCCTGCATCTAACACTACGGGCAATTTAGCATGGCCAATTCACCTAACCTGCACATTTTTTTTGGATTGTGGGAGGAAACCGGAGCACCCGGAGGAAACCCACGCAGACACGGGGAGAATGTGCAAACTCCACACAGTCAGTCGCCTGAGGCGGGAACTGAACCCGGGTCTCTGGCGCTGTGAGGCAGCAGTGCTAACCACTGTGCCACCATTTCCTTATGTGGTTCAAAGTCAAATTTTGTTTGGAAATGCCATTGTAAAGTGCCTTGGGACATTTTGCTACCTTAAAGACACTACGTAAATGCAATTTGGTACTGTGTGCATGACTCCATGCTGGGCTGGCATACCTCAGTTGGCTGACTTTTGCCCCAGCAATAAGTTAAATCTATCCTGCACCATCAACATTGTACAATGAACCAAAACATGGCCAGTTTGTTACTTAAACTCTGTCACAGGGAATGGACCTAACTGGATGTGCCAACATTAATTGCCTGTGAAGATGGTGGTGAGCTGCCTTCTTAAGCTAGGTCCACAATGCTCTTAGGAAAGATTTCACCCAGCAATAGTGAAGGAACACTGCTATATTTCCAAGTCAGGCTTAGAGAGAAACTTGCAGTTCGAAGTGATCATTACTTTGACATGTTTCCCCAGTAGCTATAAATTTCTTCTTCATCTCCGTTGTAGTTGATTCATCATTGCTTCTTTTTACCATCTTCATTGGATTGTTATTATGTTGATGTTGACTCTAAGGTGATGGCAAGATGCAGAAAGCGTAGTGGCCATTTTAATCAACGTATTCAGACATGTCATAACATGTGCTTGGGCGAACTGGAGTTTGAACATGAACTTTCTGTCCCAAAGGTAGGCACACTACCATAGAAGCTCTGCTGAAAATGTGATATAATGAGAATTCATATGTTAATGTGATGGTGATGATAATGTTATTCTGACAACAATGGTCACACACTATTGAGATCCTGAGAAGACAGAAATGGAGGAACTTTCCTTGAGAATTGCAATACAAAGATCTTAAGCATCCACAGTTCTTTGTTTTATTTTAGTGCAAAGATGTCTCCTGCTTGGAGAAGGATGTCCAATCTTTTGACAAAGCTTCATACCACAGTGATGATTCGACTTTCTGCATAAACCAATATAGAGACAGAGAATTCTGATTCCGATATTATCTACATAATGACTTATTTTATATCTATTTTAGATACTTTCCCTAACCAACCAGTTCAAAGATATTGTTGCACACTTCTAAAGGAGGTGGGACTTGAATCTAGGATTTCCTAACCCAAACATAGAGACATTACCACAGCACCACAGAGGACCCAGTTATGGATGTGCATGCTAGCCTGGATCTCAACAGACAGTCTGACAGCCATCACCTCTGTGTAGATTAATGAGTTAATACTTATTCTAATGAGATAGTGATGTGTGTTATGATGCAACAGTGACATTAACAGTCATGTGCAAGAATTTGAGAAGAGAGTTGAAACAGTTTGTATGAAAGAGATAGTTATGTACTTACCAAGAAATGTAAGATGTTTGATAGTGGAAATAAAGAGGTTTTGATGAAACTCCAGAGCTACCTTTGAGGCACTTTCCAATTTAGAGCAGGGCAAAAGTCACCTGAAAAGAGATTCAAATGTTATTCAAAATGGAACCAAACCACACCGACTTTGTTTGAAAACTTCTTCCATTTTTTGACATCGAAACCAACTGAAGTGAAAATTGGCTGACTCATCTGCAAGGTAAATGATGTACCTAAATGGCAATTTTCAAAATAATTAATGTTTTGTTTTAAAGTAATGTTTTAAAATGTGTAACTGTCTTTAAAATGGAAGATGGAAGTGATAAAGAGAAAGATGCATCAAGGCAAATGAATTTTGAAATGAAATTGTTTGTTTAATGAATATTGCAATGTAGCCAATGATGGAATTTTTAGTGCCATCACCATTGAAATGTTGGAAACGTGATGCAACTCTGTGAACAGCTAGGACCTAGAGGTTGGAAAGTTTACAGTCATTCACACTGAATCAGTCGAGTGTTATACTAAATGTTAAAACTGTTAACATAACTGGGCTGCATACACTTGGTTTATGGGATGCAGGGCTGAATCATTTGAAGTGTTTCAAATCATAAGGAATATTGTGTGCAATTCTGGTCTCTTTCCTATTGGAAGGATGTAAAACTTGAAAGGGTTCAGAAAAGATTTACAAGGATGTTGCCAGGGTTGGTAGGATTTGAGCTCTAGGGAGAGGCTGAATAGGCTGGGGTTGTTTTTCTTGAAGTGTATGAGATGGGGGCGGGGGCGTGACCATATCGAGATTTAGAAAATCATGAGAGGCATGGAGAGGATACGTAGACAATGTCTTTTCCGTGGGGTGGGGGAGTCCAGAACTAGAGGGCATAGGTTTAGAGTGAGAGGGGAAAGATATAAAAGGGACCTAAGGATGGTGTCTGTATGGAATGAGCTGCCAGAAGAAGTGGTGAAGACTGGTACAATTACAGCATTTAAAAGGCACCTGGATGGGTATATGAATAGGAAGGGTTTAGAGAGATATGGGCCAAGTGCTGGCAAAAGGGGCTAGATTAGGTTAGAATATTTGGTCGGCATGGACAAGCGTTTCTGTGCTGTACATCTCTATGTTTCTGTGACGGTTAAAAAGGAACTATTTCCGCCAGCAGGAAATCCAGCATAAGTGGGGTGATATAGAGCTCAGGCTCTCTCATGTGACATTAAGTGCTCCTTCATACAAAGATACATAGAAATCAGAACCTCTGCCCAATATGCCCCTCAACATTGGTCAACTGAAACTTCTAAGATTGACCTGTTTTGTATTAAGGGAAGTGTATCAAAATTAGGATCACAAAGTAATAACACAGATCTGACATGAAACAACTGACAAGCAGGACAGGATTGGGAGACTGAAATTCTTGTCTCATTACTTTATGCAAGTTGGTTGTCAGTATGTTAAAATGAGCTAGTTTGGGTACTGTTGTTATTCTGTACAAGTTGTGCAGACTGAATGTATTACTTTATGCAGATTGACTATGACTGAATGTGTAACTGGGCAGGTTACAGTAATCAGATTGACTACAAATGAGTATTCTGTATAGGTTACTACATTTGTGTACATTCCATAAAGGTTAATATGAATGAGTACCTTGTTCTGTTTAGATTAATATCAATGAGTATATTGTTCAATACAGATTGGATTGTGACTGAACATATTACTTGGAGCAAGTTCAGTGCAAATCGGTGTATAATTTTGTGCAGATTACGATATGATTAAATGTATTAATCTGTAAAGATTGGGCTCAAGTTCTGTGCTGTAAGATGTTCTCTTCTAATTCTTAAACCAGGATGCATCTGGCAGTTGATATATACTTTGTGTTAACTGTTATAAAGTATTTATCTGAAGGCAATTTTCATATTCAATTATTGAGATCAATGTGAAAGCACTTACGAAAATTGACTGTGCACCCTATTAACCTTTTCCACATGTACAGAAAATCATAGCCAGTAGCTTTTTGCATTTTCAAATTTACCTATATTTGCTTTCATAGAAATTTCAGATAACAATTGTTTTACTATTTCATTTAATAACCATTTCTTGATGAGTGCAAATGCAAATATGGGCATTTTTATTCCATATGCATTGCTCACAACTCCTGTCAATTGATTGGAATCACTACATATTGTTGTGACAATTGGCTGTTGATGTTATAAAGAGAGTAAGTAAAAATTAGATTTTTTATTTGTCTGTATCCTAATTCGATCCCAACTGCATTGGGTTTATACATCCTTTTCTACCAAATTTTTGAGATTTTTGAAAGGTTTAGCTTGAATGTCTTTTCAGGGGAGAGAGTTCAGATTGCCTTCCTCCGTTGTGTGAAAGAGTTTTCTGACAACCCCAAAATGGACAAGGTCTAATCTTAAGGTTATTCCCCCATCGAAGGAAATTGGTTCTTTCTATCTATCTGCAAAACTCATTGAGGCATCTTGAATTTCTCCATTGGATCACTACTTAATTTTTATTCTCAAGATTTTGCAGCCTTTGTCCTCACTCTTTACCAGAAGCCAGTCCTTAGAGTTCAATTCTTCATACAGCTACTGTGCTGTACTTCATATATGGTATTAAGGGAATTAATTCATACATATGAATTGTTGTGGTTCTTTTCTCTGAGCTGGGAATTTGTGTTGCAGACGTTTCGTCCCCTGTCTAGGTGACATCCACAGTGCTTGGGAGCCTCCCAAGCACTGTGGATGTCACCTAGACAGGGGACGAAACGTCTGCAACACAAATTCCCAGCTCGGCGAATAGAACCACAACAACGAGCACCCGAGCTACAAATCTTCTCACAAACTTTGAAAATATATGAATTAATTCCCTTTAATATGATACCCTTAAACAGTTTCTAATGTAACAAGTTGTTGTTTCATAATTTCTCAGCACAGGGCAGAATACAGACCATGAGAACTAGGAGCAGGAGTAGGCCATTTGGTCCCTTGAGGCTGATCTGCCATTCATTAAGATCGTGGCTGATCCAACGTTCCTCATGTCCACTTGCCTGCATCTTCTCCTCAATTCCCTTACAGATCAAGGATCAAGGTCAGTTTTAAGTCTATGTCTAAATTTATTTTTATCTATGCCAGTTTTAAAAATACACAAGAACTCTATCCCTAAAGTTCTTTCTGACAAGGAGTTTCAAAGACATTCAACATTCTGAGAGAAGAAATTATTCCTTATCTAAGCCTTAAATTAGCATCCCTTTATTTGGAGGCTATGCCCTCTTGTCCTGGACTCTCCCGTGAGGGGAAACATTCTCTTAGCATTTACCCCTGTCAATTCCTTAAAAATCAGATATGCTTCTGAATTCATGAGTAGAGTTCCAACCTGTTTAACCTTGTCTCATAAGACAATCCCTCCATACTGGAGATCATCCTAGTGAACCTTCTCTGAACTGCCTCCAATGAAATTATATTTGTTTAATGAAGGGGATCATAACTGTTCACAGTTCCATTAGCCTTCCTGGTTACCTGCTGTACCTGTATACTTGCTTTCTGCGTTACATGCACAAGTACTCCACAAGTCCATTTGTGTTGCAGTTTTTCTCCTTTTAAATAATATTCTGTTTTTTTTTATTCTCCTTTCAACATGAATAACTTCACATTTTTTTCAGTATTGATCCCTATGGAACCACACTGTCATGGGTTGCCAATCTGGAAAAGACCTCCTTATCCCCATTTGCTGTTTCCTGCCCATGAACCAATTATTTATCATGCCAATATACTACTTCCAACACTGTGGACTATTCTCTTCTTTGGAGTGACATTGGAAATGCTGAGAATGCTTGGAAAATATAACAGGAATGATGATTTTGGAATCTTCACACTGAGAGAAGTGTTCCTGATGCCTGATGGAGAGTTACATATCGCCTTGTGAATACATATCCTCTGGGAACAGTCTAACACCACAGTGTGAAGGACAGTTTCTGGCTTGCAGCATCTAAAATGGCTTGCAGCCAGGCGTTAAGAATAACAGATAGTGGGCATGCCAGAAGTTCTGGCAGTGGCATGCACTTCCTGCTGTGTGTTTCCATGCAAAGGGCACTAAAGTGCCAAGTTATATAATTATTAAGATTAATGCGGAATATTGCATGGGAGAAGTTGCTATGAGATCATGGCAGACTAGCCACAACTTACTTAACAAATACAGATGGCAATAGAGAAAATTAAGCCCATTGTTTTGTTGCAACAACCCTCACATTACACCTCAATCCTCATTACCTGTTCAGGTGGAGACAAACACAAACTGTGTAAATGTGGAACACATTCCTGATGAAAGGCTTACACTTGAAACATCGACTCTCCTGCTTCTCAGATGCTGCCTGACTGGCTGTGCTTTTTCAGCACCACACTCTTGACTGTGGAACACCCCTGTCCAGTCCACAGACATAGCCCTGAGCTTCCGGTGTGCTGTCATTTCATTTCTCCGGCTTATATTCACACTGACATCTTTGCCATCGACTGACTGCACTGTTCATCTGAGGCTCCATGCAGATTTAAGGAGCAGCACTTCACCTTTTGATTAAACAATCTTCCTGACTGAACGCTGAGTTCAACAAATTTTAGAGAATAATCTCCACACACATTTTCTTTTCTTTATTATGCATATTCATGTTTTCTCTTCCTTTTCACTTTCAGAAGAAGGACATCTTTAGTAGCTTGTTTCCTTATCCATTGTCTTGTGGCCTTATATGATTGACGAACTCATCTGTTATCTAATCTCGTTTTCATTTTGATTTCATTGTCATGTGTATGTCACAGCAAAGATACAATAAAATGCAGCAAAAACAATTGCATTTGTTGCCACAAACAGTGCTGTTTTGAATAATTTAAGAAAAAAGGTAACAAGATAAATAACTTGGAGAATCCATCTCTCCTGTCTTCCATCCTTTCAGAGTCCTTTTTTTTCATTTTCTTGTCTCACCCAACCCTTTCTCTTTATTTCTATTTGTTTTTCCACTTCTAGTAAAGATACTTTGACCTAAAATGTGAACTCTGCTTCTCTCCCCAGAGATATTAGCTGGCCCACTGAATATTTCAGCATTGATCCCTGTGGAACCCCACTGGTCATGGGTTGCCAAGCTGGAAAAGATCCCCTTATCTCTATTTGCTGTTTCCTGCCCTTAAGCTAATTACTTAACATGCCAATTTAATTCCTCCAACACTGTACACTATTCTCTTTCCCAGAGTGACATGGGAAATGCTAAGAATGTTTGGAAAATATAATGGGAATGAAAACATTTTTCATGTTTATAGATTTCCAGGAATGTCTGAGTCTGTGCAAGCTATTTTTGTCCCTAAATTTCAGTATTATCTGGTCTGTACTGTAAAAAAAAAGCTAACCCACCATCCCATTGTATACACGTTATTTTCATAATAGCTCAATTTCAGTTTGCAAAGATGATGAATAAGGACTTGAATAGTGTTTTCAATGTCTTCAATCAGTCAAAGTTGTGCAAGGAAATTTAAGATACATAATATTCTTTGTTGATCATCTGCAGAGAAAAGTTTTTCTTCCTCTAAGTTCTGCCTGAGTATTGTTTTCATGGATTATAAATTTATCGTTTTACAGCACAAACCACAAATCGTTCTGCCAGAATTATTTTAAAAAAGCTTAACAATGATCAGCAATTAAAGCCATGCAAGCATTTCATTAAACATTTTCCTCACAAAATTTCAGCAAGTTGAAAAGAATCCTCTCTTTATAAGGCTGTGTCTCAGTCCACTGTCACATTTCATGCATTACAAACTTTGCATCACAATTGTAACTGATTAGCAGAAATTTCAGACTCATCAGACAGTGGCACAGTGGCAGGTCATTACTGGTATGTTCCCTATTAGTCCATTAAACTTGTAAGTGGAAATTAAATCAATCAAAAAATTAGTATTCCAAACACAGACTGGCAGTGAACAATCAGGAAGATCTGAAGGGCAGCCAATAAAACTTTCTCATCTCTTCAAACACTCTCCAGTCTCCATTTTGCTTTCTCTGTTAAACTGAGTAGTCACAGCCAGAAATTAGATTTGCAACACATTAAGGGTCTTTGAAAAGTATATTCTCCACACCAAATGCTGTAATAATGTTTAGTCAGCAGCCTACGCCTTTTTCATGAAGACTAAATCACGAATATGTGAAGATTTCCAGAACATTTAACTTTCAGCAAAATATGATAGCTGTCATTCCATTTGTGCCTACAATTGCATTTTTATTTTCACTTTGTAACTTTCTTTATTCGTTTGCAAAAAAAAAAATCAAATGCACATCTTTTCTTAAGTTGCATTTTTAATTTTGTGTCACATGCATCATTTGAAATATTTAGCATTGTTCTATTGATTTTATAAATTCTGGGAGATAAACATTGCTTGGACTCAACTCAGTTTGATTGGGGTTTGCAGAGTTGTAATAATATTAAAACACTTCCCTCCCTACCTGCATGTTTCAATCGTTGCAATTAGTGGCTGATGGGGAGGGGAAGAATTAATTTTTGGGTCCATTCTTCCTTTGGAAGATAGTCTTAATAAACAGGTTAGAGACATAAGACCAGGAGAAGACCACTGAACCCCTCAAGATGGTGCCACCATTCAATAAAATCAGGGTTGCTCTGCTCTTCAACTCTTATTTACATGCCTATTGTTCATTGAAACCATCACCTGGCAAAAAATGCATTGATGGCTTCTTAAAGAAATATCACTTGTTAAACCATCCAACACCTTTTTAGAGAATGGGAGTCCTGTGGTCTGACAAAGATTGGGTTAATCAGTATTCTCTTAAATCCCTGAAATCCTATTGTCCCTTTCTCCACTCTGGTGCAAGAGAAAATCCCCATCACATTCTGCTGTGAGAGATTCCAGACCCAGCATCAGGCTAGACTAGTATCTTTTTTCAAGTCTTTTAATGGGAGATGGAAATTGCTGGCAAGGCCAACAGTTATTGCCCATTCCGAGTTGCATTTTAACTAACTGGCTTGCTTGACCAGTTCAGAGGGCAGTAAAGGGACAACCAGATTGCTCTGGGGTCTGGAATCCGATCTTGGCCAGATCAGGTAAGGATGACAGATTTCCTTCCCTGAAGGGTAATCGTGAATGTTTTTATAATAACCGAAAGTAGTTTCATGACACCATTGCCATATGTTCAAGATTTATCTCTGGAAAATTCACCAGCTGATGTAGCTAGAATTGAAACCATTTTATTAGGAGGAAGTGCGGACTGCAAATGCTGGAGATTTTAGTCGAAGAGTGTGGTGCTGGAAAAGTACAGACGGTCAGGCAGTATCTGAAGAGCAGGAAAATCAACCTTTCGAGCATTAATGTGTAATGGTCTTGATGTAGCGGAATGGATGTTTCTTCATATGGATCAGTCGAGAAATAGGGGTAACTGTTTCAGAATTAGGAGTCTCCTTGTCAGAACAGAGATGTGGCGATACATTTTCCTGAGGCCTGTGTGACTTTTGGAACTCTACCTCAGAAGGTGGTGGAAGCAAGATGGTTAAATATTTTTTAAGGCAGTGATAGATAGATCAATGTCAGGCAGGAAATCAAGATTTGTCAGGGGGAGATTGGAATGTGAAATTTGAAAGATAAACCGATAAAGCATCCCCCTATTGAATGGCAGAGTGGACCTGAGAAGTTGAATGGTCCAATTCTGTTTCTGATCCCAAGGTTTATATGTCCATGATGCTGGTGTCTTCACATAGCCTTCAAAAACAAACATAATTGTATTATTCCAGTAATTGGAAGATGGGTTCCATCATGTCAAGTATGATTTATTGTACTCTTTCCATATTGAACACTTCAGGACCTGGAAGTGATTCCATTGCAAGGCAATTTCCTGGACTATAACTCAGTGTTCCAATAAACACCTCCAAAACCATTTTTTGCACCAGGTTTCCTTCTCAATCAGGAGAAATGTTTTAAAATGAGCCTGGAAATTGATCTTTGGCTGCCAGGCAAAGGAGAAACAAAAAGAGATAAGGAAATTATTTACAAAATTAAAATTTGGAAAGCGGCTGAACTTGGACAATAGCAATCACGTGCAGGTAATCTAAGTAGCAGATTGTGACTTGTGATTTTCAGCATTGTTTAAATGCATTCGCTATTGTAATTATTAGTAAGTTGGATGATGAGATAAGAAGAAATTTACTTTTCCAATGACTCTCCAAGATTCCAAGCAGTGTTGATGAAATAAGAGAACTATAGGACAATACGAATGAGCAAAACTGTGAAAAATGGACTTCAATGTAGGCCATTGTGCTGCTCATAGCTTTGGAATTTGAAAACTGATACAATTAGCTATCTTTTCAATCACACAAAGCAATAGTGCAGGCAATCCAGTGAAGATCAAGTGGGAGTTCAGGTTCATAGATTGTGAAACAGGATAACAGGAATTCTGGCCTTATCAATGATAATTATAGTGCTGTAGCAAATTCTTATTAGTGAGTGTCTAGAGCACAGTTTTGAGGACCACACATTAGGAAGTATTTATTGTCCTTGGAGAAAACAAAATATAGATTTGCTAAAATGATACCTGGATTCTTTAGACCAAAAAATGAGGAAGATTACATAACTGATGGTAATATTCCCTGGGGTTTGGAAATAAAGGATAATTTCGCTAAAGCTTTTCAAGGTCTTAAAGAATTCAGTGAGGGTAAAAGGGAAGGAATGATGTTAGATTGAACAGGCATGGACAACGTTTAGTCTTGCATCGATATTAGCAAATCATATTCAGAAATGCCTGATCTTGTCTAATTTAGGAGCTTGACCAACTGGCCTTTATTGTATAAGAATCTTCCCTGCATGTTATCTGCACTGTTGCATACCATGTGGTAGATTTGCTGTCACTATCCTCTGGGGAGAAAGTGAGGACTGCAGATGCTGGAGATCAGAGATGGAAATGTGTTGCTGGAAAAGCGCAGCAGGTCAGGCAGCATCTAGGGAACAGGAGAATCGACGTTTCGGGCATTAGCCCTTCTTCAGGAATGAGGAAAGTTGGTCCAGCAGGCTAAGATAAAAG
>NC_057736.1:36245990-36404076 GCF_004010195.1 Chiloscyllium plagiosum | reverse complement strand
TGTCTCAGTCAAATCCATCGAATTCAGCACCGCCTTCCTAACCTGCAATCCTCTTCCCGACCTCTCCGCCCCCCCCCCAGTCTGACCTATCACCCTCACCTTGTCCTCTTTCCACCTATCACATTTCCGACGCCCCTCCCCCAAGTCCCTCCTCCCTATCTTTTATCTTAGCCTGCTGGACCAACTTTCCTCATTCCTGAAGAAGGGCTAATGCCCGAAACTTCGATTCTCCTGTTCCCTAGATGCTGCCTGACCTGCTGCCCTTTTCCAGCAACACATTTCCATGTCACTATTCTCTGTCAGGATAGGGTCTACAAGAGTAAGGAGGATCTCTTGATGAATTTAACTCATTTGAGCTCCGAAACCGTTCTTGCACCAGGTCTGTGTAACAGCATCATAAGTAGGTGGTACCAAATGCACTCCTTTTCATACCATTGCTCTCTTATGCAGAACGTTTGACACTCAATGGCATTATCATGAGTGAATCCCAAACCATCAATATCCTGGGGGTAATGGTTGACTAGAAACTAACTAGAAACTAGAAATATGAATATTGTAGCTACATGAGTTCAGAAACTGGGAATTCTGCAGTAAGGAATGGTGTGATATGAATATTGAAATATACAAGATTTTGGCAGACTTGACAGGGCAGATGCAGAAAGGTTATTTCCCCTTGTGGGAGTCTTGGACCAGAAGTCATAATCTCAGGAGAAGGGGTTGCACATTTAAGACAGATGGGAAGGAATTTCTTACCAGCATGGTCAATCTGTGGAATTCATTGTCACAAAGTTATAGAAGTTGGGTCATTAAGTACTTTCAAGGCTGCAGTAGACAGATATTTAATCAGCAAGAGAATCAAGGGTTCACGGAGAAAAGGCAGGAAAATGGAGTTGTGGATCATCAGATCAGCGGTGATCTCATTAAATGGTGGGGCAAACTGAATGGACTATTTCTGCTCCTATATCGTATGCATATCATGATCGTGTGCCTTAAAAGTGTATCATGTATCTGAGATACATCATACAACAAGGAACTGCTGCTGACTCCCCATCCTTCCATTATCCATAAGGTATAAAGTAGAAATGTAGTGGAATACATTCCACTAGCGTGGATAAGTGCAGCTCCAACAATGCTTAAGAAACTTGGAACCATCCAGGTCAAAGCTGCCCATTGATCCATACCCATCTTCCAGTATTCACATTTACCACCACCCCTCCCCACGACTAGTGTAGTATGGCTGTAATGTTTTGTTATCAGCAATGGCTGCTGTCCCTCAGTTTGAGAATGACAGCTACTCAGGGTCTGCCATGGTTGTATTATGACTAAACAAGCTCATTCTTTGGCTGCATAGGTTAAAGAACATAGGGCTGAGTGTCCAGCATGGTAGTGGGATTCAGGAAGCAGGATTTAGCCTCTGTTTTTTTTATTATTAGATTAGATTCCCTACAGTATGGAAACAGGCCCTTCATCCCAACAAGTCCACACCAACCTTCTGAAGAGTAACCCACCCAGATCCATTCCCCTACCCTATATTTACCCCTACATGTTCTTTCCTTCTCTGTTGTAGCCTTGCCTCCTTATGACACTTTGACTTGAAGTATGATGCAGCTTGTGCACAAGTTCTCACCATTTTGAACCCTTGGCAACAAACTCCTGCCAGTCATGAATGAGAATGCTGCCACACTTCAATGAGAGCTTCAAAGTGTTTTGTCACATTTTATTTGTCATTTCCTGGAAAATATCCATTGAGACCTGAGAAACCAGGACCTGCCCGGTAAGATGTTTTCTGGTCATCCAGGTGCCATGTCCAGTCCATCATAATTGGTTTTGTTCAGGTTTTGCTTGAATGCCTACAGAATTGGCTTCAAGAAGGATGCTAGCATTTATTTAATGTATCGTCCACATGATGCAATGCAGCAACTTGTTGCTTCAATAGCACTTTCCAAACTTGCCCCTCTACCATCTGGAAGGACAAAGGGCAGCAAATCATACACTATCATGACTTCGGACTGTCTTGCTGTTCATTCAGTATTGCTGAGTCAAAATTCTACAACCTTTCATCAGGCATGGTGCCTGATGAAGGGCTGATGCCCAAAACATTGATTCTCCTGCTCCTTGGATGCTGCCTGACTGGCTGTGCTTTTCCAGCATCACACTCTCAACTCTGATCTCCAACATCTACAGTCCTCACTTTCCCCCATTAAATTCTAGAACACCCTAACTCATATTCTTATATATAATGTAGATACTAAGAAATAGGAGCAGTAAACCATTCAGCTCCTCAAAAAGTCCTCACCATACAAGAAGATCATGGCCCTAGGCCTCAACTCCTCTTCCTTGCCAGCTCAATAGAGTTGTCATATTTCTGATATTTCTAAAATCTATCTACCTCTCTTTAAGCACTTTTAAACACAGACAGAATCTACTCAAGATAGCATCTCACCACCAATCTCTCAAAGTACCAGTCAAGTCTACAACCCAAGAACTAATACAATATAAAAAAGGGTTTCTCAAATTGCAAGCAGAAGAACCAGCGTGGAAAATAGTTCAAATAATTTGTAGAGCCACATGAGCACTCCTTATATTTTACCCTGTCTCATTTATGAAGATTGGGAGGGAGATGCGATTAAGATCAAATTGGGCCGATTACTACTAGCATTTTGTTCATATCAAAAATGCTGCAAAGTAATGTCAAAAACAACAGAGAGCATAACAGTCTGTATTATTTAGTTAAAAATCACACAACACCAGGTTATAGTCCAACAAGATGCTGTGAAATTCAAAAGGGTTCAGAAAAGATTTACAAGGATGTTGCCAGGGTTGGAGGATTTGAGCTATAAGGAGAGGTTGAATGGGCTGGGGCTGTTTTCTCTGGAGCGTCGGAGGCTGAGGGGTGACCTTATAGAGGTTTACAAAGTCATGAGGGGCATGGATCGGGTAAATAGACATGTTATTTTCCCTGGGGTGGGGGAGTCCAGAGCTAGAGGGCATAGGTTTCGGGTAAGAGGGGCAAGATATAAAACAGACCCATGAGGCAACTTTTTCACGCAGAGGGTGGTACATGTATGGAATGAGCTGCCAGAGGAAGTGATGGAGGTTGGTACAATTGCAACATTTAAGAGGCATCTGGATGGGCATATGAATAGGACAGGTTTGAAGGAATATGAGCTGGCTGCTGGCAGTTGGGACTAGATGGGTTGGGGTATCTGGTCGGCATGGACAAGTTGGACTGAAGGGTCTGTTTCTGTGCTTTACATCTCTATGACTCCATGACAATAAGTTTATTTGGAAGTACTGGCTTTCGGAGTGCTGCTCCTTCATCAGTTAGCTGTGGAGTAGGATCATAAGACACAGAATTTATCGGAAAAGCTCAGTATCGTGCAACTAAAATGATATATTGAACAGACCTAGATTGCTATTAAGCCTTTCATCTTTTAGAATGGGTTGTAGGCTTCAGTTCATTAATATGTAAATCCCTTTGGTTCATTAATATGTAAATGTGTGGGACAAGAGCCAGGTGTTGTGTGATTTTTTTTAACTTTGTCCATCCCAGTCCAACACCAGCACCTCCACATCCTCTGTATTATTTAAACCAACTTGCACCTATGCCACTGGAAAATGAGTACTACCTACATACTAAATATAGTATACATGTAATGATCACTGCAAAGAGATGCCAACTTTCTGAAGCAGAAGAAAAATATTTAGATGAAGTGCCAATGGCTTACTTGCTGATCAGAACAGGGAACCTAGCTACCAGTTATGTGGTCTTAAATTTTCCCAGTCCTTTATCTTGAAACCCATATAAACAGGTTCCATACCATACATTGAACTTACCTCACAAGGTCAGACATCTGGAGTAGTGGACATAACAAAAGCCATTCACTCAGTTCTGATGAAAAAATCGTCCATTTGAAACTTTAACTGAGCATCTCTGACCACAGATGCTTCTTACCTGCTGAGTATTGTCAGTGTTTTATTTTAGATTTCCAGCATCCAGAATATATTGCTTTATTATTCGCAATGCATGCCAGGACATGTTTGTTCACCCTATTGTTTTTTACCCTCCGAGTTGACGAAACATCAGTGCAGTCACAGAGTTGGAAAAATATTAAGACTGGAATAATACATGTCAAAATATAAACTTGGCATCTATTTCTGAGGTTAAAGACAGGAAAACTGTATATTTTCTGTATGTTGAGCACTCTTGCATTCATGAAAGGAGGGTTGATTGAGAAATTTCCATGCCCGCTGTCCATGATTGCCTGTCCACTCAATTAAATGCAGCAAAGCCATGACTTCTAAGCCCACAATTTCTCAACTGTTACTCCTTGCTGGGTGATCCAATCGTAGAATCAACCTTATTATGCGCAGGCTCATCTCCTGCAATGAAAATTCACAAGTACAATAATAAAGTTGATCACTGATAAAGCTGTCGAGAAGAGTGGCAAGTTGAGGAAGGTCTGCAATGTGGAAATACTGAAATAAATATTTTAAGATTTTATGATGAATTCTAGCTAGTTATGCTAGCTGCATTGCTTCTATTTATATTTATCTCTAATCTTAAAAAGCTTAAATAAAACAGAATATTGTTATCAACATCGACATCCCATGGAAGCATTGTATTATTATTCAAATTTGGAGGGTGATTCTGAGTAAAAGATCTGAATTAATCAACTCTCTCGCAGCAGAACATTTTTTTTGCAAAAACCAAATGCTGTTGCAGCAACATTTTCTGAGGAACAAAGCAATTGTGTTTTATCTTTTTGATAGCGATGTTTATTGCTTGCCTATACCCTAAGGTGGAAAATAAAAGTGAAAGAAAAAACCTCTTGCCCCTCTTCCTATGCACAATCTCATTAACTCATGCAAGGACAGAAGGTGAAAACTGCACAGTAATGAAGAAGGGGAAAGAAATCTTTCAAAGTCCATCAAAAATATTTAGTCATTTATTAGTACAGAACTTGAGTATTGCTTATAAAGACATGATTTGTCAAACTTTTCCTCTTACACTCACCAGGACAATCTTTAAGAAATACCAAAGTGAAGGAAAAGAACTTTTATACTGAATGAGAGGATGATTGATTGGGAAACTTAGTTTGATTGGTAAAAGTGTTGCTATGTAGAATGCACCAATGATGACAGGCAGTTTACTGCTAAACATTATTTAAATTTTAATAGTCAAGTTGACTCTGGTCAAGACATTGAAGTGTAAAATGACCCAGAGGATGAACCTACTTTGCTGGTGTCACCTACTTGCTGAGTTAAAACAGGCACAGTGCATGTACACAGTTTGTCTTTCTGTAGCAAAGAGGACCCTGCGTACATTATTAGTCTCTTCAAATACAGGCAAGTACACCACACTGAGTCTGACTGACAATCCTAGATTAGTTATCAACATAAATTTTTTCACACTCAAATTATTTACCAAATAGTCTTCAAATGTGGAATGACATCTTATGTTGGACATTGAGAGTTTTGTAAGGTGTGGTTGTGTATGGTCAGTAAGTTGCATGTTGCAAACAGCTGAATGGATATGCTATTTAATAGAATATGTCAGTGTCTTGACATACAGCTAACATGCCCAGCATCACGCCAGTACTGAAATTAATATGCCAGATTTCTCATTTGTATGGTAGGCAGAAATTTTTCTTTTGACTTGAAGGCAGCATCCTGTTGGTGCTGAACTCCACTCATGTTACTACTGTATAGGTAGTGTCACCTATTGCTCAAACCCTTGAGATACTTTATCCTTGAGTGTAGGCTTTAGTTGACTGGGGCCACTTTTCAGGACCATCAATTTTGGTCATATCAATATCGTTAGAACTGAATTTAACAGCATAAGTTGCTGAGTTCATAAGTACCAAATCCTGATTCACACAATGGTTCTGAAGAAAGGTCACTGGAGCTGAAACATTAACTCTGCTTTCTTTCCACAGATGCTGCCAGACCTGTTAAGTTTTTAGCAACTTCTATTTTTGTGTCTCACAATGGTCATTGGTACATGTCGGCACAAATGATGTCGGGAAGAAGAGGAAGAATATACTACAGCGGGACTTTGGAGAACTCGGAAGAAGGCTGAAAAGCAGGACATCCAGGGTGGTTATCTCTGGTTTGCTTCCAGTTCCTCGGGCTGGTGAGGCCAGAAACAGGGAGATAATGGACTTGAACGTGTGGCTGGGGAACTGGTGTAGGAAGCAAGGATTTAAATTATTGGATCACTGGGGTATGTTTTGTGGTAAGCATAAATTATATAAGAGAGACGGTTTGCACCTTAATAGGTTATGGACCAGCATTCTGGCAGGCAGGTTTGCTACTGCAACACAGCTATGTTTAAACTAAGTAACGGCGGGGAGGGGACAAACTGGATGTTTACGAAGGAAATTGAAGGGAAAGTTAGAACAAGGGAAGTCAAGAAAAACAACTGTATCAATGAGGCAGAAAACTCAAAAAGGGATCATGCTGTAAGGCTGAGTGAAATAGCAATTGATGGGAAGGGTGAGGGCAGTAACAAGTTAAAAATGCTATACATGAATGCACGAAACATTAGAAATAAGATGGATGAGCTTGACGCTCTTTTGGAAATTGGCAGATATGATATTGTGGGGATAACTGAGACGTGACTTCAAGTGGACAGGGCCTGGGAAATGAATATTCAGGGATACACGTGCTTTCGTAAGGACAGCCTGACGGGCAGAGGGGGTGGGGTGGCCATGTTGGTAAGGGATGATATTCAGTCCCTTGTGTGGGGGGACCTAAAATCAGGAAATGTAGAGTCAGTGTGAATAGAGCTGAGAAATTCTAAGGGTAAAAAGACCCTCTTGGAAGTTATCCACAGGCCCCCAAACAGTAGTCTGGATGTTGGATGTAAGTTAAATCAGGAGCTGAAATTGGCCTGTCACAAAGATGTTACTACAGTTGTTATGGGGGATTTCAACATGCAGGTAGACTGGGAGAATCAGGATGGTATTGGACCTCAAGAAAGAGACTTTGTGGAGTGCCTCCAAGATGGATTCTTAGAACAGCTGGTGCTGGAGCCTACCAGGGAGAAGGCAATTCTGGATCTGGTATTGTGCAACGAACCAGAATCGATCAGGGACCTCGAAGTTAAGGAGCCATTGGGAAGTAGTGACCATAATACAATAAGCTTCAATCCGAAATTTGAGAGGGAGAGGGTAAAATCAGAAGTGACAATATTTCTGTTGAATAAAGGGAGCTATGGAGCTATGAGGCAGGAGCTGGCCAAAGTTCAATGATGCAATACCTTAGCAGGAATGACAGTGGAGGAACAATGGCAGATATTTCTGTGTATAATGCAGAAGATGCAGGATCAGTTCATTCCAAAAAGGAAGAAAGATCCTAGGAGGAGGCATGGGATGCCGTGGCTGATGAGGGAAGTTAAGAAAAATGTAAAGTTAAAAGAGAAAAAGTATAACATAGCAAAGATAAGTGGGAAAACAGAGGACTGGGAAGCTTTTAAAGAACAACAGAGGATTACTAAGAAGGAAATACACAGAGAAAAAATGAGGTACGAAGTTAAACTGGCCAAAAATGTAAAGGAGGATAGTAAAAGCTTTTTTTAGGTATGTGAAAGGCAAAAAAATGGTTAAGACCATAATTGGACCCTTGAAGACAAACAGGGGAATATATTATGGGGAACAAAGAAATGGCAGAAGAAATGAATTGTTACTTAGATCTGTGTTCACTGGGGAAGACACAAGCAATCTCCCTGAGGTAACAGTGGCTGAAGGACTTGCACTTAATGAATTTATATTTGCCAGGAATTGGTGTTGGAGAGACTGTTAGGTCTGAAGGTTGATACGACCCCAGGGCCTGATGGTCTACATCCCAGGGTACTGAAGGAGGTGGCTCGAGAAATGGTGGATGCGATGGTGATTATTTTCCAGAGTTCGATAGATTCGGGATCAGTTCCTGCGGATTGGAGGGTGGCTAATGTTGTACCACTTTTTAAGAAAGGTGGGAGAGAGAAAGCAGGAAATTATAGGCCAGTTAGTCTGACCTCCAGTGGTGGGAAAGATGCTGGAGTCTATTATAAAGGATGAAATTACGACACATCTAGATAGTAGTAACAGGATAGGTCAGAGTCAGCATGGATTTATGAAGTGGAAATCATGCTTGACTAATCTTCTGGAATTTTTTGAGGATGTAACTCTGAAGTTGGACGAGGGAGATCCGGTAGATATAGTGTACCTGGACTTTCAGAAAGCTTTTGATAAAGTCCCACATAGGAGGTTAGTGAGCAAAATTAGGGTGCATAGTATTGGGGGCAAAGTACTAACTTGGATTGAAAGTTGGTTTGCTGATAGGAAACAAAGAGTAGTGATAAACGGCTCAATTTCGGATGGCAGGCAGTGACCAGTGGGGTACTGCAGGGATCAGTGCTGGGACCGCAGCTTTTTACAATAAATGATATAGAAGATGGTATTAGTAATAACATTAGCAAATTTGCTGATGATACTAAGTTGGGTGACAGGTTGAAATGTGAGGAGGATGTTAGGAGATTACAGGGTGACCTGGACAGGTTAGGTGAGTGGTAAGATGCATGGCAGATGCAGTTTAATGTGGATAAATGTATGGTTATCCACTTTGAGGCAAGAACAGGAAGGCGGATTACTACCTAAATGGAATCAATTTAGGTAAAGGGGCAGTACAAAGAGATCTGGGTGTTCTTGTGCACCAGTCAATGAAGGCAAGCATGCAGGTACAGCAGGTAGTGAAGAAGGCTAATAGCATGCTGGCCTTCATAACAAGAGGGATTGAGTATAGAAGCAAAGAGGTTCTTCTGCAGCTGTACAGGGCCCTGGTGAGACCACACCTGGAGTATTGTGTGCAGTTCTGCTCTCCAAATTTGAGGAAAGACATTCTGGCTATTGAGGGAGTGCAGTGTAGGTTCATGAGGTCAATTCCTGGAATGGCGTGACTACCTTACACTGAAAGACTAGAGCGACTGGGCTTCTATACCCTTGAGTTTAGAAGACTGAGAGGGGATCTTATTGAGACATATAAGAGTATTAAAGGATTGGACACTCTTGAGGCAGGAAGCATGTTTCCGCTGATGGGTGAGTGCTGAATCAGAGGACACAGCTTAAAAATATGGGATAGACCATTTAGGACAGAGATGAGGAGAAACTTCTTCACCCAGAGAGTGGTGGCTGTGTGGAATGCTCTGCCCCAGAGGGCAGTGGAGGCCCTATCTCTGGATTCATTTAAGAAAGAGTTGGATAGAGCTCTCAAGGATAGTGGAATCAAGGGTTATGGAGATAAGGCAGGAACAGGATACTGATTAAGGATGATCAGCCATGATTATATTGAATGGTGGTGCAGGCTCAAAGGGCAGAATGGCCTACTCCTGCACCTATTGTCTATTGTCTAGCTTGCCCTTGGTATAGTGTTGCTGTTCAAATGTCTAAGGCTACCATGAATAGTACATTTAATGAATAGGTGAGCAATATCAAATGGATACTGCATTGCTATCGATATGTAAATCCTCAATGGTCTTCATAAACTTGAAGTAATTTTTCACAGTATATGGAGTCCTTGCTTAAAACTATAGGTAGCAATTTGTCCAATACTTTGGCCAGTTCATGTTGTACAGAACTGGTCATTGATTAAATGGGGTATATATGGACATCACTCTGTTGTCTGTGCATACACCGATATGGTAAGCCATTGGAATGAAGCTTAACACATGTAACCCTGGCAGTTCTATGGTCTTTCAAGCATTCACTGGCTTTAGTGGCCATTGATTTATGGTAGGAGAAAGTGAGGTCTGCAGATGCTGGAGGTCAGAGCTGAATTTCCCTCCCCTCCCCTATCAGCATTCCGTCAAGACCACTCCCTCCGTGACTCCCTCGTCAGATCCACACCCCCCACCAACCCAACCTCCACTCCCGGCACCCTCCCCTGCAACCGCAGGAGGTGCAAGACTTGCGCCCACACCTCCCCCCTCACCTCCCTCCAAGGCCCCAAAGGAAACTCCCATATCCACCACAGATTCACCTGCACCTCCACACACATCATCTACTGCATCCTCTGCACCCGATGTGGCCTCCTCTATATTGGGGAGACAGGACGGCTACTTGCGGAGCGTTTCAGAGAACACCTATGGGACACCCGGACCCACCAACCCAACCACCCTGTAGCTCAACATTTCAACTCCCCCTCCCACTCCGGTGGATGGGAGATCCCCCGAGGTGATGAGGTTATGGACGGTCTGGGAGATAATGGTTTGCTCTTTCCACCTATCACATTTCCGACGCCCCTCCCCCAAGTCCCTCCTCCCTACCTTTTATCTTAGCCTGCTGGACAAACTTTCCTCATTCCTGAAGAAGGGCTTATGCCCGAAACGTCGATTCTCCTGTTCCCTGGATGCTGCCTGACCTGCTGCGCTTTTCCAGCAACACATTTTCAGCATTGATTTATGGTAGGATATCTGAGTTTTAATTCAGATAATACCCTCCTCCCTTTTGATGTGGAACAAAGGTACGTTGAAATGATATGCAAAGGCAAAGCCTTTCTTTCAAAGAATATATATCCAGAGAGATTTATTATATTTTCGATGATTATACTTTGCCAAACTGCTTGCACTTAATAAAGTCTAGAGTGTGGGATGCTTTAAAAGGGTGCTGTTTATGGTATGGTCACCTATTGAAGCAATATAATGGCATAGCTCAACTTGAAAAATGCATGGAATTTTCACACTTCAAGAACAGTGTAGGGCATTACATAAGTCCCATCTTGCATTATCATGTAAAAGATGCTCTGCCTATCACATAAGTGAATAATTTGATATGACTTTCAATGCCAATGCAATGCTAGATAAGTGTGTTCCAAAGACAGGTAGATCATATCAGACAACACATCCCTTTGGCTGTCCACAATTAGCCAAGTGCTGACTGTACCTGCCCAGGCCTTGGAAAACACTCAATGCGCTGTCCAAAAATAGGTGAGATTCTATTATTGGACAATATTTGCGAAATAACTCTGAGTATGTTGATAACCAATTTAAGATTGTGTGATTCAGGCTTGCAGTGTAGTGCACATGTGTGCAATAGAAATTTCAAACAATGATACACAGGGCCATGTTTTTGCAGACAGCACATGTACACACCCTGCCTGATTCAACTCAGCAGAATAGATAACCATTTTCTGCTTTGCATACATAAGTGCAAACAATAAACAACAGTAAGTCACTCAGTCTTTTGAACTGTTATGCCATTCAATAAGATCATGGCTGATTTGATTTTAACCTCCACTTTATATTTCTGCATATCTCCAATCATCTTTCAACCTCTTGGTAATCAAGAATCTCTCTACTGTTTCCTTAAAAATATTTAAAGATCCTATAAGCATTGCCTTTTGAGGAAGGCCTTGAGGAAAAACAGTCAAGCTTCTGAGAGGAAAAAAATAGATTCCTCATCTCTGATTGAATGGGTGTCCTTTCATTTTTAATCTATGACAAGGTTAGCTCTAGATTCTCTCAAGAGGAAGCATCCTTTCAACATCACCTCTCATCCCAGTCAAGTTCCCTTTCGATTAAATCACCTCTGATGCTACTAAACTCCAGAAGATAAATGTTCTTATTCCTACTTTCTGCTTCCCATTAACCAGCCAACCTTCTATTTTATCTAAGTATGTTCCCCTCCCCAAACTATAAGCATTTACTTCCCTCTATAACTTTTGATATGGCACCACATCAAATGCCTTCTGGAAATCTAAATACAATACATTCACCAGTTCCCCTCTGTCTATAGCACAAGTTACTTCTCCAAAGAACTCCGAATTAGTTAAACATGATGTCCCCTTGATAAAGGCATTATTGATTCTGCCTGACTACCACACTGCCAGTCACCACAAATAGATGTGGTCTCTCTGGCAAAACCTCTCCAACTTAGCGTTCATCTGCCAACAAATGACATTTTCCTCTAATTCAATATGAATATTGTTTTATTTCACAATGATGTTCTTGTGAATAGTCTTGATGAGTACAAAAAAAGAAAACCCTCGACAAAATGTATGTTGATTTCAGCATTACAAAACTACTTACTCTCTTACAAACATTTTTCCTGTTTCTTTCAATGAAATAATACAATGACAGGTCCTCATATATTATAACTTTGTACCCTTGTCAGCAGTGCAATGATCGTCTCTGCACATTTTGTGACCAAGCAGTTGACAATAGACCAGGATAAAGCAACCAGTACTGTTGTGAAGGTGCTGTAACTTTAAGAGGTGCATTTTGTCTTGGTTTCTTTTAAGAGTGAGATTAACTGAGATGCTTGGCAGTCTATGGTAATGTAAAAAAGTTTGTGAGGCCTTCTGTTTTGTTTTAAAGTTGGAACAATAGATGCAGCCCTAATGGGTGTGACTAGCTGTCAAAGATCAGGATTTCTAGTGTTTTTTTTAACTTTAAGCAGTTACCATTGGAGTCTCAATAAGGTTGGAAGCTGCAGTAAATGTCTCCTGGCTGCTACTCTGTCTGAGTTTTCACGATGTTTTTTTCTCTCTCTCTGCTGCTGGATGCATGTGAGGCAATCTGTTTCAGCTTTGCCTTTTTGCCAACAAGTGTGATTATGGGGTGTTACTAGACTGGAACAGTCAGCAGAATAATAGAATCAGTAACTATTACTAATTAAGTTTTCCATTAAAGTTATTCCAAGTTCTTCTTTCTTTTGTTGTATTTTAACTATAATGTTTGATTAAATTGTGCTTTCCTTAAGGTCAGGCAATAGAATTTCCTCTGGAACTTAGAACTTCACATTTGCTTTAAAATAAGAAAACGTTAGGGTCTAGGCGACCTTCTTAAATTATTTTGAGGGGCTCTGGTTTGGTCCATAAAACACTGTTGAAATTGACTGCTAATGGATCTGAAGGATCGTTATCCATGAGCTATGGAAAGTCACGTGAGCAGCTATAGCTGTATCTGGGAATATATTCCACAAAAATGACAAACCTTGGAATTTGTCCCAGTTGAAAATGATAGTCAGTTTGATATATTCAATGAGACTTAAATGATCAAATAGGTAGAGCAAATATGTGAATAAGTGGAATAATACCGTATAGTAATTCCTGATTGTTTTATTACTTGAAACTATGAAGGAAGATGAAATGTTAAGGAGTCATTCGAAGTGACAGGCAATCATCTGCTTGCACACAATAGTTCACAAAGCTGCTGGTGTATTAGATTTACTCTTCATTACGTGTACCAAATGATCATCTTGATGGCATTTATTCATTTCACGCTTTCCACTGGGATTAGATGTTGCTCTCTGTTTCACCTCAAGAACCATCCTCCACCTGATGAAATTAAAGTACAGCTTTTGCCGACTGCAAGAGTTCGATGCAGAATTGGTCTGAATACCTACATGGAAAGCAATCCACTGTGCCACTTCTAGTGTGCAACAAGAGCACATACCAACTGTTGTTCACTCCCTTCAGATATTGCAGTGATTGGAAATGCTCAAGTTCCTAAGTATGTGCTGCCAGCATTTGCCAGGGGTAGTTCAGTGGACGTTTTACCCGCCTTTCTATTCTCTTACATAGGTCAACAGCACTAACTTATGTGCAGTATAAAACAACACACACATTTATGGAGCAAATTTAGCACAGTAAAACATTTCAAGGTATTTTATTGGTCAGCCAATGACTTGGATCTATTAGAAATTAAACAAATTGCTGGAAAATCTCAGCAGTATCTGTGGAGAGAAATCACTGGAGAAACAAGTGTAGACTGGGTGACTGCTTCTTGAGCATTTATGTTCTGTTGCGAAAAAGAACCTGAGGTTCAAGTTGCCTGCCACTTCGACACACTACCTTGTTGCCTGGCAACATCGCTGTCTCAGACTTGCTGCAGTGCTCCAGCAAAGTTCAGTGCAAGCACCTCATTTTCCATTTGGAAACTCTACGACCTTCTGGACTCAATATTGAGTTCAACAATTCTAGGACTTGAGGCACCTTTTCCCATGCCCTTGCTCTAACTGCAACACATCAGGCCTTGCTATCACTTGGTCTGCTATAGCACACAACCCATTGTTAGCCACCAATTGTCCCCGTTGGTAGCTATTCAATCTCCCAGGTTGATCGTTATCCACTCCTTTATCTGTCCATCTGTTCTTGTGTCTTTTTGGGCTCTATCTCCACCTACATTTACTCCTTACCCCCAACCTATCTTCTGCATCAAAACCAACATTTTCCTAGTTACCATCAGCTCTGAGGAAGGGTCACTGGGCCCGAAACTGTATCTCTGATTTCTCTGCACAGATGCAGCCGGACTTGCTGAGCTTTTCCAGCAATTTCTGGTTTTGTTGGATTTCCAGCATCCACAGTTCTTTTAATTTTTACTTAGATCGCTTAGGATCGGAAACTAAAAGAAGTAAGTTTTAAGGACTGTTTTAAAGAAGGGCAAAGAGATGGCGGGTGTTTGAGGGAAATTTCTGAGCTTGCTTTCTGAGGCCTTAAAATTGTGATCATATTTAGATGATGCATTTGGGTAGAGGGGATAGGCAAGTGAACGTCTCCGCATTGTACTGGGTGTTGAGGCTCGAAACCTTGGAATATGCAACAGCTGCTTTATCACATCCAACATGACCTGAAAATGTTTGATGCTGCAACCAGGTGAACACAATGAAGAAAATGTTAATCTCTCTTACCATCACCTCGGTTTGCACTAAGATTCCTCTCCCCTTTAAAGACAGATTCTGTTCGTTCTGAAAATCCCCCTGCAGTGAGCACATTAAGCAAGAGCTGTCCATGTGTTTACATCATAGCAAAAATGCTTAAAAGTGTCAAAGCCTGCAAGGAAATTTATTAATGTTTAATTACTGTTTAAACAGCCTTACATTCTGTGCAACATCAGTTTGAATGGGAAGCAGTAAAAATTGTATTGCTTGGTTTGCACGATCTATGGAAACGTGTGTAATTGTCTTGCATCAAAAGTGCATACCTGTGATTTTATAACTCCAAGATTCATTTTCCTAACATGCTACAGCAGGTAATTTATTGAGCAGTGCTTCCCACAGAATGGAAATAACATCATTGCTATGCATTGTGTGTCTTCTGAAGTCCATTTCGAAGCAGCAGTATATTGTGTTAATAAACAGCGATGCAGATTTTATGTGATGAGAGATCCTTTGGCACAGGTGTCATTGTGTTACTTCAGCTTGCAATCCGTCAAGTCTCCTGCAAACTCTGACTCCTGCAGCATCCTCAGGGATTGCAGCAGATAAAGTGCAAGAGTCTCTTTATTCCCTCAAGTGCTTGATCACTAATATTGTGAAGGCAGTAAAGGGTTTGCTCAGTCTCTCTCTCTCTCTCTCTCATTTCAAGTACAATCGTATTCCAGCTAGTCTCCTTGCTTCACTGGCATGAGAAATAACATGTATTTATTAACCTCTAGGTTGCTAGTGAGGCTGGGGATACAGAGGTGGGGTGAGCAGGGATGCCGCATCAGACAGTTTTTGAAAAGAGCAATTTTTGTACATTGAATGGAGTAAATGAAAAGCATTATTGCCTCACGTAATTGAACCAACATCTTGGCCCCCTTTCCCTCAGTACACAATGCAAACTGATGACTAACAGTTAATATATGTTACTGCTTGCTCTTTGTTTCATCCATCTCTCAGCTTCAGTTCTCCATTGCCACTCTCCGTTTCAGTGATGACTTCTAACTCACTGCTCTGTCTCCCCTACTCATCTCCATTGCCATCTTTGTCGCCATGATGAGTAGCATTCTACATCTGAGCTGGAATCTCCAGCTTCAAGTTCTGCCTCTGGACTTGATGGCTGCAGAGATTGAATTGAATTAGCTTTCTTGTCACATACTCATACGATAACATTGAAAATTTTACAAGTTGGTGCCATCTTAGGTGCCGAGGTACAGATTATTGAGTACAAATTCTTTAGAAAAAATTTCAAAAAATAAAAGACAAGTCCAGCATTACAGAAATTCAAAAATATGAAATCGTAGTAATAAATTACAAAAATAAAGAAATAAAAGTTTAGAATTAGAGTGCTTCCACCGTAACGTAACAAAAAATTATTTTTTATAAAAAGGAGAACTTAAGACAAAGTCCACTGAGTCCATTTCACGGCTCTGGGCTTGAACACCCAACACAATGCTGAAGAAAATGCCACATGGAGTGGGGGACAGACTGAAGCCACCACAAGGACACCCAGACTGACACCGAGGTAAGGAGGTACTGAAGCCATTGAGGGGATTCCCAGGCTGCCGCAGAAACTGCCAAAAGGACTCCGATGTAATGTGACCAAACAAGTTCACTATCAATCTGAAAGTCCTTCTGGTGCACCAATGATCAATGGTAAGGACTAAAGAAATTCCTGGTCAGCCAGAACCTTGTGATACTGCAGTACCATAGTTTACCCATGTTAAAAAACTTCATTTGCAGAATGTTATTTTGAGCAGGAAATCTTTCTGAAGGACAACGCCTCCCCCACGAACACCCCTAGCCATTTGTTGCCAATTGCCAATGTGCCACAGACTTGAAGATACAATAAGAATCTCTACAGTATGGAAACAGGCCCTTCAGCCCAACAAGTCCACACCGACCCACAAAAGATTAATGTGTCCAGACCCATTCCCCTACCCTATCTTTACCCCTGACTAATGCACCTAACACTATGGGCAATTAAGCATGGCTAATTCACCTGATATGCACATCTTTGGATCGTGAGAGGAAACCTACACAGACACAGGGAGAATGTGTAAACTCCACACACAGTCACCCGCAGCTGGAATCGAACCTAGCTCTCTGGTACTGCGAGGCAGCAGTGCTAGCCACTGAGCCACCGTGCCACCCCTTGAATGAGCACCTCATGCAATATGTGGTCCACCCACAACTTCTAATGCAGTTTCAGGGTGACTTACTATAGTTAGCCTTTAGTAACGCTATCAGCAACTTTCATTGCATTGATTTCTGTCAAAGTGTGAACTTTAAAACCAGCAGAAAGCCAGCCAATTTAAATTTGCAATTTAGTACTAAGGACTAAACAGGCCATCTCTGTATATTGATAATAACACTGAGATGTCTATTACAATCCACAATTGATAGTTGACAATGAGATTACTGGAGTCCAGTCTTTAGTTCTGTGTGTTGGCAGGTCCTATGGCTGGGGCCTGAGAAGTATTTTTGACTAGTCTCTCCCATCTACAACAGGTTTGTGGATGTGCGGGGCTGTTGTGCAGGCTATGATGGATTAGCTGTTGCAGTGGCAACTCCTCCTCACAAGCAAGAGGATTCAGTTAGAAACTGACCAACTGTTTTTTCTCATCAGTTCTAGTCACGCGTTTACCACAAAACCTCTGTGACACTGTAGAAACTGTGATAAATGTGAGAATGAGCAATTGATGTTTTATTAAATTCACATCACGATTTGTTATATGATCTTTATTTATCTCAGACTTTGAGGTTTGATTTAAATTTAGCATGTTATATTCATTTTCGTTGCATCTTTACTTTTGAATGTATGTTCACACAATCCATTAGAATTAAGATTTTATTTCCTAGATCCTTACTTGCTACCTTCATTTTCCTCACCCTCATATAAGATTACTGAGGATCTAGAGATAAAGTCACTGTAGTTCCAGTGGACCATAGAAATACTGTCTCAATGGAGACAGCTGACTGGTAGTGGTTTCACCTGAGGGTCACCACGCTTCAGGCAAAGGCCAAAGCTGTGAAGGCAGGACTTTGGTGACCTCAAACAGTACAGGAAGTGAACTTGTGCTGTTGGCATCACTCTGCATCCTAACGCAGCCATCCAGCCAACTGAGCTATCTGGCCACAAATGGACATCATATACGAATAAGGATCAAGATCCGGCCATCCGGCCCCTTGAATCTGCTCTTCCGTTCTGATTTTAATCACAACTCTACATTACTTCATGCCCTTGAAAAATCATTCATCCCCTTGGTAATCAAAAATCTATATACCTCGGCCTTAACCACATTTAATAATCATCTCCCTTAAAAATATTTTAACGATTCTGTATCCACAGATTTTCAGAGGATGGAAATTCCAAAGGCACTCAATTCTCTGAGAGAAACAATATTTTCTCATCTCTGTTTTAAAGGGGCTACCCCCTGTTTTTAAACTATGACCCTTCATGAGGGGGATATACAGATATAAACCATTCTGCCCAACCAGCATTCAGGGTATTGCCTGAACTGTGGGCTTCATCTCTCTGACTCTGTACATATTCTGAAGCTACCCCTCCCCCACTCCAAAATAAAAAAGGTTGCAGGCTGAACTCTGATTCCAAAGACTTGAATCTTGTCGTGCAGAGGAAAGCCATTTGGCCCATTGTGCCTCTACTGATTCTGTAAAAGCCCATCCAAGTACACCAAGAGAGTGGGACTTTCTCCATAGCACATTTTCTGTTGATAATTAACCTAATAGCCTAAATAATAAGGTGAAAACTTTAAATATCTCCCCAATGTGAGAAAATTAAAGCCAACAACTGCCAATTTTATACCTCGCTCCATCCATTTATGTTTATAGAAAATCAGTGCAGCAAACAGTTTTTTGATTCAAAATTGTCACTGGAGATGGTCCATGAAGACTCTGTATTTCCACAGGACAATAATTGTATCCAGTTGATTCATGCTATAAAATTGTTTGAAACAAAATTACTCTCTTTTGAAGTACTCAACACATTCAGATTTCAGTCAGAAAGTCTCATTTTCTCTCAAGCTGTCCAGAACTTTCTGAACTAAAAATTGAATACTGACGCTTTACTTTTCTTTCCAAAATAAAGCCCTGTTGTTTCTGCTTTATAATTCGTTATCACCATGGCTTTCAGCAAGTTTTTACTTGAACAAAAGTAAGCCTGAGTATTGACTCCATTATGTTTGTTTATCATCATTTTCTTTTCCCCTGTCCTGTTGTGGAGATGCAAAATGGCAGCAATATCATTCTTTTGGCAGGATGTGAAGACAATGCTACTATAAATTGGATAGGTTAGCCAGAGACTGGAAACATCTAAAAGGGTGTAAAGGAAGGTGGACAATAAGTTCACTTTAGACTACTCTCCGATACCTGCATGCAGTTGAAAAATAACATTGCGAGGGGGTTGGCAGAGATTGGATGTCTGTCCACTCAGGCGAAGGTGGATACTGCAGATGCTGGAAATTTGAGTCAAGATTAGAGTGGTGTTGGAAAAGCACAGCAGGTCAGGCAGCATCCAAGGAGCAGGAAAATCGATGTTTCGGGCAAAAGCCCTTCATCAGGAATGTCTGTCCACTCAGTTAAGTAATAATTCAGTATTTAAGGGAGAACCAACAAGGAAATTTAAAAATATGGAAATAGCAAATAATTAGAAAAACAGTCATTAATAACAATCACAGGTTAAGAACTTGGGATAACATTTTAACCCAATATGAGAAGATTAGCGAATCTAAACCTTCCAGTGCAGGAGTCCATTCAGCCCATCATGACAAAGCTCATTTGCTCAAACAGTTACCAATTAGTTCCAATTCCTGTTCTTTCCCTGTAGCCATACAATTCTTTAGAAAAAGAGGAAATGCAATTGCCTTGTCAAGGTCTATGCTTTCTTTCCCTAGCACCTTACAAACCCGCAACCTCGAGAAACACCTAGAAGGACAAGGGCAATGGATATATTGGGACATCATTTGCAAGTTTTCCTCCTAGGTATGCATCACTTTGACTTGCAATTACATCACATGGTCAAAATCCTGGTAGTCGTTAGTGTCTGTTGACTGAACAGTTCAAGATGGCTCACCACCATCATTTCAAGAGTACTAAGGCTTACGCAATAAATGCTGTCAGCAAAATCTATATACTGTGAATGTATTTTTTCAATAAAAGTAAGGATTGGCTGAAGAAATAAAATTATCCTCCTCCTCGGCCGAGACTACAAGTTATAATGCAAACCGTGAAATAAGATCATAGCTTTAAATGGCAGTACATTTCTACAGGAAGAAAATGACAACTTTTACTTTTATACAAATTCATGTGCAAAATTTAAATTTTTTTTCTGAAATCCCGCTTTTGTGCAAGAGCAAATGACTGATCTAGACATCACTGAGATTATCATGATGTCTTAGTATTTGCTAGTGAGGTTCAGGAGTGTTTAAATTAAAATGACAGTGGGTTGGGAACCTCTACAGTGACATAGAAGAGAGGAAAACTGGGGCAGAAATAAAGACAGAATCAAAATTTTAAAAATAATGAGCAGAGAATTCAAGGACAACAATTAAAAAGGGTCGCAGTGGAAATACTGCAAATTGGGCTAAGAACCTTAAAAAGACAAGCCTTAAGGCCTTGTGTCTTAATGCATGGAGCATTAAATGGATGAATTAGTCGCGCAAATAGATTTAAAAGGATGTGATACAGTCAGAATTACGGAGACATGGCTGCAGAGTAACTGTGGATGGGCACTGAATATCCAGTGGTATTCATTTTTTAAGAATAGACAAAGAAGAAAAGCAGATGGGGTACTGTTACTAGTTAAAGAGAAAATTAACACCATACTGAGGAAGGATAACGAAGGGCAGAAAAACAATAAAGGGGGTTGCATGTAGACTTCCAAACTGTAGTCGTAACATTGGGAAGGCTTTAAACAAGGAATTAGTGGCACAATTAATAAAAGTACAGCTGTAATTTTCAGTGACTTTAATCTTCTCACAGATTAGGAAAATCAAACCTGTAACAATCAAGATGGGTGAAGAATTCCTAGAACATGTAAAGCTTGTTTCTTTGGATCAATATGTTGAGGAACCAACTGGTGAAAGATCTCCAAACTGGGCATTGTGCAATGAAAAAAATCTAGTTACATGAAGGCCTTTGGCAAAGACCATCCATAATATAAAAGAATATTCATTAAGACCAAAAGTGATCTAGTTGAGTCTGGGACTAGGATCCTGAATCTATATTAAAGAAACTATGATAGACATAGAACATTACAGCACAGTACAGACTCTTCGGTCCTCGATGTTGCGCCGACCAGTCATACCAATCTGAAGCCCATCTAACCTACACTATTCCATGTATGTCCATATGCTTGTTCAATGACGACTTAAATGCACTTAAAGTTGGTGAATCTACCATTGCAGGCAAAGCATTCCATCCCCTTACTACTCTCTGAGTAAAGAAACTACCTCTGACATCTGTCCTATACCTATCACCCCTCAATTTAAAGCTATGCCCCCTCGTGCTCGCCGTCACCCTTCTCCACCCTATCTAACCCTCTGATTATCTTATATGTCTCTATTAAGTCACCTCTCAACCTTCTTCTCTCCAACGAAAACAGCCTCAAGTCCCTCAGCCATTCCTCGTAAGATCTTCCCTCCATACCAGGCAACGTCCTCGTAAATCTCCTCTGCACCCTTTCCAAAGCTTCCACATCCTCCTTATAATGCGGTGACCAGAACTGTACACAATACTTCAAGTGCGGGCCGCACCAGAGTTTTGTACAGCTGTAGCATAACTCATGGTTCCAGAACTCGATCTCTCTATTAATAAAAGCTAAAACAATGTATGCCTTCTTAACAACCCTGTCAACCTGGGTGGCAACTTTCAAGGATCTGTGTACCTGGACACCGAGATCTCTCTGCTCATCTACACTACCAAGAATCTTACCATTAGCCCAGTACTTTACATTCCGTTGACTCCGACCAAAGTGAATCACCTCACACTTGTCCACAATAAACTCTATTTGCCACCTCTCAGCCCAGCTCTGCAGCTTATCTATGTCTCTCTGTAGCCTACAACATCCTTTGTCACTATCCACAACTCCACCGACCTTAGCGTCGTCTGCAAATTTACTAACCCACCCTTCTACACCCTCATCCAGGTCGTTTATAAAAATGACAAACAGCAGTGGACCACACACCGACCCTTGCGGTACACAACTAGTAACTGGACTCCAGGATGAACATTTCCCATCAACCACACCCTCTGTCTTCTTTCAGCAAGCCAATTACTGATCCAAACTGCTATATCTCCCACAATCCCATTCCTCCGCATGATGATATGACGCACAAGCTAACTATGATAAATTAGGGGACATTACATAAAAGGGATAATGGTGTATAGGCAATGACAAACATTTAAAGAATGATTGGAAGAACTGTGACAATTATACATTCCTGTCCAGGGCAAAAATAGAATAGGAAAGATGACCAACCATGACTAAGAAGGGAAGTTATGGTAACATTAGACCAAGGAAGGTGTATACAAATTGACTAAAAAATACAGCAGGCTGAAGATTGGTTATAGTTTTGATTTCAGTAAAGGAAGACAAAATTATTTGATTTAAAAGAGGGAAATGGAGTATGACAGAAGGCCTGAGGGAACATACATGCTGATTTTAATGTCTTGGCTAGGTATGTGAAGGCAAATGTACATTTCATACAATCAAAAACAGGGAAAGTTATAAAGGGGAATGAAGAGGCATTATTAATTATATATTTGGTTCTGATTTCATGAAAGACTACAAGAATAATGTTCCAAAAATGTTGGGGAGCACCGGTTCGAGTGAGAAGTAAAAACTGAAAGAAATCATTATTCATAGAGAAATGGTGTTAGAGACATTGATGGGATTAATGTCTGATAAATCCCCAGGGTCTGATAACCTACACCCCAGAGTACTTAAGGAAGTGGCCCTAAAAGGAATGGATGCATTGGTGGTCATCTTCCAAGATTCCATTGACTCTGGAGCAGTTCATACAGATTGGAGGGCCGCTACTGTAATCCCTCTCCCCTTCAAAAAAAGAATATAGAGAGAAAGCAGGGAATTGTAGACTGGTTAGGCTAGCATCAGTTGTGGGACATATGCGAGGGTCTATTATAAAAGATATACTGAAATAGCGGAGCATTTGGGAAGTGTCTGGATCAGACAGAGTCAGCATGGATTTACAAAATAGAAATCACACTTGATAAATTTATTGACTTTTTTTTGAGGATGTAGCTTGCGGAGTTATTCAGGGGGAACCAGTGGGTGTTGTTTACTTGGACCTTTGGGAGGCTGTCGGTAAGGTTTGGGTAGGGATTGGCATGTAAAGTATGTGAGATTGGGGATAGAGAATTGGTTGGCCGACAGGAAACAAAGATTTGAAAGAAAGAATCAAACAAAAAGAAACTTTTTGAGTAGAAGACAGTGACTAGAGGAGTACTGCAAAATTCACTGCTTGGACTCCAACTATTTCCAATATATTTTAATGATTTAGCTGAGGGAGCAAAATGTAGTATCTCCAATTTTGCAGATGATACAGAGCTGGGTGGTAGGTTGAGCTGTGAGGAGGATGCAGAGATCCTCCAGTGTTTTGTTTTAGACAAGTCAAATGGCTGGGCAAATACATTACAGGTGAAGTATAATGTGGATAAATGTGAAGTTATCTACTTGTGTCGGAAAAATCAGAAGGCAAGTATTTATCTGAATGGTAGTAGATTGGGAAAGAGGATGATGTGATGAGACCTAGTTGTCCTGGTACATCATTCATCAAAAGTAAGTCTGCAGGTGCAGCAGGCAGTGAAGAAGACAAATGGTATGTTAGCCTTCATAGAGAATTTGAGTATAGGAGGAAGGATGTCTTGGTACAACTGTACAGGGACTTGATGAGATAATATCTTGGATATTGTGTGCAGTTTTGGTCATTGCTCATCTGAGGAAGAATGTTCTTGTGATGGAGGCAATGCTGCAATGGTTTACCAAACTCCTTCCTGAAGAGACACGACTGACATATGGGAAAACACTGGGTCAATTTTGAATAATGAGGGGATATCTCATGAAACATAAAATTCAAACAGGACTAGACAGGGTAAATACAGGAAGGATGTTCCATTTGACCTGGGAGTCTAGAACCAGGGGTCGTGGCTTAAGGATAAAAGGCAGGCCATTCAAGACACGATTTCTTCACCCACAGCATAGTAAGCCTGTCATAGAAAGTAGTTGAGGCCAAGACATTTTCAAGAAGGAAATGGAATTTGTTCTTAGAGGCAAAGGGATCAAAGGCGTTGGGAGAAAGTGGGAAAAGTGTACTGAATCGGATGATCAGTCATGACCATATTTGAATGGGAGCAGACTCAATGGGCCAAATGGCTTACTCCTTTCTTTTATGTTTGCATTTCTATTGCACATCACTGAGGTACTGTGTGACCAATGATAATTGTCCAAGTAAGATTGAATAAAAGTATAAAAAAGAAAGGAAGGCTGAAAATATCATTTGTTGTTGAAACACACATTAGGACTGATATTCTTCTCTGTTGGATTACCAAGTTACATTTTAGAGATTACATTTTAGTGTCTGCAGCATTAACAGATGGGCTGCTCCCATTAGCCCACTTCTAACACTTAAATTAAAAAGTAATCTTTTGGTAGACTGCTTACTGGGAGTTGGCCCGTACTGTTGTAGCCTACTAAAATTTGATGTCTAATTCAGGAGGAATTCTCGTAGCCTTTTGCACTTGGAATTTTCTAAAACTTTGCCTAGTCACTGAGAATTATATTTTTTGAAGGATGATAAAGTGTATTTTGTTTTGAAAATGTCAGCTGTAACTCAGCTGATAACATTCTCGGCCTTAAATCAAAAGGTCATGGATTCTAATTCCACTATTTGAACACAACCTTTTGATAAACATTTCAGTGCATCACTGAGGGAGTGCAACACCTTTGAAGGCTGTATCTGTCAGTCAATCTGTTCAGAAGGACATAAAAAAAACTCCCATTACACATCATTGGAAAAAAGAGCATGAGGTGGACAAAAGTCTGTTTATCCCCCAATAAAAATCGCTAAAACAGATTGGGGGCTGTTTAGCCCAAAGATTAGAAACAGGACCTCATTGTAAGAAGGAATACCTATGTGAAAGTCTGGATTTTAGCATGCAGTTTTCGGTCTAATTGGTGATATTTATGATTTGAACAACTCTTGTGATTTGTTAATCACAAACCCCTGGTTTATTCTTCAAGTGTTGACTAAATACCATTTTCCTTAACCAGTATGTGTGGGCTTCTCTCATTGGATTGCACTGAAAATTAGGAGTACATTAGTCTTCCCGTAACAGCAGGGGATATGTTCCAGGACCTACCAGGGAGAAGAGCGAACCCATTCCTTCGATGGGAAACATACCTTTTTGGCAGCCTCTTGGTCCTTGGTTCCTTGTTATATGTTTGGGCGTGGTAATCCGTGGGTAACTGAAGCCACAGATACGGGGGTTGCCCTGTAACTTTGTTTGGTGTACATCAATATGCTGCAGGATGGCTCAGGGGTTTAAGGAGAAGTACCACTGGAGTTCCTGGTTTAGGAGGTCCAGAGGATAAATGGGTGCTCTACCCGGGATGAAGAAACCCTACCTTGCCTTCCTGCACCCCCTCTCCTACAGAACCTGGTGCTACTCCCATTAGACTCAATTCCATTTCCCATTCCTCATTGAAATCAAGACCCTTAGCAAGTTGCTGATGTCCAATTAACTTTTTCCTGGTGAGTTGTTTAAGGAGGTCCAATAAGGTGAGCTAGCAGAGCATGTTCTGTTTACAGCTGAAGTCCACAAAGAATTTTCAGAGTAATTGTTGCTCAAAGTCTTGGCAAAGTCTTAGCAAAATGTAGCTGGAATCTTCTGAAGTTTCGAAAGTCCTCTTCATAGCTCCACGATGAAGACCATGAAACAGTGAAAGACCTTTTCAGTGGCGATCATGTCTTTGGAAGCATTTAAAATCAAAATCAATGTCTTCCTTTAAAGCATTGTGTGCCATTAGGATTGGGTGTATTTGTGGAAGCATTGGCCACAGAAATGCTTAGCAAACTCTTTGAACATTAGATGGTAGTTTAAGTGGGCATCAGTAGTTCAATTAACCTCTGGGTGATAGTTAATAAAAAAAAGTATTTAACTATTTGGAGAAGATGGGTTCAACTAGCATTTGTGCGGAAGGCTCTGTCTTAGGTACCCCTTTACTCCCTAAAGCATTCGGGAAGAAAATCCAGTGTGGGATCTTATGTACAAATTGATTGAAACGTTCCCTATTTTAAAACTGTGACTGTGACTAAAATGCTTTATTGGCTGTAAAATGCTTTAGAGCATCCTTAGATTGTGAAGTTGCTGTATAACAGCAATTCCATTCTTTGCATTGTACTAAGAGTGACTGCTTTATGAACAATAGTATGACAATAATTGACATGGGTTTACAGAGCTAGCTGGTTCTGCCAGTGCAGAACAGATTGCCTTTGCCTTTGTACTTGTCAGTGAATATTTAAATAGTATTGTAGCTGGCAGCCATTCATTAGTGGCTATTATTTTAATTACTTCAGTCGAAATAGCCCGAGCTTTGTAGCACTGGGGCACAGAGCCTCGTTCTTATACTCCATTGATGTTATTTACTCTGATGACTGATGTTGGGAAAATTGTCCAGGAAACTCAGGCAACAATTTAATGTTTGTGTTTTTGACAAATATTTCCAAAGTGTAAAAATTAGCACAGATTTAATAAATCTATTTTGTAAATGTGAATGATCACAGTGACCTGAGCATGTTGCAGCGTGAAGAGAAAGTGACACCATTTCCTCAGTGGAAACTGAAGGGATGGCACTGACAAAGTATCCTAGTTGGAACACCAATACCACAGCTGCTCTGTGTATTCTAGAAATGCAGAGCACGATCTTGTGTTGTTTTTGTATAGGTCCAAATTGCATCATTTTTTATTTGAAGGGACATCCGCTGTGAGGTAAAAACAATAACTGCAGATGCTGGAAACCAGATTCTGGATTAGTGGTGCTGGAAGAGCACAGCAGTTCAGGCAGCATCCAAGGAGCAGTGAAATCGACGTTTCGGGCAAAAACCCTTCATCAGGAATATTGAGGCCAAGCTAGTGTTCTCTCTGTATCTGAGCAAACACACCTCATTAACACTATGGCATCTTCCTCAGTTCATTTCCACCTCATCTTTCAACATGCCATTACAGAAATAACTTGCCATTTACTGGCTATCTGCTGACATTTGGGCAATCCCACCTTGCGCCCACACAAACTGTCATGCACCTGGACAAGCACTGTCAGTCCAGAGCTGCTCTGGATGGTTCCTGATATTTGCCCTTGGCATGGCAGACAGGGGAAATCGGTGCCTTGCTTTGTGGGCGTGTGTCCTGCCAGTTTGGGACTTGGTCCTCTCCCAGGGCCAGTAGCAGGACGCCATGGTACCAGACTTACATCAGCCTGGGACAGGGTTTCACCCACATCAAAGTAGTTTTAGCTGGAATGCCCAGCACAGTAGGAAGAAGATCGCTGTCCTTCTCGATGCCACCAAGGTAAGTGTCACCAACTGCGCTCCATGATCTCTCACTCACTCATTGTCTGCTACTGGACACACCACCTATTTAGCCCCTCTCCCTATTGTCTGCAACATCTCACCGTCACCCACCCCAACCTCTGAAAGCACTAACCCCATATGTTCTCTGCACTGCCTACACTGTCAGTTGTGACACCTCCCACATCAATAGTTGCTGTGCCATCCACTTTCATCTTCTGTAGTATTTGTCTCCCTTTTTTATAACAGAAGGAAAGGAGGATAGAAAGAGTCAAAATTGGTGGCATGCTGCCCATTAGTCTTCCCCTCACCTTTTGGGAAAAGATCCTAACTCTGACTGCCCTGAGTGGGGCCTGGACTGGTATGAGAGGCTGTCCTTACTGACTTGCTGGGAAACCCTGACTGAAGGCTATCCCCTTTGACTTGACTAGAACCTATGACAAACCTCCTGTCTTTATGTCTATGCTAAAGGTCATGTCAAGACAACAGTAATATTAGCCCACTGTTTATGGCTGAGGAGACAAATGGAAAGAGATAACTCAAGGCATGCTATGAGTATCTAGTTCAAAATCACACAAAAACAGGTTATAGTCCAACAGGTTTATTTGGAAGCACTAGGATTTGGAGCACAGTTCCCTGATGAAGGAGCGCGCTCTGAAAGCTAGTGCTTCCCAATAAACCTATTGAACTATAACCTGGTGTTGTGTGATTTTTAACTTTGTCCACCCCAGTCCAACACCGGCACTTCCAAGTTATGAGTATCTTGGTAGGGCCAGAGTGCATGAGCGTTATTGGCAGCAAGTGAAGACCCTGGGGGAGGCAGCTTTATCCAGCCCATGAGCTAGGTACATGTGCCCTTGCTGAAGTTTTGAAATGATCGCTGCTGGTACAGACCAAGATGCATCGTTGATGTGCAGAAATATTCTGTAAGTGAATCACATGGCTTTTTTAGAGGCTAGCACATGTTTGCCAATGTTTGTGGACATAGGGTTTGTGTGACTGGTGCCCCTGGAGCATACTGAGATATTAGTACGCAGTTTTCAACATAAAGGTTGTTTAGAGCAAGCAACAAGGTTTGCTTGTTGAGCTTAATTGTTGGGTTTGCTAAGATGGGTAACTGCATATTAATGATGTAAATATCTCACTGAGCCATTCGTGAGAAGTATAAAAGATGGAGTGAGATGATCTCCATAGCCCTCATTGCACACTCCTCCGTAAGATTCTGCCTGTAGTTTGAATAGCCATTGAGACGCCATGTCAAATCTGTATCTGTGAGCTGCAGTTTACCCAATACAGACTTGCAGCAAAATTCCCTCAACTTTTATTAATTTCAAGATGGGATTAGCCTTCTGAAATGTCAGAGTTCTCTTTAAAGATGCTCTCTACATATCTATTTTTCCTGGATACTCTGCTCCTAGGTAAGCTCAACATCTGGGCTGAGAGCTCTGTTTAACCGACTAACCTCTCACTTGCTTTGGAAGTAGGTGATAGAGCTCAGCAAAGTGACTCATCTGCAGTAGCAGAAACTTATTTTCTGTGACTTTTCTCTTTTCCAGAAAGATCCTTCAACAGACTAGTCAGTGTGCAAAAGACAAAGACATAATGCAAAAACAATTCAAAAAATGAGAAGTAAATGTCGTACAGAAGAATGTTACTTTGATAACATATGTTTTGCACCCAAAATTTCTAAAATGATTTACACAATTCTTATTCATCTTTCTAAGTGATGTGTGTGTTAGGTAGATTTAGGTCTTTCTTTCATTCTGGGAATTGCAAGACACACCCCACCTGGCAACTCTGTGCCACGTTAACCAGAAGATGACATGCTTGCAGTGGTGGTATCTGAAAATAAAATGGGAATTATTAATCAGACTGCATGTTTTTTCTACTTTGAGTGTTAACATTATAGGACTGTGACAAAGCTACAACTTATACAGGAATGTTCAGGATTCTAACTTATGGTTATTTCAGACCATTAAATATGAGAAATGCAAGGATCACTCTGCTTGAAAGGATGTCTAACTTCAGATTTGAAAATGTTATTGTTAAATCTCAAACTTGCTCATGAGAAGAATGAACATTTAAGTTAAAAACTGGTACAGTTGGTAAATCATGTCACATATATTTGTGAAACCTAACTTTAGAATTCATAACTGAGGAATTCATTGCCGCAGAGCGCAGTGGAGGCTGGGACGCTAAATGTCTTCAATGCAGAGATTGATAAATTCTTGATGTCACAAGGAATTAAGGGCTACGGGGTGAATGCGGGTAAGTCGAGTTGAAATGCCCATCAGCCATGATTGAATGGCGGAGTGGACTCGATGGGCCGAGTGGCCTTACTTCCACTCCTATGTCTTATGGTCTTATGGTCTAATCATTGTCTTCCTTAAGATTACCATCGAATGTCAATCATGCAATTATTGCTTTGATGAAACCAAGAAAAAAAAAGTAAACTCTTTTACTGCACACTGTTTTTGCTGTAGCTTCAGGATGTAATCTGTGAAGTTACTTTAATCAATGAATTCAGGCCAAATGGGGTATTTTTACTTTTATGGGCTTTGTATTAAGTAATACATAAAGCTCAACTGCACTCTTGTGAGACTACATACATTGGTGCCACTGGCTATTCCTGCAATATATTTTCGTGGCAGCCTGATGGAATGCTGACTGGGCAATTGTTTTCTGCTGCATTTCATCAGAATGATACAAATCCCAGAATCAGATTGTAAGGAGCAAACTATTGAGCTTTCAACCTTTAGTCATTGTTTGCAATTATATTTGATCAGCGTCTTTGGCATCACATAACCCCTAAGCCCACAGGTCAGGCAGTCAGATGTTTCCTGTACTCTGCAATAAAGTGTTTACTCTCCAATATTTGAACTCAAATATAATGCTAAATATCACAGTATGTGAAGACTTATGCCAATTTATGTTGGTTTATTTTCAATTCAGTGTAGTGAATCATGCCAATGTGTGTCTGCCCCCATAGACAGGTTGGTGGATTGCAGAGATAGGTTGATGGTTTCCACAGACAGCCAGGCCCAGCACCTTCGGGACCTGCTGAAGTGAGCTGCACACTTCACTTCAGACTCCATTCTGTCTTCAGGTTCAAAAGCAGGGAGACGGGGGACCTGACACATACACAAGGTACATCTTCCTCACACGGAGACTGGGCAGTGCCAGGAGGTGTACCAGTCAGAGGAGGAACCCCAGGGAGATCCCTGGGAGGTAGTTCCAGCAGTAGCCTGACCCTCCAATTCCATCTGGCCTGTACACCCTTGGAATTTCACACCAAAGTGGGCCAATTTGAAGCTGGCAAGAAGACCCATGGAATCTCTAGGATGGTCCAAGTCCAAGCAGAAGCACTCATGGATGTTGCCTGAGCAACCGTCCAGGGCCAACAGGTTTCACAGCTGGGCAGGCACCCTCCGCCAGAGCTGGAAAACCACAGGGTACAGCGAGACTTAGGCAGAGCAAGTGCAAAATGTATTTCAGGCACGTGGGTGGCACAGGTGCCAAAGCACTGCATGCAAATTTGTCTGTTTTAAAATTGGCAATGCTTTCACCTTGCATCTGACTGTCGGTTTCTCAATGTCGTCCTGAGTGTCAGTGTTCCAGTATCAGGAAGCATTGCATTAGCTACTCGTGATGTTCCATGGAGGAGAGTCTAGTGCAGAGTTTGTAATAGTGGCACCGAGTGTGTTGGTCTCAGCAAGCGCTCGCTCCTGCTGTCCTTTTGGCCCTCCTTAAGAAACATTCCTATTCTTTCCCAGCCTCTGTCCTAAACTGTTAGTGTGAATGATTTGGTTAATGGGGTAGGGAGAGTAAAACAAACAGGGAGAAATGTATTTCAATGGCTAGGATTAATGGCCCTGAAGATCCAGGTCCTGTACCGTACATGGGTCTGTGGTTAATGGTCTTTCCCTTTAAAAGTCTAGTTCTGCAGCCCCTCCCTCACCTCTCAAGTCATTTTCCCCATCTACTGTAGGTATGGTTGCAGCCATTTCTCCCCCATTGTACACTTTTGATTTTCACCACAATGGAAGGTGACATCATTTTAGCTAGTGGCATGTTTAATAAGATCAGAAGCTGAATATCCGTGAAATAAGTCAGTCGTTAATGAGGTGTTTCAGAAACAACAGTCCCCCTTAATTAGCAGCTTGCTGCTGCTTACCAAGAAAACTCTGAATACTGCTTTTTAAAAGCTTCAAAGATGGAATGAGATGTTTCTGATGTTGAGATAGAGCTCATCATACTTTGAATCTGTCACAAATCTCGACGTTGTCTATATTGCTCAGACCCCTATAAGGTTCTGCTCTTGAACTTCCTAACATCTGAGGACAGGATTAGATATTCTTATGTAATTCTGTTCGTCAAGTTCAGTGGACGTAGACAAGCAGAAGGCTGGAAGAACACAGCAAGCCAGGCTGCATCAGGAAGTGAAGTCAGCGTTTAGGGTGTAACCCTTCTTCAGGACTGGGGGTGGGTGTGGGAGGAGCTGCAGATAAAGGGAGTGGGGTGCAGGGTGGTGAAGTGGGGAAAAGTGAAAACAGGCGGAGGGTACAACCCGATTAGTCAATGGGAGGAATGATCCAGTTGGTCAAAGAGCTGGAGGGTTGAAGAGGTCACGGTGCTGTGACACTGAGAAAGGGACTCACTGAGTACACGTCTGAGGGAGGCAGAGAACTTCTTCAAAGTGGGCATCCTTTGAAGAGACTTCGTAGTGGTACAAACCTGGTGAGAGACAAAACAAAACTGCAGATGCTGGAATCCAAGATAGACAAGCAGGAGGCTGTGAGAACACCCTGTAAAGTTCAATAGTCTGCCACCTAAGGAGCTGGAGGGCTTGTCAAATTACACAGCGTAAGTCAGGAAGGAGTGGAGGAAAGAACAATGAGAGGAACAACATATTCATTTGAATGTTGAAATCTCTGCAAATGTTTATTGAGAAGAATACATGGACATATTTACAAAAACTCAATTGTTTTTAATTGACTGGAGAAGTTTTATGCTTTATGTTTGAAACAATGTTGCAGTCCTCAGAAGCTGTGTATCCCCTCAGTGGACAAATCCAAAAAAACGTTGTCAATTATTTGAAGTTATTTGCAAAGTTGTCATGAAGCCAAGCAGGTGAGCTTGTCCAAATGAGTATGCGAAGGGGGACATGTAGCAGCAACTGATGAAGCATTTTATAGACTAACTGGAAAAGGTCTTTGTAACCCTGTCTTTTGCTAAGCAAGTATTTTCCTGAGCTGCATGAATGCTCCAGTCGTCACTCCTGAGCATTTGGTGTCCTGTTCAGCTGAACCTTTCTGAGCAAATACAAGAGCAAAGATGCAAAACAGGAGTGTGGGTGCTTACTGAGGAGGTTTTGCTGGAAAGGTATGATTCCACAGCAGAGAGATTTTCATGGCCATCAAATGAGGCACCTTCACATGTGTTGCTGGCATTATCATATGTTGTTTCTAAACCAGAAGGCATTGTTTAAAGGGATCTTTCTCCCCATGACAAAGAATCCCAAAGGAGGTCAGTCCATATGGCTACTCCCTGATATTGTGAACTGATATTGTTTTGTCTTCAGTCTTTCCCAAAGTTCTGAAGATGAGGAACAATGAACACCTTTACTTTAGATAGCCTTGTACTGAATCAAACATTAGGCGCAGCATTTGATGGAGGCTGTGCTACAGAAATTAAATTTATGGCATCCTGTTTTGCACCAGTAGGAATCTACTGCATCCGATCTAGAGTGGAAAGAGCTAGACATCACAACGTGACATTTTGGACATTTGCTGGAAGTAGGCTCGAGGCTGTTCAAAAATGAAAGTTGTTTTTATATTACCTAGTAGAGGTCCATGAATGTAGAATTTGAGAGTAATGTGATAGTATTACTAGACTAGTCATCCAAAAACATGGGCTAATGTGTAATGTGGTCAAATTCCACCATTTACAGAGGGAGGAATTTAAAATTTATAAGGAATTTTTCAAAAATCTGCAATTAATGATAGTTTCATGGTAATTAATAGATTGCTGCTGAAAATCCACATCAATTATGAATGCCCCTTTAGACACACAGATCTGCTACCTTTACAGGGTCTGACCTACATTGCGGTTCAGATCCTCAGCGATGTAGTTGGTTCGTACCTGCCATCTAAAATCACCCTGCAGGCCACTTATTTGCTGGTGCCTCACCTCGGTCAAATAGGAAGGGGAAAAAAAATTTGTGCCCACATTCCAAGAATGAATAAAAATAACATGTAACAGCAATGCTAAATGTCATGACAATGGATCAGAACCATGCAATCCCATATGCATTGTTAAATTTTAATGACAAAATATGTGTTTAAAGAAATGTGGTAAAGGCAAAGAGTGACTGCACATGTAAATTCCAGTTGTAGTCTTGTGTGGGACCCATGGAATGTCTAAATTCTCTCACAATAGGCAATATTCTTTCCACATGTACCCTGTCACGCCTCTCAGGATCTAATGTATTTCAATCAAGTTGCGTTTTACTCTTCTGAACCCCTGAGGATAAATGCCTAACCTGTCCAACCTTTACTCAAGAAAGAACCCAACAGTTTCAGGTATTGGTCTATTAAACCTTCTCTGAGCTCTTCCCATGCATGTACACCTTCCTTAAATTGGTAAACCAATGTTATGCACGATACTCCAGGTGGATGTAACTGACGTATGCCCTTCCAAATTTTCTAATCTATTTCCCCTCATTAAAAATAACATTGTTTGCTTAGAAATTTGAAATCTCTTCCTTAATAAAGTATTGTCACACTGGGCATGTCTCTTACTTGATTTTGTTCTGCACCCAATTTTGATATAATAGTCAGTTTGTGATAGTTGTTTTAATTTGTATTCAACATGATAATGTTCACCTCAGTGCTGCTGTTCCAGCCAGGGCCTGAAAAGAATTATCAATTCCGATGCAGTGGCATGATCTAATTGTCATCTTTTTAAATGAAAGCTATTATTCCATTTCTGGCCTGCACAAAATGAACAATTTCAAGAAGATCTATCATTTTGGTCATCCTACAAATAATTCGCAATCATCTTGTCACAGGGAGAAAGAAGGCAAATAAGAGAACGAGTCTTCACCCATCATGCAGATACTAAACATGGCATGTAAATGTTAAAGAATGAGGTCCCATGTTTCAGCTAACTGTGAATGCCAAAGCAAAATACTGCAAATGCTGAAAACCTGAAACAAAACCAAAGAAATACTGGAAATTCTTTATGGGTCAGGGGCCGATTCTCTCAAGACTGTAATAGTTAATGATTCAGATTGACAGTCATCTTTCTCTCTCTGCAGATGCTTTCTGACGTTTTGAGATTTCCAGTATCTTCTGTGAAAGTGCAAATTAAACAAAAATTGAGTCACATGGGTGCTTATGGCCCCTCAGTATATCTTTTTGAAGTCAACTTTTTTCTCCCTAAACCTTTCTATGAAATATAGACTGAAGTAAATAAGATGGATATTGTGATAGGATGAAATGGTGACGGGAGGCTCAGATGGAAAGTGAACATCACTATGGAGCTGGAAACAACAAATGCTGGAGATCACAATAGGTCAGGCAGCATCCATGGAGAGAATGAGCTAACGTTTCAAGTCTAGATGAGTCATTGAGTCATCTTGACTCAATGTTAACTTGCTTTCTCTCCATGGATGCTGTCTGACCCACTGTGATCACCAGCATTTGTTGTTTTCAGTACAGATTCCAGCATCTGTAGTAATTTGTTCCCACGTTACCATGGAGCTGTTGAGTTTGAATGGCCTATTTTTGTGCTGCATGTTCAATATAATTCCAAGCACAGAGACAGAAAGTTGATTACTAATCAGTAGAACAAGCTTCAATATGCTGGAATAAACTCAGTAATATGCACTGAGTCCTATTTCATCAGACTTCTACATTAACCCAGTGATTGTCACAGCACGAGATAAATTGTGAATTGTGAACATTGAATTCTTAAGCAAAGAAAAAGCATCAAGGTGCTTTACAGAGCCTGGTCCAATTACACAATTGGACTGCCCTGCAGTTATTAATTAAACTCTGCTAAGACAGGCTCTGTAAAGTTGTCTCACTTCCTACAGTTCCAGTACTCACCACAGGGAAGAAAGAGCAAGTTCAGAAGTTTACACTTTGATGTCACAGTGCCATCAACAATGTAGCGTTGATTAGTCTTTTAAACCCACAGGCCTCTCTATTACCTGGAAACCTTCAGGAATAGCCTATGGAATATTATCTGCTATATTGTTTGTTGGAGTAGTTATTAAGAGTATAGTCAGCTGAGAAAAGATATTTTCTTTCTTTTCCCACTGAAATTTAGCTTGTAACACTTTATGAACTTTTAATAGTTCCCTTATGTTTGTCGGAACAATCTGCTTAGTTACATAATTCCATCTATTTCCATCTACAAATCTCCCCATAACTTTCACAATCTTGGAACTTGGTCTAGGTTGGAGTATCTGCCTTGACTTGTCTAATTTTAAATTCATTAAATTCCAACCTTTCCCACAACCTTACTGAGCTGTTGTTCAGAAGCTAGTGGTCCTGTGCTCCCATGTATTTTATTTCTGTCCATGATGCTTTTGCAATTTGGTCAAGTGGCTTAATTTCCCGAGCAACACTTGGCTTATACTACCCTGGATAATTTGAACTCTTATTTGTGTGCACTAGGTTTTTCAGTACTCTGACTCTGACTCTTACTACCTTATGCACAGATAATATGCGGTGTGGAATCTTAAAGTCTTGGCGTTGATGGCTATAGTGGGATATGGGGCAGAATTGGCTGATAAGTGCAAAGTGATCTTTCTCAACATTGAGATCATCTCACCCCATCTTTAATTCTTTCCATAAGAGGCATAGTCAGATTCTACCAATTGACAGGGATTAATGTTTGTTAAATATCTTAATTAATGACACAATTGACATTCATATTAATATTCATAGAATCTCTACAGGCCATTCAGCACATTGAGTCCACACTAACCCAATGAAGAGCATCTCACCCTGACCCACTCCCAACCTGATCCACCCCCTACCTGCTCCCTGTAAACCTGCGTTTCCGATGGCCAATCCATCTAACCTGCACACTATGGGCAACTTAGCATGGCCAATCCACCTAACATGCACATCTTTGGACTATAGGAGCAAACCAGAACACCTGGAGGAAACCCACGCAGACGCTGGGAGAATGTGCAAACTCCACACAGACAGACACCCCAAGTGTGGAATCAAACAATGATCCCTAATGCTGTGCGGCAGCAGTGCTAACCACAGAGTCACTGTGTTGCCCATACATCTTCAACCATTAAACTACACATCTTATCAAACTTGTCAAGCAAGCTAGGTGTTGGAAAAAACTCAACAAGGAAATTAGCACAAGTAACTGGAGGAGTCTGCTCAGTGTTTGCTCCAAATGACCTGTGGGAACAAAGCACCAACATCTCCGTGGGCACTGATCTCAGGCACTGTACATGCATGGAATTTGCAGTGGACATCTGCCATTCTCTAAGAACACTTATGGCAATGTGATATGCACTTGGGAATGCTTCTGTATTTCAATGCTATATCGCAAGTTGCACCTACAGCTATTATTATAATGCTCCAGCAAGAACACTGTACCCAGGGACACACTACCAGCTCAGGGACTGTATCAGGCTGTATCTCTCGGCTGTTCACTTGTTCTCACATCTCTCTGTGTCAACATCCTTGCCTTGCATTGTATTACCTTTACTTTCTTTCACTTTATCCCCTCAGCCTGAGATACCAGGCTCGTATTACTGCTGTCTTGCTGCACTGTTGAGCAATGGCACAAAGCCAGGAAGCTTGACATAGCTGGCAGGCAAGTTGAGGGGGATAGCTGTCCCTCAGAGATTCCTGGTACAGCCAATCAAGGGCAGCCTCTCTCTCTCCAAGGACTGTTTGTGTCAGTTAGAGTCAGGATCCTGATAAGGGGTAAGGACCCATCTTCTCTCTTTCTCTCTCTCTCTGATGAGCTGTTGTGAATGTACAATGGGAGTCAGTGGCTTTGTAGTGGATGACAGTGGGCAGTTTATTCCCTGAAATGGAGACAGAGGTATCAAGGAAAGGAAGGGAAGTGTCAGAAATGTACGGTGTGAAAGGGGTGGAAATTGGAGGCAAAATGAATGAAGTTGTCAAGTGCTGGCGGGAGCATGAAGCAGCACTGAAGCAGTCGTTGATGTACCAAGAAGAGGGTCATGGGAAGGGGGGGGCCAGTGTAGGACTGGAACAAGGATCGTTCCACACACCCCATACAGAGGCAGCCATAACTGGGACCCAAAGAAGTGCCCATAGCTACTCCTTTGACTTGGCAGAAGTGAGATGGATTAAAGGAGAAATTGTTCAGTGAGAGAACAAGTTTAGCCAAGAAGAGGAGAGTGGTGGTAGATGGGGATTTTTCAGGCCTCTGGTCAAGGAAGAAGCCGAGACCTCTCAGGTTGTCCTGTTGGGGAATGGATGGATAGAGGGATTGGACATGCATGGTGAACAAGAGGGAACTGGATATTGTCAATATGGTGGAGACCATCAGAAGAATCGTGGATGTAAGTGGGCAGGATCTGGACAAGTGGAGAGAAGGTGGAGTCAAGATAGGAGAAACTGAGCTTCGTGGGGCAGGAACAGGTTGATATGATGCTCAGTGGGGGTTTCATTCCAGGAATGGTGCATGGTATGTTGGGTTGGAAAGCAAACATGAAGACCATAAATGGGCTTGTAGGATTAGCCCAATCTATGAGAGTTGCTTGGAATTTAGCCCCAGTTGTTCAAATGAAGACTTCTCCCCCTGCCTACTGGAAGAATCTGATGTGGAGCTACATTGAGTGATTACTGTTCCAAGTAAATGTGAGACAGCTGCCCTATCATGCCATGCCTCAGTAAACTGATTGAATGCAAGCTAACTTTCATTCAGAAAGTTAGCTGGTATGGGATACAGGGAAATTTGGCTGCCTGGATACAGAATTGACTGGCTAAAAGAAGACAGCTTATGGTAGTGGATGAAAAGTATTCCGCCTGGAGGTCGTTGACCACTGGTGTCCTGCAAGGATCTGTGATTGGGCCTCTGCTCTTTGTAGTTATTATGAATAAGTAGAAGGATGGGTTAATCAGTTTACTGATGACAAAAGTCAATCATGTTGTAGATAGTGTCGACGGCCATTGCAGGCCACAACAAGACATTGACAGGATGCAGAGCTGGTCTGAGAAGTGGCAGATGGAGTTCAACCTGGATAAATGTGAAGTGATTCATTTTGGAAGGCCAAATTTGAATGTTGAATACAGGGTTAAAGACAGGATTCTTGGCAGTGTTGCGGAAGAGCAGGATCTTGGGTCCATGTATGTAGGTCCCTCAAGTTGATAGGGTTGTTAAGAAGATGTATGGTGTTTTTGGCTTTCAATAATAGGGGGATTGAGTTTAAGAGCTGCAAGCTCTATAGAGTCTATAGAGCCCTGGTGAGACCACACTTGTAGTATTATGTCCAGTTCTGGTCGCTTCATTATAGGAAGGATGTAGACGCTTAAGAGAGAGTGCAGAGGAGATTTATGAGGATGCTGCCAGGACTGGAGGGCATGTCTTATTAAGAGAGGTTGAGTGAGCTAAGGCTTTTCACACTGGAGAGAAGGAGGAAAAGTGGTGGCTTGATAGAGGTATGCAAGGTAATGAGTGACATACAGTAGATAGCCAGAGACTTTTCCCCAGGGCAGAAATGGCTGTCATGAGGGGTCATAATTATTAAGGTTTTTGGAGGAAGGTATAGGGGAGATATCAGAAGTAGGTTCTTTACGCAGAGAGTGATGGGTGCATGGAATGCACTGCCAGCAGTGGTAGTACAGGTGGATACATTAGGGACATTTAAGCAACTGCTGGACAAGCAGTAAATTGAGGGGTGTGTAGGTTAGGTTGAACTTAGATGAATATAACTGTTCGGCGCATCATTGTGGGCCAAAGGGCCTGTATTGTGTTGTACTGTTCTATGTTTTAAGAGTGAAGAACACTCCATTCAAATTGGGGTTAAGCTAGATCGTTGGAAGAAGATGAATACATCTGAAAGGTGTCAGACCTGAACTAGCAATTCTTCATTTTGGTTCTGGGTTCCAGATGTTGGAAAAATGTTTGAGTACTGCAGTTCTGTCGACCTCATGTTAATTAGCGCAATGTCATTATGTGGCAGTGATAGCTCATGCTGGTGCTTTCCTTTCCTATTTTAAAAATAATAATAGGAAACCTCATGTGTATGTGAATGTCATCATGCCTAAGGCAAGCTATTTTGCTTTTTACTTGTGTTCCCTTTGTTAGTCAATAGATGTGTGTTGGGTGACATGTTAGAAATGATAATATATTCCCCAGTGTTCTCTGCTAACTGGAACGAGAGAGGGAGAGCAGGATAAAGGACACCTTGCCCCAGGCAGAAGCACACAAGCACGTGCATTTGCATGCTTATCATTCTCAACAGGAAAAGAGTTGCAGGATGCATCCCCAGCCAATTTATTCAACAATGGAAAAGCTCTCAGCAAACCCAACTGCATCCTTTGAAAATCAGTCAAATCAAAACAAAAGTGAAAAAAATAAATCTCGATATAACAAAACTAGTTGGACATTTGCCACTTTCTGAACTGTGGTTTCCAGGTAAATTGTCTGTAGAACTTTGCTTTTGTTCTCTCGTTGCATCCTTAGTCACAGAACAAAAGCAGGTAAATGGGGTTAGAAATTTTGAGGAACCATGATCTCATTGAATGGCTGAACAGACGAGGAGGGGCTGAATGATCTACTCCTGTTCCTATCTTCTGACATTCTGCTACTGTCTTAGTCATTTATTTAGCTTGTTATACCAACAGCTATATCCTCAGTTAGTATCGGACTCTTTCTACCTATTAATAGTGGATTTCATCTTGCCAGTTGACTTGCATCATGAAACTATTTCTTAATTGATATATTGTAGGTAAAACATAGCATGGTGGAATCCCTACAGTGTGGAAGCAAGCCATTCGGCCCATCCAGTTCACAACGACCCTCCGAAGAGCATCACACACCCTACCCTAACCCTGTTACCCTGCATTTCCCATAGTTAGTCCACCAAGCCTGCACGTCCCTGGACACCACGGGCAATTTAGCATGGGCAATCCACCTAACTTGCACATCATTGGACTGTGCAAGGAAATCAAAGTATCCATCTGAAACCCACGCAGATACGGGAAAATGTGCAACTCCCCACAGTCACCCGAGGGTGGAGTCGAAACTGGGTCCCTGGTGCTGTGAGGCAGCAGCATTAACCACTGAGACACTGTGACAGCAGTAGTGAAAATGTTGAAACACACTTCCTGCTATTTGCAATATGTTTCTCTTTTTTGTTTTGGTGTCTTTTCTTCCAATATCTAAATGTGACCTGTTTTAATACCTCAATATTGATGTTTAATTTAGCCTCGGCTGCAGGTGACACAACCTTTTAGAAGAAGGAAATTAAAAGTATTGTGAAAGAGAGAGAATTATTTCAGATATGTTGGTGACAAAGAAATGCATAATAAAGATGGCATTGCAAGTTTCTCAAAATATCGTTCTGACCTTCAAATATGCTAACAGATGCATAGTGTGATTTGTTTAACTAAATCTCTGTGGGTGTCATATGCTAATAAATAAGACCTTTGCATACAGTTTCACAAAAAATGATAAATATACTGTGCTTAATTTAGTTATTTAATTTGTTTGGCACTGAAAAAAAATCAGCGCTTGTGCTTTTAGGAATACATATTAACTGAGTTACTAAATTTATGACAAATGGATTATTTCATATTCTGATGTATTATTGAACAGCACAGTTTGCTCAGAATCAAAAGAAGTAAAGCCGGAAAAGAACATTTTCTGAGAAAAGAACATTTTAATATAGTACAACTGTTATAATAAAAGGTTAACTCTGAAAGAAATGTTTATTCTAATTACGGCTGGAACAAGTGTATGGCTAAAACAATTGCAGCAATGGTAAACTGTTCAAGCAAAGCTGCAGAGAGAACCTCATTAGCACAATTGTCTGCTTCACTGATTGACACAGACTAAAAATATATTGGGTATCATCACAACTCTGGCACATTTTGACTTAAGGGTCAGAAGGTTGTGGATTTATGTCTTCCTCCAGAAACCTGAGCACTTTGATTTGAGCTGACGCTATCACAAAATGAAGGAGCAGTGTTCTGAAAGCTCATGCTTCCAAATAAACCCGTTGGACTATAACCTGGTGTTGTGTGATTTATACACCCCAGTCCAACACTGGCACCGCCAAATCATGGCTATCATTGAGAGTTGGCACTTGGTGCATTCTGCAATCAGAATCAAGGCATTCAGTGTTCCTTATGAATTTTCCTCTAGTCTGCCTTAATTAATTCTATCAGCAAAATCACCTCTTCCCTTCCCTCTTTTTTACTTGTCTAAATCTCCGTTCAGTGCATCTCCCTTCAAAGCATGCGCAGATCAACTGGCAGAGGTCTTCTCAGAGATCTTCAATCTCTCCCTGCAGCAGTCTAGATTAGAGTGGTGCTGGAAAAGCACAGCAGGTCAGGCAGCATCCGAGGAGCAGGAAAATCAATGTTTCTGGCAAAAGCCCTTCATCAGGAATAGAGGCACTGTCCCTGCCTGTTTCAAGAGGGCCAACATCATCCCTGTGCCTAAGAAGGCTCATGCAACATGCCTCAATGACTACCACCCAGTGGCCCTAACTTCGGTGGTCGTGAAGTGCTTTGAAAGGCTGGCATTAATCAACTCCAGCCTCCCCCTACTCTCGACCCACTCCAGTTTGTCTATTGGACCAACAGATCCACATCAGATGCCATATCACTTGTCCTTCACTCCTCCCTAGAACATCTTGACACCAAGACCAGCTAGGTAAGAATCCTACTCATTGACTACAGTTCAACCTTCAATACTGTTATCCTCGCAAGACTGATTCCTAAGTTTAGTGATCTTGGACTAAGCCCCACTCTCTGCAACTGGATCCTCAGTTTCCTGACCTTCAGGCCACAATCAGTGAAGATTGGGGACAATATTTCATCCTCACTAACACTCAACACTGGAGCCCCCCAGGGGTGCATACTCAGCCGCCTACTGTACTCACTGTATACCCATGACTGCAACATCAAATACCAGACTAATGCCATTTACAGGTTCGCTGATGACACCACCATAGTCAGTCAAATCTCAGATGGCAATGAAACAGACTACATAGGGGAGGCAGAAGACCTGGAAAAATGGTGCACTAAGAACAACCTAGCACTCAATGCTGGCAAAACCAAGGTACTCATTATTGACTTTCGGTGGGATGTTACTCATGCCACTCCTTCACATTAACTGCACAGAGGTGGAACGAGTAGAGAGTGTCAAGCTCCTGGGAGTAGTCATCCACAACAAGCTTTCTTGGACTCTTCATGTGGATGCACTGGTTACAAAGGCCCGACAGCGTCTCTTCTTCCTCAGGCAGCTGAGGAAATTTGGCATGACGGTGAATACCCTTGCCAACTTTTATAGGTGGGCCACTGAGAGCATTCAGTCTGGATGTATCACTACCTGGTATGGCAACTGTACCATTCAAGATCAGAGACGGTTACAGAGAACTTGTTCCAGACAATCACAAAGTCCAATCTCCATTTATAGAATCCATCTACCAGGCCCACTGTCAAGGAAAGGCTGCCAGCATTCTCAAGGATCCATCCCACCCTGGCAATGTTTTTCTACAACCTCTACCATCAGGGAGAAGCTACAAAAGCTTGAACATGCACCAGTCAGTTTAGTAACAGTTTCTACCCTACTGTTGTTAGAATACTGAATGGACATTCACCTGTACCTGTGTTTTTGTTTTTGCCACTTTTTACCTATTATTAACTTATCTATGCTGCTTAACTATGTGATCTGACTGTATTGCTTACAAGACAATGCTTTTCGCTGTGCCTCAGTACACGAGACAATAAATTCAATTCAATTCATTTCATTTCAATTCAATTCAATTCAATTCATTTATTGCCTCAACCTCCTAATGCTTATCCTTCACCTTTTACTCACTGCTTTCCATCTTACAACAAACCAGCTATCTATTCTGCTAATTGTCCATTGGTTCTACATGGCCTTATTTAATTCATTAGTCAATAATTCATTATTCAAGTACTTAAAACTTATCAATGCACTTTTGAATAGTTAATATATTACATCTCTAACATTATCCTTGCTTACTCTCATTTACCTTTTCTAAGAATGTAATGAGCTTAGTCAGAGGTACCCTATTTAAATCAGTGTTGACTATTGATTTATTTTTGGTTTTTGGAAATCTTTCTATTTTATGCTCTCCTCCTAACAGGGTTTTCATTATTTTCTGAGTATTGATGTTCAGGCAACTGAAAAAAGTTCCTTGAATATGTTTTATTCCCTTCTTAAATGTAGGTACAAGTTTTGCTTTCTGCAAATCCTCTCACATTGCACCATTGCAATTGCAATGCCAAAGAGTACAAGCTTATGGGCCAACAGTTTAAAGTAGTTTGTTGTTTTTGACCAGAATAGATGTGATGGGCTGAAGGGTCTTTTTCTGCACTTTAGATCTCTATGACTCTTAATGAATTATTCAATGTTGCAAAATCAAAACCCAGAACATCATGACATTTCTTGCCTCTACAGTATAGAAGAATTCATTGTCAGAATGCTTGAAAGAATGGAAGATTGGATTATGAGTAATTGAGTAAACTAAACACATTTACTGGAAAAGATAATGTTGATATGATGACTGCTTTTAAAATTTTTAAGAGACTAAGTAGTTCATAGCCGCAATAACTTATTTGTAACACACCTTTATTGTGTTTTTAATATACCATTCCAAGTTGCTTTGCAGTAGGATTATAAGACAGAATGAGGAGATGTTTGGGCAGATGATCAGAAGTTAAGTCAAAATGAACTTTAACGGAAGAGGGATAGAGAAGCTTAGGTTCAAATTCCAAATCTTCAGGCCCAGGATGGTGAAGCCACAGCCGTCAATGGTGAAGTGATAAAAATCAGAAATGTTTGAAAATCCAGAATTAGAGGAACTCTGGTATTTAAAAAGGCTGTGAGGCTGCAAGAAATTACAGAAGCAGGAATGAAAATGACCACTGATAAATTTGAAAACAAGAATTAGCACTTTAAAACAGAAGTTGTTTCATTGATAGCCAATGTAGGTGGGTGAGTAGAGCTATAAAGTCATAGAGACATACAGCACATAAACAGACCCTTCGGTTCAACTCTTCCATGCCGACCAGACATCCTAACCTAACCTCATCCAATTTGCCAGCACTTGGTCCATATCCCTCTAAACCCTCCCTATTCATATACCCATCCAAATGCCTCTTAAATGTTGCAATTGTACCAGCCTCGTTGCAATTGTACCAGCCTCCACCACTTCCTCTGGCAGCTCATTCCAGACATGCACCACCCTCTGTGTGAAAAGGTTGCCCATTAGGTCTCTTTTATTACCTTCTCCCTCTCACCCTCAACCTATGCCCTCTAGTTCTGGACTCCCCCACCCCAGGGAAAAGATGTTGCCGATTTATCCTATCCCTGCTCCTCATGATTTTATAAACCTCTATGAGGTCACCCCTCAGCCTTGAAGCTCCAGGGAAAACAGCCCTAGCCTATTTAGCCTCTCCCTATAGCTCAAATTCTCCAGTCTGGCAACATCCTTATCAATCTTTTCTGAATCCTTTGAAGTTTCACAACAACATTCTGATATGAAGGAGACCAGAATTGCATGCAACATTCCAAAAGTGGCCTAACCAATGTCCTGTACAGCCGCAACATGACTTCCTAACTCTTATACTCAATTCTCTGACCAATAAAGGAAAGCTTACCAAACGACGCCTTCACTATCCAATCCACCTGCATCTCAATTTTCAATCAACTATGAATGTGCACTCCATGGTTTCTTTGTTCAGCAACACTCCCCAGGAACTTGCTAATTAGTGTATAAGTCCTGCCCTGATTTGCTTTTCCAAAATGTGAGGTGCTGCACTTATCTAAATTAAATTCCACCTACCACTCCTCAGCCCATTGGCCCATCTATATTCTGAGGTAACCTTCTTCACTGTCCACTACACCTCCAATTTTGGTGTATCTTACAAACTGTACCTCTTATGTTCACATCCAAATCATTTATATAAATAATGAAAAACAATGGACCCAACACTGATCCTTGTGGCACACCACTTGTCACAGGCTTCCTGTCTGAAAAGCAACCCTCCACCACCACCCTCTGTCTTTTATGTTCAAGCCAGTTCTGTATCCAAGTGGCTAGTTCTCCCTGTAGTTGGGGCACAAAGTGGTGAGTAGGGACACCAAGTTTTGTTAACCACCTGAATCAGCACCAGGCAGTTTCCAAGATCAGGACTGGATTCAGAAGTTGGGGAATATTGTCTTCAGTTACCGTTACAATGCTGTATTTCTTTTTTTTCATTTTGACACAGAGGAAAGTTGGGGTCAAACTGTGTTGGATGTTTGATGAGCACTCTCACGACTCAGACAGTGGATATATCAAGTAAAATGGCATTGAGATAGATCTGGAAGTTTTCAGTGTGTTTGTGGAAAGTGATGATGTCTATTTGTGAGTGATGTAAGTTAAACTATTCCTTTTCTTTTAGTATGTGCATAGTCATAGAGTCGAGCAATCACTTGTGGATAGACAGATTTCTTTAAGTTTGTGTTCCAGTTTAGTCAGTGGATGAGATGAGTAACTGTTTGCACTGCACCACAGCCGCAGTCTCGATGGTCTTGCAAACCCCAATGAAATGAGGTAACTGCGCAGAGACCATAGTCAATCGAGAAACTGATTTAAAGGGGCCACTGTCACTATGAGTGATCGTGTAGGCCATAGCACAGCTTTTCACCTTGTTCAGAAAACTGGAACAAGAGAATAGACCTGCTCTTGATGGAGTGTAAGTTCAAAATTAGATAGTTGAATTAATCCATGAGTTCACAGACAATGAGGTTGGAGGCGGTGGATGGGAGATCCCCAGAGGTGATGAGGTTGTACATGGTCTGGGAGATGATGGTTTGGTGATGGGAGGTGACTCAACCTCTTTTTCACCCCCCCCACCCCCCCATACTATCCCAGTCCCGAGTCTCCAATCTACCTATTGTATTCTCAACTACCTTCCCACCCCCCACCCCGCTACCCTCCCATTTTTCTCTCAGCCCCAGCCCACAAGCCTCATTCCTGATGAAGGGCTTATGCCCAAAATGTCGATTCTACTGCTCCTTGGATGCTGCCTGACCGGCTGTGGTCTTCCAGCACCACACTCTCGAATCTAATCTCCAGCATTTGCAGTCCTCACTTTTACCTAGTGATAAAGTTCTGGTCATAAATCTAATGTGAAGGCTGTGGCTTAGTGGTAATGTCATTTTCTAGTGATCCAGAATGCCAGATTAATGTTTTGTGGACGTAGGTTTGGCACTCATTTTGGCAAAGAGGTGGCATTTGAATTCAATTAAAATCTGGAATAAAAGCTAGCTTGATGGTGACCATTTCATCACTCAATTGTCATAAAATCTCATCTAGTTTACTAATGTTCTTTTCAGGAAGGAAATCTGCTCCCCTTACCTGGTCTGGGCCAATGTGACTCCAACCCACAGTGGGCAGTAAATACCACTTCCTGTGATCAAGTTTTTAAAAAAGAACAGGTTCTCCAGGGTGATGATGGAAGCACTTTGTGTTAATTCATTGAACTGCAATGTATTTCATTCATAAATTAATATTTTGGCATTGAGTATCTAACCAATGAAAATATAATGTACAACAAACATTACATAGAGTCACAGAGTCAGAGAGATGTACAGCATGGAAACAGACCCTATGGTCCAACCCGTCCATGCCGACCAGATATCCCAACCCAATCTAGTCCCACCTTGTCTGCATATCCCTCCAAACCCTTCCTATTCATATACCCAACCAGATGTCTTTTAAATGTTGTAATTGTACCAGCCTCCACCACTTTCTCTGGCAGCTCATTCCGTATACCCATCACCCTCTGCATAAAAAAAGCTGCTCGTTAAGTCCCTTTTAAATTGTTCCCCTCTCGCATGCTAGTCGATGCTGCGATAGAGAAAACTGGATCTATGGTTCTCAAAGTTTTCTACCTCTTTTGGATTTTCCTCACCTTAACTGTGGGCCTGGTTGGAGTCAATTTATGTAAAGGTGAATTAATGACCCTTTTTACCATTGCACCATGCAATGACCAGGATGGTAACAAATGCATTCAATGCACAGTGATCTCTTCCATTTAGAAATTTCTATGTCCCTTGATTATTGGCAAGGGGATAGGAGCAGATCAGATTTGCTACCCCGAACTGTTAACTCATAACTACTGTTGGAAAGTGTGCATGCGTGTGGAAATTCGGATCTATAGCTCTTTGAAGACTTGTCTGGGGATATGTATTGAAATGCTAATGTTCCTGGATCTTTACTCTTGCACTCTTTTGGAGAAAAAGAAATAAATTAGAGGGAGCATGGTTCCTTTTAAATCAAAGCTCGGCGAATTCTGCATGTCGAAGTCAAAGATAAGGCACAGGCTTATTTTGTCAAAGGGTCATGAATAACAAATGAAATCACAGTCTTTATCTTCAGCTTCAAATAAAAACATTTTTATTGATTCGCATCAACAGCCTTCCACAATGTTTATTCCAAACGAAATTTCTGCCCTGAAAACCCTATTCATGTTTGAAATTATACATGGAATTGTTGAAGGATATTATTGTGGATGCATACACTTACTTGGCATCCATCTCTGCCTCCAGGCTGGGATAAGTGTGGTCTTGCACCCGGAGTTTCTGCAACTTTTAAAGGCATTCTCTGTTTCAGTGAATAGGTGACATCTGAAACAATATTTAAACTTCTGATGCCACATTCCCCAGTTCAAATATAGATGTAAATGTGACAATGATTACTGGGCCAAATGATCAATAATTGAAGACACATTTGAGATAAGTAAATGCATTTTTTCTAAGCTGGAGTTTCAGTAGGAGGTGATGATTATATTATTGCCCTTAGAAAAAATGTCAACATGCTTCTGCCAACACAGCAACCATCATCAAAAGTATTGTATATCTTTCAAAGGTAAAAGACAGTTATGGCAGAGTGTAAGCAACAGAAAACTCAAGGAAAATGTCAAAGCAAGATTATGGAGCTACTTGTAATAAAAGCAAAATACTATAGATGTTAGCAATATGAAACAAACAGCTAGAATGATGGAGAAACTCAGCATGTCTGGTAGAATCCAATGAGAGAAACAGCTAAAGTTTTGAGTCAAGTATGATTCCTCTTCAAAGTGGAACGATGTTGACCTCTTTATGTACTTCTGACAGAGATAGAGTGAGGAATGTGAAGAGGTCGAGTCCTAATTTATGCAAAATGTGTATAAATTAAGATGTGAAAGGGAGAATGAGTCCTCACTACCAAGAGTAAAGTGAATAAGACACAAACAAAACAAGGGAGGGGGGGGTAAGACTGTACGAAAACTGGAGGACAGACATCGCAGTCAGTTTCTGAAGTTATAGAATTCAACATTGAGACCTCAAGGCTATAAAGTGTGTGATGCAGTGATGTTCCTTTAGCTTGAGTTGTGCGTATTGCAATATTATGTGAGGACTATATGTTTCTAATGCCATGCCATGGGTTGACTTTCTCAATAGTAAAAGCAAGCTGTGACAAAAATGCAAAATGATTGCTGAACAATCTGGATGTGATCTGTGAACTTTTAGCATGGCAAGGAAACAAGAGATAGACTGGGTTGATGCATTTGTGTCGAATGTATAGAATCCTAATTATTTCGAAACTGGACCACTTTGAGCCATAGATATGAGTCAAGGTACACTGAGGAATCCCACACTCCTTCAGGAATAGATAAAATAAATGTCATTTAGCAGTGAGATTTGAAGGGGAAAGTAAAATGAGCCAGGACTGGACAGGACATCATGTTGTTTCAGAGGAATATTAAAATAAATGAGAGATAACTGCACACATAAATCATGAGTCTTTATAGGGACAAGATTCGATTCATTCAATTGAAACAAAGGGTGACAGCTGAGCTTGATTGCTGAACCTGAGAAAGAACAAAAAAATGAGAATTTGCATTTGGTAATACTCCAGGCTGTTTACAGAAAATACAAATCAGCGTAATTCATTCTGCTGTAGCAAGTCCTGTTGCACTTTCTGCCAGTTCAGGGTCATGAGCTTTCTCACCTCTGCACATATCCAAGACAAAGTTGCATGAGAATCCTGTGAGCCCAATGTGACCTACTAAGGATTAGGATATCTTTCTTTCTGGTCTAACCGCAAGAGTTTTGTTGAGTAAACCTTATATTCATTGCATTACTGCAACTATTTTTAACTAGTATAATTACGCCCAGCAGTTCTACAGACATTGTTTAGATGCACACTGACCCTAAGCCCATCTAAGACAAGCTTCTAGTTTACTTTGCACACATCCTAATAGCATCTTCACAGTGAATGGTTCTGATTGTATTTCATCATGTATTGACCCTTTCAGGCCCATATGCAACAAACAAGAAAACTCAAGTTTCCTCCATTTGGCCCAAATCTGAATGGGCATAAAGTTAAACTTTCAAATGTGAGATACAGCAGGATAAGAAGCCATAATTGTGCTGTTAGATTGTTCTTTACTGAGACTTACGCTCTGCCTGAAATATCTATAAATGTTTTTGTATAGCATTAAGAATTCATCAAAATTAATTTGTGTTTTCTTAAACAAGCTGGGTTTGAGTATCCTGAAGAAGGGCTTATGCCCGAAACGTTGATTCTCCTGTTCCCTGGATGCTGCCTGACCTGCTGCGCTTTTCCAGCAACACATTTCCAGTTTACATCAATTTAGTCAAGGCAATCTAATTGAATTTAGTCAAATCAGCATAAAGGAACTGAGCATTTTAAATGTAACATTTGAATATGAATTTAGCTTTTGTGGCTTTTATGCAGGTTTAAAATCGTTTTTTCCAAAATTGACTCCAAGTATGAAACCAATCACTGGGGTAAAATGAAAACTGAGGGTGTCAAGATCCCACCAAATGAGGTGTGCTTTCAAATTGAGCTTGATACTTTTGACACATTGGCCACAATAAACAGAAGGAGCTACATATTGAAAAAAAAATCCGAAAAAACTGCCCTGTGGTCACCAATGAAAAGAAGAGACACTACGCAGAGATTTTCTTAAAAAACTAATTTCAGTGATTTTAAAACAGGTCATTCAAAGGGGTGAATGGAACTCTGTTACTTTCCAGCCATATTAATAAAACTGCACCAGGTACTATTCTCAAACACATCAAGAAAACTTTCCAAATTCAAAGAAGGAAATAAGCAATTTAGGTTTGACATAACATTTTAAGAAAAGCACAAGTAAGAGCTTTAAATTTGGAACCTGTTCCACTCTTTCATATGGTAATTTCTTGCCTCTTTCCCCCCCTACCCCCATTCCTCTTGACTCCCTTGTAGATCAACAATCTGTCTAATGCAGTTTTCAATCTATTGAATAATCATTCTCCAATTCTCAGGGAGACAATGGGGATGGAGGCACAGATTTCCAAGCGTGAATGATCCTTGGGAAACCTTTCACCTTCTAATTTGGAATGCCATCTTTTTAAGCTGTCACCTAGTTCTAGATTCTCTGAAGAGAAAGCATCCTCTCAGCATTTAACTTGTGAAACCCTTAGAATCATCATCAAGAAGATCACGTGCAATTCTTCTAAACGAATGCACAGCAAACTTTGTCAATGTTACCTCATAAGATGATCAACTATAGCTTTACATGATTCCAACCTCAATTTAAACCCAAATTTTTGGCTTCACCCAAAGAGTGAACATATTCCACGCCACCTTTGCTTAATGTGCATGAATAATAGTTTGATGGGCACAAAAAATTAAAATTAGGAAAGCCATCAGAGTTTGTTATGTTGTGAAACCTCTCAATTTTCAACAAAAAAATGTTTATTGATGCATATTCCATACTTCCCTCAATGCCTCATGTTTCCACTTATTTGTACCTACACTGAAACATGAAAATGAGTATGGATAAATGTAAGTCTCCAAAATTAAATAAAGCTTCCTTCTCTGCTTCAGTTGAATAAGTATTTAAAAAATCACTAATTCTGAGCGTGCAATTTTCTGCTCCTAGAGGGTGTAGGAATATGGTGACCTGAAACGGACAGTGTGATGACTTAATCAAGTAGGAGTCCAAATTCACCTTGTTGCCAGTTGAGGTAAACTTTTTCATGTCTCATGGATTGAGCTGGGCATTCACTCATTTTCTGTGCAATAAAATGACGATTATGAATTCTAGCTTTTGGTTCTGACCTTATCACAGTGAAAAGTCAAACTTTTCCCTGGACCAAATTATCATAAATGCAATCCTTATCCATCAAGCAATTCAATACCCTATTCTCCTTGTTGGTTGGACCAAAATAGTCCTTTTATTAAATACGCATGAGTACCAATAGAAAGTTACTCCCTTGTGATATCATTCCTAAGGTTAAAAGCCACTGTCAGTTTGATATGATCTGAGCATTCTCCTTTCTATTAGCTCATATAACATTCACCATAAAGATTTGATGAGGCTGATGTCTTGAAGTTTATTAACAACACTAACTATTTACCAGCAAGAAACCTCAGGTTTATACATTGTCTGGACTTTGTGCTTACTGATGTTATATGACTGTCGTACTGCATCTGGCTGATTGCAGTAAATACAGAGTGCACTGATCCCTTTGCACCTTTTATTGAATATAAGGCAAGGACCTTTGTACTAGATTTCACAAGTCATGGTAACATGGGGAGACATTGGCCTAGTGGTATTGTCGCTGGACTGTTCCTCCAGAGACCCCAGATTATGTCCCAGGAACTTGGGTTTGAATCCCACCATGGTGGAATTTGAGTTAAATTTTAAGAAGTCTAGAATTTAGAGTCTAATAATAACTGTGAACCCATTGTCAGAAAAATCCCATCCGGTTCACTCATGCTATTTAGGGAAAGGAACTGCTACCCTTACCTGGTCTGGCTTACATGTGACTCCAGATCCACAGCAATGTGGTTGACTCTCAACTGCCCTCTGGGCAATTAGCAATGGGCAATAAATGCTGCCTAGCCAGCAACACCAACATATCATGAACAAATTTTTAAAGAATCTAAATGATGAAGGGGTTGAGGGGCAAGATATCAATCATCATATAACACTTAGAATCTCCTAATGTATTTGTGTTGCATTCATCGGAATAAGGTCGCTTTTTCAAAGGTTCAATTCATTCCATGTCCCTCCTTGCGCTAATTTCTGTGTCAAGAATTCTCCACATTTAGCTTGTTTGGTATTTTTGGGAAGATGGGCCATCGGTATTAATGAGACAAGTTGGGGATTAACAAAATTTTTAAGAAGCGCTAATCACACTTGAATTAAATTAAAAATTACACAACACCAGGTTGTATTCCAACAGGTTTATTTATAAGTATTAGCTTTTGGAGCACTGCTCCTCCTTCAGGTAGCTGTGGAGCAGGATCATAAGTATCACAAAGCTAGTCCTTTTTTTTCTAAAAGCTATTTCTTGGCTCAAGGATGCTCTGTCCTTGATTTTTCTCAGAGGGGTAATAAACCAGGCCAGGCTCCAGTCAGACTGGTTGGTACAGAGATGAAAAGGATTTTGAGAGGCATTTTGTTTATATGTAAACAGATGAGAGTTCAGGCCAAAGTAGTCATGTTTTAGAAGTGACCTGTAGAATGAAAGAGTGGTCAGCTCTCTAGCTGAGCAGTTTAGTTCAGTCCAGAACTGGTTAAGAATTCAACAGTGAGCTGTGTGGAATCTCTCCCTTCTGCCCTTCTAACTTCAACCTGTAAGCATCTGACCCTTTTTTGTACTGTGTTTTAAAGGGATTTGCTTATTTGGGCTGTGTATATTCGGAACAGCATGCTTAAGACTAGTTTGGATAGACTGAGTTCTTTCGGAGTTCTTTATTCCGTTCATGTTTCATTGTGTAATTTTGTGAATACATTTTTTGTCTGTTTTAAACCTGATAGTCAACCTCGCTAACATAATCCGGGTAATTTTCACTGTACACTTACTGAAACAAATTGCAAAGTTATGGTCTGAGCTGCCTGCTAAAGAATGTTTTAAGTGGTCTGGCCTAGTCCATAACAGATTGGGGGCTCTCTGTGGGATTTTAAACAGTGATTGGTAGGTGCTAGTGTCTTTATTTCGAGTGCTGGTTTGGTTGGGATAGACAAAGCTTTGGGATAGTAATGGCTCTTTCAGTCGCCAGAAGTTTTCTGGATGTGGAGGCGGTGACTTTGGAAGTTTTGCAAAAGGTGAATAAGACCCTGCTGCAGAAGTTAGCAGAGAAGCTGGAATTGGAACAGCCTGCTTCTGTGAGGAAAGGAGAGATAATTACAGCAGTAGCTCAGCATTTAAACTTGCTGGAGAAACCTTCAGAATCTATAGAGATGGCAGGAATTCAATTGCAAATGAAGTAGTTTGAGTTAGAAGTGAGAGATAAGGAAAGGGCAGCAGAATTGAATTATGATTAAAAGCAAAAGAGAGGGAAAAAGAGAGCAACAGAATAGAGAAAAAGTGAGAACAGCAGAAGATAAAGATAAAGAGAGAGGAGAGAATGAAAAAGAGCGAGCTTTTGAACTTCAAAAACTGACATTTAAGAAGGAAAGTGAGCTTAAAAGGCTGGAGATAAAGGCTGAGGGTAGGCTTAGTGATGATGAGCAAGTCCCTGGTAGTCAGAAGCCCAGTGAAAAACTGTTTAAATATATTCAAGCCTTGCCTACGTTTGATGAGAAGTATGTGGAAACCTTTTTCATCGCATTTGAAAAGGCGGATAAACAAATGCAGTGGCCAGTTGTAATGTGGGTTTTGTTGATCCAAATGAAACTTGTAAGTAGGGCTGGTGAGCTATTTACATCACTATCAGACGAGGTATCTGGGTTGTATGAGGAGGTGGAAAAAGCCATTTTAAGTGCATTTGAGCTTGTACCAGAAGCCTACAGATAATGTTTCAGGAATCGAAGGAGGGACTCTGGTTAAACCTACATTGAGTTTGAAAGGATCAAACAGAGTAATTTTAATAGATGGATAAGAGCCTTAAAAATCAAGCAAACCTATGATGCATGTAGTGAGGTAATTATTTTGGAGAAATTCAAAAATTCACGGCCTGAAGTAGTGCGAACTCATGTGGAAGAGCAGAGAGTTAAAACAGCAAGGTTAGCAGCTGAAGTGGCTGATGATTATGAGCTGGTCCATAAAACACAGTTTGGCTTCCAGAATCAGTTTCAGTCCATGAGGGATAGAAACTTGGGCAAAGAGAAATCCTCACGTGGAAAGGGAAAGGTAGATCTCAGTGAAGATCATAAGGAGAACTTACCAGATGGTGAAAAAGAAACCCTTAAAGGGGTCAAAGAAGTTAAAGAGCTCTGGTGTTTTCATTGTAATAAAGTGAGCCACACAAAATCATAGAGTTGGTGGGCTAGAAGAGATCCACATGTAGAAAAACCAGACAAACCTGGAAGTTTTGTTGGACTAGTAACAAAAGGCACATGGGAAGTTAGACAACTGCTTCAGAGTGTGCAAGATGTTCAGAGGTTGATTAAGGAGAAAGTGTCAGATCTGCTTAAAAAATATATATGCAAGGGTAAAGTTTATTCACATAGGCCAGGAGTAGTAGGTAAGGAGGTTACAATATTAAGGGACACAGGATCCTCTCAGTCTATAATGCGGAAGGATGAGTATATATGTACTCCTGAGGGACTATTGCCAGAAAAGGTACTGGTAACAGGAATTCATGGTGAGACAAAAAGTGCTTAATTATGTAAAGTGAGGCTAGAGAGTCCAGAGAAAAGTGGAGAATTTATGGCAGGAGTACTGGACAAACTCTCAGCTCCAAGAATACAGTTTGTCCTTGCAAATGAAATAGCTGATTCACCGGTAGGTGTGCTGCCTACTCTAGTTGAAAAGCCAGTGGAGATGCAGGCAACTGAAGACATGGAGAATGTTTATCCAGGAATTTTCTCTGTTTGTGTGATCACAAGATTACAGAGACACAAGCTAATGCAGGAGGGATAAAAAGGCACAAATAAGGAAGCTGACATAGCATTACCCAAGACCTTTTTTGGTTAGATAAGTGGAACACAAAAGGAGCAATTAGATAAACGTGAAAGTATCTTTAGCTCTGCTGTACTTATTGAATTAAAGCAGAAAGATGAGGAATTAGAACAGTTATATCAGAAGGCATTTACAGAGAAGGAAAGTGAATGCATTCCCGTGTGTTATTACTTAACAAATGATTTCCTAATGAGGAAATGGAGACCATCACGCATTCAAGCAGATGAGAAATGGGCAGAGATCCATCAAATTGTTTTGTCAGTATGTTATAGAAAGGAGGTGCTGCAAGCGGCGCATGAGCTACCACTTGGAGGTTGTTTAGGAGTGAGGAAAACACAGGCTAAAATGCAAAGACATTTGTACTGGTCTGGACTAGACAAGGATGTGGTTGAATTTTGCTAGACTTGTTATACATGTCAGCTAATCAGAAAACCATAGGCAGTAGTAGAACTTGCACCTTTAATACCTATTACAGCATTGGAGGTGCCTTTGGCAAGTGTCTTGACTGATTGTGTAGGTCTGCTTACCTCAAACAAAAAGTGGGAATAAGTATTTGGGGGTAGCATGGTGACTCAATGGTTGGCACTGCTGCCTCACAGCACTCAGGTCCCAGGTTTGATTCCAGCCTTGAGTGACTGCCTGTGTGGAGTTTTCACATTCTCCCTGCATCTGCGTGGGTTTCCTCCCACAGTCCAAAGGTGTGCAAGTCAGGTAAATTGGTCATGCTAAATTGCCCATAGTGCTAGGTGCATTAGTCAAAGGGAAATGGAGCTCACCCATAGTCATGGTGCCAAAGCCAGATGGTACTCAATGGTTATGTGTGGACGATCGCAAAATCAATGCCGTTACAAAGACTGATGTATATCAAATTCCACAGTTGAAGGACTGTGTTGAAAACGTGGGAGGAGCATCTTACATTTCTAAGTTGGATTTACTCAGAGGCTACAGGCAAGTACCTCTATCAGAGAGAGCAAAGGCGATTTCGGCTTTCCTAACGCCAAATGGACCGTATCAATTCTAAGTCATGCCTTTTGGTACGATAAATGTTCCAGCCACATTTCAGAGACTGATTAATAAGGTCATTGCTGGATTACCCAACTATGTGGTGTATATTGATGACCTGATGATTTTTAGTCACTTATGGAAGGAGCATTTACAGCATTTAGCGGACTTGTTCGATCGACTTCAGAAGACAGATTTGGTGGTAAACCGAGCTAAAAGTGCATTTGCCAAAGGCCAAGTCCCCTTCCTGGGCCATGTTATTGGACATGGCCAAATGACCCCACAGGATGCGAAAACAAAGGTAATTGGAGAATTTCCCGCACTGTTGATGAAAAAAGCAGTACTACGGTTCCTGTGATTGAGTGGATTTTACCTAAAGTTTGTGCCAAACATCAGCAGTGTGGCTGCTCCACTCAGAATTGTTTAAAAAATGGGCAAAACGTTTCAGTGGACAGCAGACTGTCAAAAAGCATTTTACAGTCTAAAATCTGTGTTAACCACTGCCCCAGTATTAGCCACAATGGATTACACGAAGCCTTTCAAGGTGTCTATCGATGCCAGTGATGTGGGTGTCAGTGCGGTGCTCCTGCAGGACGATGATGAAGGGATAGAAAGACCAATCGGGTATTTTTCCAGGAATTTAAAAATTCATCGTTGGAAATATTCAACAGTGGAGAAAGAGACTTTAAGCTTGGTGTTGGCTTTACAACATTTCAGTGTTTATATTACCAGCAATCTAACGGAGACAATCATATACACTGATCATAACCCATTGACATTTGTGGAAAATTTTAAGGACAGAAATGCCAGACTGTTTAGATGGAGCTTGTTGTTGCAGATATTCAGTTTGACAATTGTGCAGGTGGCAGGTCACGAAAACGTGATTGCCGATGAGTTATTGAGACTCAAATGAGATATGGAGGCAGTGGCGGGTGTACTGCGGCCTGAATTTGCATGTGGTTGTGCTTGTTTGTATGTTTATAGTTAGAATAGTGTATAACCAGGTTTGAAGGGTTAAAAATAAAGCCACCTTTTGGGATTGGTGGTGCATTTTTTTTAATGAGTGAGGTGTCACAAAGCTAGTCCTTTTTAACTAAAAGCTGTTCCTTGGCCTCAAGGATTCTCTGTCCTTGATTTTTCTCAGAGGGGTAATAAATCAGGCCGGGCTCTGATCAGTCTGGTTGGTACAGAGATGAAAAGGATTTTGAGAGGCCTTGCATTTATATGTGAACGGATGAGACTTCAGGCCAAAGTGGTCATGTTTTAGAAGTGACCTGTAGAATGGAAGGGGAGTGGTCAGCTCTCTAGAGTCAAGTCATAGAGATGTACAGCATGGAAACAGACACTCTGGTCCAACCCGTGCATGCCGACCAGATATTCTAACCCAATCTAGTCCTACCTGCCAGAACCCAACCCATGTCCCTCCAAACCCTTCCTATTCATATGGAAATGCCTCTTAAATGTTGCAATTGTACCAGCCTCCACCACACCCTCTGGCAGCTCATTCCATACACGTACCACCCTCTGCGTGAAAACGTTGCCCCTTGGGTCTCTTTTATATCTTTCCCCTTTTACCCTAAACCTAGGCCCTCTTGTTCTGGACTCCCCGACCCCAGGGAAAAGACTTTGTCTACTTACCCTATTCAGGCCCCTCATAATTTTGTAAACCTCTATAAGGTCACCACTCAGCCTCCGACACTCCAGGGAAAACAACCCTAGCCTGTTCAACCTTTCCTTATAGCTCAAATCCTCCAACCCTGGCAACAGCTTTGTAAATCATTTCTGAACACTTTCAAGTTTCACAACATCTTTCTGATAGGAAGGAGACCAGAATTGCACGCAATATTACAACAATGGCCTAACCAATGACTTGTACAGCCACAACATGACCTCCCAACTCCTGTCCTTAATACTCTGACCAATAAAGGAAAGCATACCAAACGCCTTCTTCACTATCCTATCTACCTGCAACTCCACTTTCAAGGAGCTATGAACCTGCACTCCAAGGTCTCTTTGTTCAGCAACACTTTCCCGGACCTTAACATTAAGTGTATAAGTCCTGCTAAGATTTGTTTTCCCAAAATGCAGCACCTTGCATTTATCTGAATTAAACTCCATCTGCCACTTCTCGGCTCACTGGCCCATTTGATCAAGATCCTGTTGTAATCTGAAGTAACCTTCTTTGCTATCCACTACACCTCCAATTTTGGTGTAATCTGCAAACTTACTAACTGTACCTCTTATGCTTGCATCCTAATCATTTATGTAAGTTACAAAAAGTAGAGGAGCCAGCACCGACCCTTGTGGCACTCCACTGGTCACCACCACCCTCTGTCTTCTACCTTTGATCCAGTTTTGTATCCACATGGCTAGTTTTCCCTGTATTCCGTGAGATCTAACATTGCTACTCAGTCTCCCATGGGGATCCTTGTCGACACCTTACTGAAGTCTATATAGATCACATCTACCGCTCTGCCCTCATCAATTCTCTCTGTTATTTCTTCAAAAAACTCAATCAAATTTGTGAGACATGATTTCCCACACACAAAGCCATGTTGGCTGTCTCTAATCAGTCCTTACCTTTCCAAATACATGTACATCCTGTCCCTCAGGATTCCCTCCAACAATTTACCCACCACTGACATCAGGCTCACTGATCTATAGTTCCTTGGCTTGTCCTTATCACCCTTCTTCAACAGTGGCACCACATTAGCCAACCTCCAGTCTTCTGGCACCTCACCTGTGACTATTGATGATACAAATATCCCAGCAAGAGGCCCAGCAATCACTTCTCTAGCTTCCCAGAGAGTTTTGGAGTACACCTGATCAGGTCCTGGGGATTTATCCACCTTTATATGTTTCAAGACATCCAGGACTTTCTCCTCTGTAATATGGACATTTTTCAAGATGTCACCATCTATTTCCCTACAGTCTATATCTTCCATACCCTTTTCCACAGTAAATACTGATGCAAAATACTCATTTAGTATCTCCCCCATTTTCTGTGGCTCCACACAAAAGCCGTCTTGCTGATCTTTGAGGGGCCCTATTCTCTCCCTCGTTACCTTCTTGTCCTTCATGCATTTGTGAAAGCCCTTTGGATTCTCCTTAATTCTATTTGCCAAAGCTATCTCCTGTCCTCTTTTTGCTCTCCTGATTTTCCTCTTAAATATACTCCTACTGTCTTTATACTTATCTAAGGATTCACTCGATCTATCCTGTCTATACCTTACATATGCTTCCTTCTTTTTCTTAACCAAACCCTCAATTTCTTTAGTCATCCAGCATTCCCTATACCTACCAACCTTTTCTTTCACCCTGACAGGAATATACTTTCTCTGGATTCTCGTTGTCTCATTTCTGAAGGCTTCCCATTTTCCAGTCATCCCTTTACCTGCGAACATCTGCCCCCAATCAGCTTTCGAAAGTTCTTGCCCAATACAGTCAAAATTGGCCTTTCTCCAATTTAGAACTTCATCTCTTAGATCTGGTCTATCCTTTTCCATCACTATTTTAAATGTAATAAAATTATAGTCGCTGGCCGCAAAGTGCTCCCCCACTGACACCTCAGTCACCTGCCCAGCCTTATTTCCCAAGAGTAGGGCAGATTTTGCACCTTTTCTATTAGGTACCTCCACATATTGAAACAGAAAATTTTCTCGTACACACTTAACAAATTCCTCTCCATCTAAACCCTTAACACTATGGCAGTGCAAGTCTGTTTGGAAACTTAAAATCCCCTACCATAACCACCCTATTATTCTTACAGATAGCTGAGATCTCCTTGCAAGTTTGTTTCTCAATTTCCCTCTCACTATTCGGGGCTCTTTAATACAATCCCAATAAGGTGATCATCCCTTTCTTATTTCTCAGTTCCACCCAAATAACTTCCCTGGATGTATTTCCAGGAATATCCTCCCTCAGTACAGCTGTAATGCTATCCTTTATCACTCCCCCTCCTCTTTTGCCTCCCTTGCTTTCCTTCCTGTAGCATTTGTATCCTGGAACATTAAGCTGCCAGTCCTGTCCATCCATGAGCCATGTTTCTGTAATTGCTATGATATCCCAGTCCCATTTTCCAAACCATGCCCTGAGTTTATCTGCCTTTCCTGTTAGGCCCCTGGCATTGAAATAAATGCAGTTTAATTTATTAGTCCTACCTTGTCCCTGCCTTCCTTGACTGTTTGACTCGCTTCTGTCTTAACTGTACCAGTCTCAGATTGATCTCTTTCCTCACTATCTCCCTGGGTCCCAAACCCCACCCCCCACACTACTAGTTTAAATCCTCCCAACCAGCTCGAGCAAATCTCCCTGCCAGTACATTGGTCCCCTTCCAATTTAGGTGCAATCTGTCCTTCTTGTACAGGTCACCTCAACCCCAAAAGAGATTCCAATGATCCAAAAATGTGAATCCTTCTCCTGTACACCAGCTCCTCAGCCATGCATTCATCTGCTCTATCCTTCTATTCCTGCCCTCACTCGCTCGTAGCACTGGGAGTAATCCAGATATTACTACTCTCGAGGACCTCCTTTTTAAGTTTCTGCCTAACTCTCTGTAACCTCCCTTCAGAATCTCAACCTTTTCCCTTCCAATGTTGTTGGTTCCAATGTGGACAATGGTCTCTTGCTGGCCCCTCTCCCCCTTGAGAACATTCTGCACCGTCTCTGAGACATCCTTGATTCTAGCACCAGGGAAGCAACACACCATTCTGATTTTTCGCTGCTGGCCAGACAGAAACATCTGTCTGTACCTCGGACTAGAGAGTCCCCTAACACAATTGATCTCTTGGAACCTGACGAACCCCTCGTTGCATTAGAGTCAGTCTCAATACCAAAAACTTGGCTGTTTGTGCTACGTTCCCCAGAGAATCCAACACCCCCTACACTATCTGAGCAGTTAATTCAGTCCAGAACTGTTTGGGAGGTCAACAGTGAGCAGTGTAGAAACTCTCTTCTCTCCCTTCTAACTTCAACCTGTAAGCATCTGACCCTTTTTTTACTGTGTTTAAAGGGGGTTTGCTTATTGGGACTGTTGTATATATTCGGAACAACATACTTCAGTCTAGTTTGGATAGATTGAGTTCTTGCGGGGTTCTTTATTCTGTTCTTCGTGTTTCATAGAGTAATTTTGTGAAAAATTTTTTTTGTCTGTTTTAAACCTGGTTGTCAACCTTGTTGACTTAATCCAGGTAATTTTCACTGTACAAGATTAAAGTGGTGCTGGAAAAGCACAGCAGGTCAGGCAGCATCCAAGGAGCAGGAAAATCAATTTTTCGGGCAGGAACCCTTCATCAGGAATTTTTGCTGTATACTTACCGAAACAAATTGCCAAGTTATGGTCTGGGCTGCCAGCTTAAGAATGTTTTGTGTGGTCTGGCCTAGTCCATAACAGAAGACACAAAATTTTATAGCAAAGGTTTAGAGTGTCATGCAACTGAAATGATATATTGATCTAGATTGCTGTTAAGTCCTTCACCTTAGAATGGGTTGTCAGTTTTGGTTCACTAATATGTAAATCCCAGAACTACTTTTCAGTGGCAATTGACTTGGCAACTTACGGCTGCTCAGCAAGAACCTTGCTAGGCCTCTTGTCAAAACCACACAAAGTGAGGTGAGATGTTCTCAACATTGAGATTGGTCTCTCACTTGATTGTGCCAAATTCTCTCTTGCCCGTGTCACTCAGACCCTTGTACTATTCTGCCTCATAGCAAAATAGCTTGTTGCTTTTGAGTTTTCCATATGCTATTTGGCTGGTTGCATCAATGACGCTGAGGTGGGGATGGTCCAGAGTGTCAGGAGTGATGATCACAAACAATCTGTTCTGACTCGCCCACATTGTACTTTCTTAACCAAAGTGTCAGCAACACCTCTACTTCCTCAGAAAGCTAAGGCATTTCCATTTATAGATGCATCACAGCATGGAATGGCAACTTCTCTTCCCAACACCAAAAAAAGCTACACAGATTGTGAACACAGCCCAGACCATCATGCAAACCAACCTCCCATCTACTGACTTCATCCATCCTTCCTGCTGCATTGGGAAAGCAAGCAACATAATCAAAGACCTGTTCCACCCCGGTTATACCCTCCTCCACTCTCTTCTATCAGGCAGAAGATATAAAGTTGCATTCGGTTCAAGAACAGTTTTTTCATTGCTGTTATCAGACTTTTGAATGGTCCTCTTTAATGTCAATGTTGATTCTCTCTGTACCGTCTCGGCAGCTGTAACATTGTATCCTATGTTCTGTTCTGTTACCCTGATGCACTTGTATAGTATGATCTGTCTGTAAAGCAAGCAAGGAAACACTTTTTACTGTACCTTGATATATGTGACAATAATAAATCAAATCAAAATCCACCATCACTGTTATCACTTCGCATCTGGCTTTCTCACTGAGTCGGTGCTTAAGTAAAAGATAATCGATACCTGATATTTTGAATTAGATGTGGCCAATTGATATGCAGTATCCATTTCACTGTCATAATTATTCCTTGTACTTTTCATATTTTGTATTCTTGCTTGCTGAGCAGCCTAGATTTTCTTTTTGAATGTGGAGCTCAACTGTGTGCATTAAACAAAAACTCTGATTTTAAGGATTTTCAAAGCCTGCAACAGCTTAAACGGGCAAGTGTTTAAAATGTTAAAGAGAAACTCTGCAGCGAATTTTATAGTCAAATGAAAGCAATACACTTTGGTATGCTTTCCTTTATTGGTCAGAGTATTGAGTACAGGAGTTGGGAGGTCATGTTGCGGCTGTACAGGACATTGGTTAGGTTACTGTTGGAATATTGCGTGCAATTCTGGTCTCCTTCCTATCGGAAAGATGTTGTGAAACTTGAAAGGATTCAGAAAAGATTTACAAAGATGTTGCAAGGGTTGGAAGATTTGAGCTATAGGGAGAGGCTGAACAGGCTGGGGCTGTTTTCCCTGGAGCATCGGAGGCTGAGGGGTGACCTTATAGAGGTTTACAAAGTTATGAGGGGCAAGGATAGGGTAAATAAGCAAAGTCTTGTCCCTAGGGTCGGGGAGTCCAGAGCTAGACTGCTTAGGTTTAGGGTGAGGGGGGAAAGATATAAAAGAGACCTAAGGGGCAACATTTTCACGCAGAGGGTGGTACGTGTATGGAATGAGCTGCCAGAGGAAGTGGTAGAGGCTGGTACAATTATAACATTTAAGAGGCATTTGGATGGGTATATGAATAGGAAGGGTTTGGAGGGATATGGGCCGGGTGCTGGCAGGTGGAACTAGATTGGGTTGGGATATCTGGTCGGCATGGTTGGGTTCAACTGAAGGGTATGTTTCCATGCTGTACATCTCTATGACTCTAAATCTGAAATAAAAGCGACGTGTTAGGAAAACGTTAGCAGATCTAGCAGCACCAATGGAGAGAGAAACAGCTAATATTTTGAGTCGCATATGATTTCCTTCTCATAGGTTTGGAAGAGAATTGCAACCCTGTCTGGAACCTTTTCCTTACTATCCATAACTGGGTTGATTTTGGAGGGGAACACAGTGTGTCTTTAATTACATATTGGCAGCAAACATTTGTGAGTTTACATAAAGAGTATTTTTAACGCCAATGCAGGGTCAATCAAGCGCATACATACACGAGAATGAAACAGCTTGAGAGAATAGTATATTTTTGAGTTTGAAATAAAATAATAGTTCATAATTCACATGTTTAGGTTATGTTGAGGGAGGCAGATGAGGAAATTGTGGGGACCTTGCACAAAGTTTCATATCCTCTTTTGTCACCAGGAGAGGGATCAGACAACCTGAGAATGACCAATGTTGTTTCTTTGTGAAAGAAGGATGAATTAACTCCTTACAGCCTGTATCCCATCACAAGTCACCCTTTATTTACACATACACAATAATGTGAACTCTGACCAGCTAGCTCATAGCCAGTCCCTAAAGTGAGGACAATCCCTGAGACCCCTGTTTCTATCTGTCAGCCAGGACTACCTGATTGGAACTGTTAACCTGGGCTGATGAAGGAACTCATACTCTGAGATCCACTTGGCCAACCTCATTCCAATCACTACAAAGGGCAATGGGGATAATCTGGGTAATTACTTGCCAATAAGCCCTTACATCAGTGGTAAGGAAGTTATTAGAGAAGCTTCTTAGGGATAGGAATTACTCGTATTTGGAAAAAAAAAAATTTTTTAGTGATAGACAGCATGGCTTTGAGCATAGAAGGTCGCGTCTCACAAATTTGATTGAGGTTTTTTGAGGAAGTGGCCTTTGACAAGGTCCCATATGGCATATTAATACAAAAGTTGGAGTCACATGGGATCCATGGTGAGCTCGTAAGATCGACAAAGAACTGGCTTAGTCGTAGAAGACTGTAGCAGTGGAAGGGTGTCTTTTCTGACTGGAGATCTGTGACTGATGGTGTTCTGCAGAGATCAGTGCTGAGATATACATTAAGTGGCCTGATTAGCAAATTTGCAAATGACACAAAGATTGGAGGAGCTGTGGATAGAGTGGAGGGTTGCCAGGGGATACAGATAAAATGGAGACTTGGGCGGAGAAATGGCAGATGGAGTTTACTCCACACAAATGTGAAGTGATGCATCTTTAAATATCTCATGCAGGCAGAAAGTATATAGTAAATGGGGGAACCCTTAGTAGCATCAAAATACAGAAGGATCTAGGTATACTGGTCCATGGTTCACTGAAAGTGGCAACACTAGTGGATAAGTGTCAAGAAGGCATATAGCATGCTTGCCTTCATTGATCAGGCATAATCATTGGCAAGTCATGTTGCAACTGTAAAGATCTTTAGTTATGACACATTTGTAATATTGCATACTGTTCTGATTGCCACAATACCAGAAGGATATGAGGCTTTGGAGACAGTACAAACAGGTTTACCTCATTGTTGCCTGGTTTGGAGGTTAATAGTTAAGAAGACAGATCCAACAAAATCTGTTTGTTTTCACTCGATCATCAAAGGATGAGGGGCAACCTGATAGAAGTTTACAAAATTATGAGGCATGTGGGTAGTCAGAGTCTTTTCCTTAGGATAGAAATGTCAATTATTGGGGCACATAGCTTTAAGCTAAAAGTGAATATGTTCAGAATACATGAGAGGCAAGATTTTTACACAGAATGGTAAGTGCCTGGCATGTGCTGCCAGAGGAGGTGGTGGAGGGAGACACAATAGTTTGAGGTATCTTGACCGATACATGAATAGGCAGGAATATGGACCACATAGAGGCAAATGATTTTTAGTTTAGAAAGGGATCATAGTCAGCGTAGGATTAGCTGGCCCAATGTACTGTTCTTTGTTCTTAATAAAAATAGGCTTTATCTGCCTGGTGAAGGTGGTAATTTCCCTCTGTAAGGATAGTTTTGGTGACTTTTAATAACTGTAGTTATATATCAAGGATTATTGTAAGATCCCCTCAAAGAAATGGATGCTTGAGTCACATAATCAGTTCCTTGTGGTTGTTGCTTAACAGGAGATCCGGTACATGTATAGATAGATAGGCTTGGACTTGTCGGGTTTCAATTTGCGATCAGTAATTTGCTGACTTTCAGATGGTTTGAATCACCCCTAGATTGCTGGTTCTGACACTGGACTTACTTAGGGAATATGAAATGAAGAAGGCAGTAGACAAGTGTTTCAGGGCAAAAGAATCTCTGCATTTATTAAATACAAAAAGGTAAGTATAATACGAGAAATAAAAGGCAAATCAAATAAAAAAGTGAAATTAATAAAACAATAAAACACAATTATACAGAGGACAGTAATTAAATACACTATTAAATTGATTACAGGTTAAACACCATTAGAACTAAACAGCAGGTTTAAATCACAGGAACTTTTATTAGGCGTCCTACCGTTGGGACTCCCTGCACTACAACCACCCACTTCCCCTCCTGGCTAGCTAGATTGGAAACTTTAGGGTCTCGGGAGTGTAAATTCACTACTGGGGAGAATTTGCAATTTTGGAATACAGGTGACTGTTCCTGCTTGCCGTACCCAGTGACTCACTGAAGACCTTGGATGGTGTAGGCCTTCAGTTTGGGTTGAGTCCACTGATGCAGTAGGACACATATTAAATTTATTGGCTGAGTACTTGGTGGTTCTTGCTTCCTGGTGGTTTTTGCAAGCTATTTTTCACCTCCGGATGTGCCTGAGGCCTTGTGGTGTCGGTCGGATTAGTCGTTTTCAGAGGTTGTCGGTGCTCAGATCTGCTGATTGGCATCGGTCACTGTGGGTTCCCCTGGTAAGGAGCAGGCCTGTGTCGGTAGGTTTCGGGATTGCTGTCAGGATCCCACTTCTGGAGATAGCTGTGCAGATAGTTTTCAGAGAATCACACTAGGATCCCTCTTCCGGAAATGGCTGTGGGGTTTGCTCTTGGGGCGGTAACGATTTTGGGATCCTTCTGATGATAGCTGTAAGGATAGGTCAGGTTAGGATTTACAATTAAACTAATTGTGGGCCTGTTTTCTTCAAGCCAAATCTGCACTTGCCATTCTATTACTGGTGTTCCCTTTTGAAGTTCATAGGCCTCCTGATATTTTAGAGTAGGTGTGAATGTATATTGATAAAGTGGAATGGATCACTGTGCATGAATATTGATCAAGGTTGAATGTCTGGTATGTGCTGAGGCCCCAGGCAGTCTGGTTTGGGGTAGCATTAGGTCGGGTTGATTGATCTTATAAAGCCGAGGTGTGAACTGGGCTGAACAATGGTTCCAGACAGCTATTTCTGTAGTTTCCCAGAGCATAGCCCAGATGTTGTCTTACTTTTAAAAGTTAATTTAAAAAGCCCAGGACTTTGGTCCAGTATTTCAGAATAAGGGGAACTTTGCTCAATCCTACAGAATAGGAATCAGATAGGGAGAGGTGGTATATGACCCAGTCTCCAGGGATTTAAAAGTCATGGGACTGCTGATGGTCTGGGTAGTTTGAGCGACTATTTTCCCTTTGTTCACACAATAATGCAAAGCTTGAATGTTGGAAGCAAGATTTGGTCACATGATATGACAAGTTTCAGTGTGTTCCATTGTCCTTTTAATGGGCCGGATCTTGGGTGATTGATACACAATGAACCAATGGTTGACAGCCATCGATGTATCAACTACAATAAGTTCACTGGAAGACCGTATTTGACATTCCATTCTCATAACTCTAACATGTCTGGTATAATTTCATTAAATGTTTTCCATTCAGGTGCTAAAGATGGTCTCTTCACCACTGGGATATCCATTTCCATTTGACAATGCTGCAGAGGCAGTTTCAGACATGGAATTAACAAAGATTGAAAAGCGTAGTACAACTCTCTGAAGAACTGAGATGATTTAACAGTTTTCAAAATGAGAGTTTTTGAGAGAGAGCATGAGAAAAATAAGACAATTTCTACTGCTGGATAGGTTAATAACTCCATTGTAGATTCAAAATCTTTGGTAAAAGATCAAAAGAGGCGATAAGAATCTTTCTCACTCAACAAGTTGTCAGGGTCTGGATGGTTGTAGCTGAAAAAAGTGGACAGAGCTGATTCCATCAGTAATTTTAGAATTAAATCAGTACGTCAGAACAATGGTTATGGGTATAAAGTATGAGGAGGGCGTAAGTATGACTAAGCCAGCGCAGATGCAATGGACCAAATGGCTTCCTTTGAGTTGTATTTCACTGTGATGATTCCATTCTTCTATAATAAGAAATCAAGAAGTCAAGAGATCAAATTCCAATCAAAGTTGTAGAATTGGGTTTAATAAATTAAGTAAATCATGAGTTTGAACCAGAGCAAGTTGTCTTGCACACTCTTAGGAAGTCAAAAGAGAATAATTGAGTCTCAAACCTGCCACACTTGTGTTACATGTGAACTTTCTGAAATGACCTCCATTATCTTCACACAAAATAGAGACGGGCAGTAAATGCAGCCATGTCAGTAAATGTGAGTCAAACACAGGATACTTCGTATTCTGGGTTATTGGGGCAGATCTTAAAAAGGAAGGGAGCATTTATTTTTTTAATGGTTACCAGATCCCTCTGTGACTGATTGCCATTAGAAAGCTTGTATCTGACAGTGGAACATAGGTGTACCTACATTGTACTATCCTGCATTATGTTAGAGTTTGAAATCTTGGGATTTCAGGCAGGTTTTGAACGACTTGCCAGATTTTGATCCTCTGATGTTATCAAATGAGTGAAGGCCTCCACCTCCTTCAGAATTCCTCACTGAACCAGCAAATGGCTGAGATTCTACCAAAATCTGTCCACCATCCCCACCCAGCCTTCTCTCTATATGCACCCAATGGTTAGGAATTTCAGCCCTAATGCCTCCAGCAGTATCCAGGAGTTCTGGGTCCTCTTCAGTAGTGGTCAGTTCACAATAATAGATCAAACACAATATTGTTATAATTCACCTTGTTAAGATCATTCAAGATTCCATTAACCTTCTGGGCACACATGGGGTTTCTGATTTCCTTCTAGATGAAGTGATTGTGGTTTCAGACAGAATTGTCTATTGTAGTTGCAACATGCGGTAAATGAAGTGAGATAAGCTCTGTCTTTATATATGAATAGCCAAGATATTCACTCAGATAATTTTTTGGGGGGAGCATTTCCTTTGTGGTCTTCTAACTCCTTATGGAATATTTCCGTCATATTTTCGACCTTCTTGTCTACACGTTGTTTTCTAGCAAGTCAATTTCCAGGCCTCGAGCATTTCTGCTTGGAACCTAACCACCAATTTTGTTCACAGAGCACCTAACCTTGTTTTTTTTTTTGTTTACTGGATTAGGGCGGCACAGTGTCTCAGTGGTTAGCACTGCTGCCTCACAGCACGAGGGACCCAGGTTCGATTCCAGCCTCAGGTGACTGTCTGTGTGGAGTTTGCACGTTCTCCCCGTGTCTGTGTGGGTTTCCTCTGGGTGCTCCAGCTTCCTCCCACAATCCAAAGATGTGCAGGTCAGGTGAATTGGCCATGTTAAATTGCTGTATGTCAGGGGTGAATATAGGGTAGGGGAATGGGTCTGGGTGGGTTACTCTTCGGAGGGTCGGTGTGGACTTGTTGGGCCGAAGGGCCTGTTTCCACGCTGTATGGAATCTAATCTCCATAAATAAAACACTTAATCAGAATTTCTTTCTGATCCTAGTTCCTCTGTCAGCACAACTCTAGCCTTCCACTGCTCCAACTTTACATGTGCAACAAAGACAAATCCAAACTAACATTAGCAACCACCTTTTAATGTTAGAGGTGATAGGATTCATGATATGGTTCATATTAAGAAAAGATACATTTTGGTTCACTAGCTGGTACCTCCCTTATGTTCTGCATACCTAAAGTGGTTCATCAATACAGTTTACAGTGATGTCAATATTGGTTTACTGTCTCATTAAATGTAATTGGTATGTTCTTTGCCAAGTGTCAAGCAACTGCATCTTTTAAGAGATCTAAATAAGCAGTAGGCATTTAGAAATAGAATAAGTCCAGTGCACTCAGATACATTTTAGTCTGCTCACAAAGAGTTGTTTTTCTGCAGTGAAAGGAGAAACTTAAATTTACTAAGCAGCTATCCCAACTTTATGCTGTAGCCAATACGATTGAAGTGTAGCAATTGTGATTAAGGGATGCTTTGTTAGTTGTTAACTTTTTTGCTGTGGGTCAGAAGTCTCCTATTTCTAATCTTTTTGTCCATTTTATGCAACATCAGTTTGTTGGTGTCTCACAGCTTACCTTACAACCTGAAACTAAAGCCATGGGCTTTATTGTGCTTTAGATTGTAACTTGTTTGGCTGACTTCAAGTAGCACAGATTCAATGTGTGAGCTTTCATGTAATCCACAACCATATATGTGTGTGTTAGACAATAATTCTTACCTTGTTTGAGAGAATAGTATTCTCCAAAATATTTGAAACATTTTGTTTGACATTTGTTATGGACAGACTAAAGACAGAACCCCCTCAAAATATTTTAAGAAGGTAGTGTAGATGCTAACTTTTCTTATTTTAAAAGTAGATGTGAAATTTGTGTTCCAGATGTGATCTGACTGGTCAAACTGGAAAGATGCTGACCACTCCATCCTCCGCTCTCATTTCGGGAACTCTGACCACAATGCCATGTTTCCTCTCCCGGCTCACAGGCAAAAGCTCAAGCAGGAGATCCCCTCACAGACACAGCTGGTTAGAGGATGCAGAGGTTCAACACCGGTGCTGTTTGGAATCGGCTAATTGGGCCGTGTTCAAACAGTCCACAGTTACCTTGGATGAGTATGGCACCACCGTCACAGACTTTATCAGCAAGTGTGTGGAGGACTGCATATCGAGGAAGTCAATCCGAGTGTCCCCCAACAGGAAACCCTGGATGAATCAGAACATACAGAACCTGCTAAAAACCAGGTGTGAGGTCTTCAGATCAGGAGACCCACTCAAATATAAGGAAACCAAGCATGATTTTTGCAGAGCCATTAAGACAGCCAAGGGCCAATACTGATCCAAACTAGAGACCCAGACGGACACCTGGCGACTGGCAAAGACTGAATGACAGGTAAAAAGAGACGGTGCAAGATAGCAGATGATGACACATCCCTCCCAGATCATCTCAACGCCTTTTATGCTCACTTTGAGCAGAATTTTGGCAGAGAGGTAACATCTATTCTGACAAGTCCTGATGAACCTATCCCAACAGTCACTGCATCAAAGGTCAGATCAGTTTTCCTTCATGTGAATCCAAGGAAAGTGATGGGAGCAGGCCGTGCACTCAGAGCAAGTACAGATAACTAGCAGATGTCTTCTTGGATATCTTCAACTTCTCCCTGCAGCAGGCCACTGTCCCTGCCTGTTTCAAGAGGGCCAACATCATCCCTGTGCCTAAGAAAGCTTATGCAGCATGTCCCAATGACTACCGCCCAGTAGCCCTAATTTCAGTGGTCATGAAGTGCTTTGAAAGGCTGGTCATGGCATTAATCAACTCCAGCCTCCCCATTACTCTTGTTTCTGGATTAGTGGTGCTGGAAAAGCACAGCAGTTCAGGCAGCATGAGCAGTAAAATCGATGTTTCCGGCAAAACCCCTTCATCAGAAATACAGCTCTTGACCCACTCCAGTTTGCAAATCAGCCGAACAGATCCACGTCAGATGCCATATCACTTGCCCTTCACTCCTCCCTCGAACATCTTGACACCAAGAACACCTACGTAAGAATCCTACTCATTGACTACAGTTCAGTCTTCAACATTATTATCCCCTCTGGACTGATCACTAAACGTAGTGATCTCAGACTAAGCCCCACTCTCTGCAACTGGATCCTCAGTTTCCTGACCCACAGGCCACAATCAGTGAAGATTGGAGACAATATTTTATCCTCACCAGCACTCAACACTGGAGCCCCCCAGGGGTGCGTACTCAGCCCCCTACTATACTCACTGTATACCCATGACTGCGTCACCAAATAACAGACTAATGCCATTTACTCATGACACCACCATAGTTGATCAAATCTTAGGTGGCGACAAAACAGACTACAGACAGGAAGTGGAAGAACTGAAAAAATGGTTCACTAAGAGCAACCTAGCTCTCAATGCTGGCAAAACCAAGGAACTCATTATTGACTTTCGGTAGGATGTTACTCATGCCCCCCCCTACACATTAACAGCACAGAGGTGGAACGAGTGGAGAATGGTCATCCACAACAAGCATTCTTGGACTCTTCATGTGGACACAGGCCCAACAATGTCTCTTCTTCCCCAGGCAGCTGAGGAAATTTGGCACGATGGCGAAAACCCTTGCCAATCTTTTATAGATGCGCCATCAAGAGCATTCTGTCTGGATGTATTACTAACCAAGTAACTGTACCATTCAAGATCGGAGAGGTATCAGAGAGTGGTGAACTCGGCCTGGACAATCACAAAGGCCAACCTCCCATTTATAGAATCCATCAACCAGGCCTGATGTCGAGGAAAGGCTGCCAGCATTCTCAAAGATCCATCCACCCTGGCGATGCTTTTCTACAACCTCTATCATCGAGGAGAAGGTACAGAAGCCTGAACACATGCACCAGCTGGTTTCGAAACAGTTTCTATCTTACTATTGTTAGAATACTGAATGGACTCACAAACTCTTAACATTCGCCAATGCCTGTGTGTTTGTTTTTGTCACTGTTTACCTAATATTTACTTATCTATGCTACTTAACTCTGTGATCTGCCTGTAGTGCTCCCAAGTCACCGCTTTTCACTGTGCCTCGCTACACGTGACAACAAATTCAATTCAAACTACTCAATGTTAAGCAAAACATACTTTATTTAAATGTTACAGTTAAAATACAAACAATAGAAATGAATTTAGAATAGCTTAACAATTGGAAAAAAGTAGTTGAAAAAATAGATACAGTATCTATTAATAATTACTTGTTCCAGTATAGTAACATCCCATAAACACGCCCCTTGGCAAAAGAGTAAATTCTGACACAGATTCCGAATTGCAGTTCTCCAATCCAAGAGGAAACAGCATTGAGAGATTTCAGAGAAAGTAGCATCTGGGAATCCTTTGGAACCCTTCTGGAACCCAAACAGCTTCTGACTGTGACAGGTTAAAAAAAACTAGAAAGCCTGATATGTAAGAACTAGCCACTCCCTTTTCATTATTACTACTGTTTCTGAAAAAAGCCTAAAGGTCTCCTGAACTATTGACTTAGACCATCTCCATTGACCACTTTGACATCTCTGTCTTTACAACCTCTCTTTTAAAAAAACTCTGGACAAAAGAACATTTTTAAAGGGATAGAATCGTCACACATTGTATTTTTTTTCTAAAAGCTGATCCTTGGCTCAAGGAGACTCAGTCCTTGATTTTTTTTCACAAGGGCAATAAACTAGGCCAGGCTCCGATCAGTCTGGTTTGGGCCAGAGATGAAAAGGATTCTAAGAGGCCTTTTGTTTACATGTAAACAGATGAGACTTCAAGCCAAAGTGGTCATGCTTTAGAAGTGACTTGTATAAAGAAAGGGGTGTGGTCAGCTCTCTAGCTAGCTGAACTGATCAGTTTTTAGTTCAGTCTTGAATTGGGAAATTCAACAGGGAGCTGTGTGGAACCTTTCTCTCTTTTCTGCCCTTTAACATCAACCTGTAGGCATATGTTCCATTTATACTGGCTTTTAAAGGTAGTTTCCTTATTGGGACTGTTGTGTATATTCGGAACAGCATAATTAAGTCTAATTGGATAGGCTGAGTTCGGTAGGGGTTCTTTATTCAATTCTGTGTTTCATTGTGTAACTTTGTGGATAAATCTTTTGTCTGTTGTAAAATCTAGTCGTTAACCTCGCTATCTTACTCTGGGTAATTTTCACTGTACACTTACTGAAATAAATTGCAAAATTAGGTCTAGGGCTGCCTGCTTAAGAATGTTTTGAACAGATTGTGCAATAGATTTTCTTCCTGAGAAACCTTAGATCAGCTTTGATGAAATATTTTATGAAATCATTCTTTTAGGCACAATTACTAAATTTATTTTCATCCTTTTATCTGTATTCCCATATTATTAATTATATCTCCATTATGCTGCTTTCATGTGTCATATAGCAGTCAAATGACTTCTATTGGTTACACGATTGGCAAACTTTGTGCTCTTATCAGCTTTTACTGAAAGATGTGGCATTTTGCCCAGAGTTCTTCATTTTACATTGCTCTTTTACCAAGATGTCGAACCAAGGTTTTAAAATCAAGTGGTGGTTCGTTCATTTTTAAAAATTGCACTGTCATAGTGTCATAGTCCTACAACACTGACATGTTCTTTGGTCCAAACTGGTTCATGCTGACCAAAATGGCTATCCATGCTAGCCCCATTTCCCTGTACTTGGCCCATAACCTTCTAATCTCTTTCTATCCATGGATTTGTCCAAATGCCTTTTAAATATTGTTAATGTATCTGCTTCGACCACTTCCACCACAACCACTCCAAACAGTATCTCATCCAGACCCATTTCCCTACACCTATTACTTGGCATTTCCCCTAGGTAATGCACCTATCTTACACATCCCTGAACACCTTGGGCAATTTAGCATGGATAATTCATCCAACCTGCACATCTTTGGACTGTGAGTGGAAACCGAAGCACCCGAAAGAAACCCATGCAGACACTCCCCACACAGTTGCCCGAGGCTGGAATCAAACTTGGCTCCCTGGCCTTGTGAGGCAGCAGTGCTAACCACTGAGCTGTCATGCCATTGGTAGTGTCCCTGCCTTTGAACCAGGAGGCATGGGTCCAAGCCCCACTTGCTCCAGAGCTGTGAAATAACATCACTGAACAAATTGATTAAAAGAAATGGGTATCTTGGAGAGCTACTTTTGGTTGAGACAATTGACTCCAATTGATTATCTGGATGTGAATTCCTTTGATATCATGGTCAGGTTTGGGTTCATTGCTGCAGCTGATCAGCGCAGATCTCTGGATTTTAGGTTCACTGACATTGCCACTCCGGCTACTGTGTTCCATATTTCAGATCTGAGTGCTTGACTTTCTTCACATTCAACTGTCCAAATACACTCAAATAGCCTTTGGAGTCAACTTGAAGTTAACTGCATGAAACGTTAATTTTTTTTCTGAAATTATGTTATCTGAAATTATTATTCTTAAGGAAAAGTCACTGAATGAATGACTAAATGGATTTTGGAACAACAATTTACAAATTTGTGGCAGCTTTGACTGAGATAAAATATCACACTCATGGTACACCTTGTATTTCTAGTTGGCTCATTGTGTCGTCACCTGATGTCCAGCACTTCCCAGCTAGGTTCATGTGGATCACAAGGATGAACCACAACTTCTGTCTGACCTTCCCTATCCCTTCATACTCCATGGTGCTGAGATCAATATTTAGACTCCTGGTCCTGCCCTGGTTGAGCAGAACATTGACAGGGAAATGAGGACCTTCCAAGTCTCAAAACATTAACTCGCCAAGACACCAAGAAACCTTCTTATTTAATGAGTGCTAAGTATTTTTGAATGTTTGGCATGAATGGTTTTCACTCTATTAGATCCTGGTTATAAATAGGATACACTGTTTAATTATATAAACAGTTGAGTGATCTGAAGGTTTTTAGGCAGTCTGTTAGCAATAGAGATGGAAATGTGTTGCTGGAAAAGCGCAGCAGGTCAGGCAGCATCTAGGGAACAGGAGAATCGACGTTTCGGGCATTAGCCCTTCTTCAGGAAGGGCTAATGCCCGAAACGTCGATTCTCCTGTTCCCTAGATGCTGCCTGACCTGCTGCGCTTTTCCAGCAACACATTTCCATCTCTGATCTCCAGCATCTGCAGACCTCACTTTCTCCTTGTTAGCAATAGATGTTGATAAAATGGATTACAATGGATTTTGACTAAATATGATATTAGTCATATCATAATATCATAGCCAACAGCAAGCCTGTAGGAATCTCAAATATCAGCCTCATAGCTGCAATTGTGGCACACCACCAGGAATGAGAGCAGGCAGGTAAACCTCCAATTAGTGTTCGGATTTTTATTCTCAACTCTCTTCTCCTCCAGCATCAAGTTCTCAGAATCATGGTACAAACTTACAAAATGAGATTTTATTCTCTCCATTCCCAGCACAATAAGGAAAAGCTTGGCCCTCACCCACTCCCAGCTTTAGAGTAGCAGGTTTTTGGGCTTTGCCTCTTGCCCATCTCTGGCTGATTTCACTGTCTGTCAAGCCCTCTGTCCCAATCCCTTACAGCACTCTTCATAGGAAAAGGTTGTTAAGAGTTGTAAAATTTAAATCAGGTGAGTTAAGATGCAGACCACCCATAATTTAACTCCATACCAACTAAGCTGAGCTGTCTAGAAACCACAGCACAGAAAATGTCCATTCAGCCCAAGTGTGTGTGATGTACTAAAAATGACAATTACTGGAGATCACAGTGGGTCAGAAAGCATGCATGGAGAGAGAGAAAGCTAACGTTTCCAGTCTCGACGACTCTTCATCAGACTGTATACACTGGTATTTATGTTTCAAACAAGCCTCCTTGCAACATATTTAATGAAACCTTATCCCTATCTATCTTTTTCTCCCTCATGATGTGATCTAGCTTTATTATATTTATACACTTCACTTTTTAAAAACATGTGTTCTTTTCCAGGATGTGGGTGTTGCTGCCAAAGCTAGCGTTTATTGCTCATCACTAATTGCCCTTGAGCTGAGGCTGTATCCCAGGGCTGCGAGCTGGCTCTCTTAGCATCACTCACATGGCACCAATGTCATTCCTTGCCATTGTTGCCATGACTTTTAGTGCATCGCCATTTCAGCCAGAGCCAAAGGCCATGTTGAAGAATTTTTTTTTGCATTGACACACACAGGCCCAAATGGCCATTGCTAAGGGGATCCATCGGTGAGGGGTTCAACGGGTGTTGATCTGTACAGTACTCTGGCTCAGTCATGGTCAGTCCAAGAAGTGGACAATGATCCATTCTGTAGGATCAGCTACAGCAGTCGATAGAATGCTCTCTCATGTCAGTTGAGGAGCTGCAAACACAGCATTCAGGAATCTGCTCAGATTTGTCTCGGGGTTACTTGTCCAAGTCTGTCAGACGTCTGAGGTGGGGTCTGTGTGTCTATCATTAAGAAAGGCATTGTGGTGGGAGGGTGGGAATTGCTGGTGAAAGGAATCGGGAGTCGAGACTGGTGGGGAAAGCAGAGACATTTTGAAGATGGGAACAAATACAGTGATGTGGCGAAACTCCATATAGAGGGAAACGTATAATAGCATCAAAGGGCACAGTAGACTGAAGGTGGAGACTTTTGTTGATAGTGACCACCCTTGTGGCTTCAACAAGTAGTGTAGAGGAGCAAGCTGGGAATCATTAAGGCCCAATGTCAGGGTTCCGGGGTTAGGTAAGACTGTTAGAGGTGAAGTTCAATTAGTGGATCTCTACAAAGGCTTTGGGGGGAACCACTAGGTATTGGAGAAAGAAAATTGGGCACTCCGCGTATTCAGGTGGGATCTATCTAAGGGCTGGTAAAGTGTATGGCCTGATGGTTAAACAGTAACTGGGTGGTTACTGCTGTAGGGGTACAGGGTGAGAGAGTGAGGTTGTATGTGTGAGGGAGTTTTAGCTGTGTGTCATTACATTTCCAATGAGGGGCAACACTGAATTGCTAACACTTATTTCCAGAAGTACAGCAGTCTCTTAAAGATGGTGTGGATGCAAGGGATGTTGGTTTTCCAGTGGATAACTGCTAAATGGCAAGTTGTACTGGGAATAGATGAGACCAAAATCGGGTGTGAGTGATGTGATAGAGGGAAGGTAAACCGTTAATGAGGTATTTTTGATAAGGTACTGCAAGAAATCTTATTGTGTCTTGTGACAAGAATTCATCCAAAAAAAGGCTCAGTTCAAGCCAAACAAACCATAAGCGTCAATTCTGGAATTTAAAGACCTCTTTTTGGTCATCTCCTAACCTTCACATTTCTACAGAATTCTTTCCTGACAGTGAGAGAGTCTCAATTTCAGTATCTTTTTAAACCTTTTTAAACTTTCTCCTGTGCTTCTTTGTTCTTTCTCAAAGAGCCTAGTTTCTTATTCCTACCATGTATGGTGTCCCATTCAGCAATAGCTATTTTGACAAAGACAAATAATAAAGCTATCTACTCCTGTTACCAAGTATCCTAATACCAGGTTCTTTCACCTCACCGGCCATACTAGTTTTTCACATCTTCTTGCCCACGAGTAGCATTTTTCTCTGCATTCTAGCTGGGGAATAGATAGGCATTTCTGTGGCTGCAAACAAGAGTCCAGAATGGTGTGTCATCTCTTTGGTGCTGGGGTCCTGGATGTCTCTGGGCGGTTGGAAGACATTTTGGGAGTAGGGGTGCACTAATGACAAAGGTTTAAAAAAGGGGATGAGGTCTTCAAAGCAGAATACTGAGAACTAGGAAGAAAGTTGTAATATGGGACTTCAAAGGTAGTTATCTCAGGATTACTACCGATGCTACGAGCAGAATATATAGGGTCAATGCATGGCTGACAAGGTGGTGTGAGGGGAGGGTTTCAGATTTGTGGACCTTTGATACCAGTTCTAGGGAAGTTGGGACCTGTGATAAGCTAGATGGGTTACACCTGCAGAACCGGGACTGATGTCTGGGTGGGGAGTGTGTGGGGGGGCTTTACTGGTTACAGAGGTTGGGGAATATTTAAACTTTTTAAGCAGGTAATAGGTGCCAAAGGAATTGGGTAGTAGATGCAGAAATTGAGAGCAAGGTAGAAACCAAGACAAACATGGTGAAGAACAAGAACAGGCAGGGAAACAGTGTTGAAAAGAGCAGGGGATGTGGTCTCAAATACATGTTTCAATGTGACGTATAATAGGCAAGGTAGATGAAAAATCTTTGACTAGTACTTGGAACTATGGCTTTATTCCAAGATTTGGCTGAAAGAGGGACAGGACTGGCAGCTGCATGTCCCAGGATTTAGCTATTTTAGGTGTGATAGAAAGGGATGTAAAATGGGTGAGGGATTGCATTACTGGTAAAGGAGTATCTCTCAACTATACTGAGGGAGGCAACATCAGTACAGTGATGCAGGTCTAGTGCAGTGAGGCAATATGGAACTCAAGAATAGGGAAAGTGAAATCACAATGCTGGGAGTATACTATAAGCCTGCCAACATCCAGCAGGAAATAGGGGAGAGAATATGTAGACAGAATTTGGAATGATGTAAAAACAGCAGAGATGATATCGAGAGTGATTTTAACTCCCCCCCCCCCCGTGTTGACAGGGGCTCACTTCAGGCTAGGGGCTTGAATGGGGTAAAATTTGTAAAGACCATTCGGGAAGGTTTCTGGACACAGTATGTAAACAGTCCAACCAGAGAAGGGGTTATACCAGACCTGATTTTGGGAAATGAGAGATGTTTCAGTGGGGGAGCATTTTGGGAGTAGTGACCATAATACCATGAGTTTTCAGATACTCATGGACAGGGATAATAGCAGCCCTTGGATGAAGGTGTTAAGCTGGGGGAAGGCAAACTACAACAATATAAGGCAGGGACTGGAAAATATTGATTGGAGATGGCTGTTTGAATGTAAATCAGCATCGGACATGTGAAAGTATTTCAAACAGCAGTTGATAAGTTTTCAGGAGCAACACATTCCTGCAAGAGTGAAGGATGAGTATGGAAAGTTCTGTGAACCTTGAATGACCAGGGATGTTATGACCTTAAGTATGTTATTTAGCTTGCTGAGCTAGAAGGTTTGTTTTCAGATGTTTCATCACCAAGATCAGGTAACATCATCAGTGAGAGTCTCCAGTGAAGTGCTGGTGTTATGTCCCACCTCTCTATTTATAGATCTTGGTTTCTTAAGGTGGGTGATGTAATTTCCAGTCCTTTTCTTTTTCAAGGGAAAGTAGATGGGATCTAAGTCGATGTGTTTATTGATGAAGTTCTGGTTAGAATGCCAGGCCTCTAAGAATTCTCGTGCATGTCTATGTTTCACCTGTCCGAGGTGTGTGTTCTCTCAGTCAAAATGGTGTCTTTCTTTGTATGTCTGGAAACTAGTGATATTGGACCTTGATTAAAAAGAAAAACGAAGCATACATAAGGTCCAGGAGGATGGGGACTGATGAAGGCCTTAAAGTATATAAGGAAAATAGGAAAGAACTTAAACAAAGAATTAGAACGGCTTAAAGGCATCAAGGTGTTAGCAAACAGGATTAAGGAGAATCTCAAAGCTTTTTATACATACATTAAAAATCAAGAGGGTAACCAGGGAAAAGGTTGGCCCACTCAAGGACAAAGGAGGGAATATATATGTGGAGCCAGAAGCTGTTGGTGAGGTCCTAAATGAACACTTAATGTATTCACCAAAGAGAAGGAATTTGTGGAGGATAATCTCAGGGGAAGGAGTGTCGAGTTTCTAAGTCAAGTTGCTATTAAAAAAGGTGTTGTGCATCTTAAAAAGTATTAAGGTAGATAACTCCCTGGGTCTTAACGGGATCTATCGCAGAATATTGAAGGAGGCAAGAGAACAAATTGCTGGAGCATTGACAAACATCTTTGTATTCTCTTTAACAAGTGGTGAGGTCCAAGAGGACTGGAGAATAGCCATCGTTGTCCCATTGTTTAAGAAGGGTGCCAGGAATCCTGGAAATTACAAGGCTGTGAGGCTCATGGCAGTGGTCAGGAAATTATTGGAAAAGATTCTCAGGGACAAGACCTATATGCATTTAGATGCAAATGGAGTTATTAGAGATAGACAGCATGGTTTTATGTGGGGAGGTCATGCCTCACTAGCTTAATTGAGGCTTTTGAGGAGGCAATGAAGATGGTTTGAGTGAAAAAAAAGGTTGATGTTGTCTACATGGACTTCAATAAAGCCTTTGACAAGGTTCCTCATGGCAGACTGGTGCAAAAGGTGAAGTCATATTGTATCAGAATGAGCTGGAAAGATGGATACAGAACTGGCTTAGTCATAGGAGATGGAGGGTAATGTGGAAGGATGCTCTTCACAATGGAGGGCTGTGACGAGTGGTGTTAGAATCGTACAGCACGGAGACAGGGTCTTTGGCCCAAACTGGTCCATACCAACCAAACTGTCCATGCACGCTAACCTGATTTCCCTGCACTCAGGCCATTTTCTCCTAAACCTTTCCAATCCATGTATTTGTCCAAATGTCTTTTAAATGTGGTTAATGTACCCACCTCAACCACTTCTGCTGGCAGCTCATTCCATGTGCGCAACTCACTGTGTAAAAACATTACCCCTCAGGTTCCCTTTTATTCTTTTCTCTCTAACCTTATACTGATTCCCACTCCTCCTTGAATCCACAACCCTGGGAAAAAGACTGAGTACATTCATTCTGTCTATGCCTCTCAAGATCTTATACCTTTCTATAAGAATCCCCTCTTTCTCCTAGACTCTAAAGAAAAAAGGTCCGAGCTTGTCCAACCTCTCCCTAAACTCAGACCCTTCAGTCCTGGCAATATCCTTGTAAATTTCTTCTGCACTCTTTCCATTTTAATAACATCCTTCCTATCACAAGGTGACCAAAACTGATCACAATACTCCATGTGTGGCCTTACCAACATCATATACAACTGCAACATAAGTTCCCAACTTCTATACTCAATGCCCAAACTGATGAAGGGCCAGTGTGCCAAAAGCTGCCTTCACTGCCCTGTCTACCTGTGACTCGACTTTCAGAAAACCGTGCAACTGAACTCCAAGGTCTCTCTGTTCCACTGCCCCCCTTAATGCCCTACCATTCACCCTTAAACTCCTGACTTGATTTGACTTTCCAAAACATAAGACCTCACACTTATTTATATTAAACTCCATTTGCCACTTCTCAGCCCACTTCCCCGGCTGATCAAGGTTCTGCTGCAATTTCTGGTAACCTTCTTCATTGTCCATGATCCTGCCTGTTTTAGTGTCATCTGCAAACTTGCTAATCATCTCTTGGACATTCTCATCCAAATTATTGTTAAAGATAACAACTAGCAATGGCCCAGCACTGACCCACAGGCACTCCAATAGTTACAGGTCTCCAGTCCAACAAGCATCCTTCCACTAATACCCTCTGCTTTCTACCATCAAGCCAATTATGTATCCAATTTACCAGTTCCCACTGGATTTCCTGCCACCTAACCTTCCAGTGCAGCCTACCATGTGGAACCTTATCAAAGGCCTTACTGAAATCCATATAGACTACGTCTACTGCCCTGCCCTCATCAACCTTCCTGGTCACTTCATTAAAGAACTCTTACCAAATTTGTGAGGCATGATATCCAATGCACAAAGCCATGCTGACTATTCCTAATCAAACTCTGTTTTTCCAAATGCATGTGTATCTTATCTCAGAATCTTGTCAAGTAACTAACCGACCAGACTTACTGGTCTATAGTTCCCAGGTTTTTCTTTGTACCCCTTCTTGAATAAGGGCACAACATTCACTACCCTCCAATCTTCCAGAATCCTGTGGCTAACGATGATGCAAAACTATCAGCCAGGGCCCCTGCAATTTCTTCTCTAGCCTCTTGCAGTGTTCTTCAATGTATCTGGTCAGGAGATTTAACCACCTTCATACATTCTATTATATCCAACACCACCTCTGCTGTGATGTGGACTGTCCCTAAGATATCACCACTAAATTTCCCAAGTCTTCATGTCTTTCTCCACAGTAAACACAGGAGAAATATTTATTGTGAACTTCCATCTCCTACGGTTCGACACATACATGTCCACTTAAGAGAACCTATTCTCTCTTTAGTTATTCCTTTTCATTGAGAGATCATCATTGGGATCGATGCTGGGAACTCTTCTTTGTGGTTTACATAAAAGATTTGGAGGAAAATATAGCCAGTCTAATTATTAAGTTAGAAGTTGATATAAAGATTGATGGTGTTACGGATAGTGAGGAGGATTGTCAAAAGATACAGCAGAATATAAATCAGTTGGAGGAATGGGCAGAAAAATGGCAGATCGAGTTTAATCTGGACAAATGTGAGATGCTGTATTTTGGAAGGTCAAGTGTCGGTAGAAATTATGCAGTAAATGGCAGAACTTTTCAGGGTATTGATATGCAGAGAGATTTGGCTGTGCAGGTCCACAGATCACTGAAGGTGGCAGTGCAAGTAGAAATGGTAGTGAAAAAGGCCGATGACATGTTTGCCTTCATTGGAAGGTGCATTGAGTATAAAGGTAGACAAGTTATGCTGCAGCTTTCTAGAACTGTATTTAGGCCACACTTGGAATATTGCGTAAAGTTATGGTCACAAAACTACCAAAAGGACGTGAATGCTTTGGAGAGGGTACAGAAAAGGTTTACCAAGATGTTGCCTGGTATGGGGGATTTTAGCTATGAAGAAAGGTTGGATAGACTGGGTTTGTTTTCACTGGAATGCAGGAGGTTGAGGGGCAACCTAAGAAGATGTTTAAAAGATTGTGAATAGCGTGGATAATGTGAAAAGCTTTTTTCCAGGATGGAGGAGTTAATTACCAGTCGACACAGATTCCAGGTGTAGTGTGGTGCGGTATGGGGGGGGAGGATGTTTTTCACACAGAGGATGGTGAGTGCCTGGAACACATTTGCCAGAGGAGCTGGTGAAAACAGACACAATAGCAGCATTCAAGGTACATCTGAACAAATTCATGAATAGGAAAGGAATAGAGAGACACTGGTCCTGTTAGTGAAGACTGCTTTAGTATGGAAGGGAAAATGTTTCGCTATACAGGCTAGGAGGATCGAAGGGCCTGTTTTTGTACTGTATTGTTCTTTGTTCCATTTTTAAATTCATCGACTCCAATTAACATGAATTCCTCATCCTTAGGTATTCCTTCTCTCATTCCTAACCACTCCCCATTCCCTCCTCCTCCCTAAGCCCTTTATCTCTTTGTTCTATTCCACCCTCCATCAATCCTCTTGCCTTTTTTCCCCATTTATTATTGCTTTTTTGACCTCTCCCCTCTATGTGAAAAATGATGACAAGTACATAATTGGAGAATTCAAGGGAAAGCACATTTCTGGTTCCTTGATAGCTGTCTGAGAGATCAAGCATCAGAGTAAGTAATAACAAAAGAACAGATTAAGGGTAAGAGGAGGATGAGACAAAGGAATGATCAGACAAATGACTCCAGGAGATGACTTGATATGATTTCAGGAAATATAGCAAGAATCTTTTCATTGTGTTATATGGAACAAAAACATATCTGTTCTTGGTTAAGTATTTAAAGCTCAAAAACAGAACATGATCCATGGCCTACTACCCTTATTACAATAATAGATAAATAAGTTATCAATTGAAATTAGAAAGCTCAAATATTTAGGAATAAACATTGCGCTGTTCTTCATGAATGTAAACTTGATCTTCGCAAAACAATATATTGGTGCATTGCATTAATGTATTAATAAGACAGAGTCAAGTCTTATTAATTTTTTTTTGTTCATTCTTACCTGGGTAGTGACCATCACCAGCAAGACCAGCATTTGTTGCCCATCATTAACGGTGGTCAGACCTGGTAAGGATGGTCGATTTCCTTCCTTAAAGGATGTGAGTGAACCAGATGAGTCCACACAACAATTAACAATGGCTTCATGGTCACCATTTCGAATAGCTCTCAATTGCAGATTTTATTGGATTCGCATTTCATCATCTGCCATGGTGGGATTCAAAAAATAGATAATTCAGCTTTGATGGAAGCCAGTTAATCTGCACAGTATGGTGTCCCTGTCATAATGCGGTTGTGATGGGCAGGAATGCAAATGTGGGAAGCCTTGCTTTTTATGATTTTGCATGAAAAATTAGCAAGGAAAGCAGAGTGTATATTTTGTATTATGCACTTCGTTTAGGATTGTGTACCTTCCCATTTGAGCTCCTAAACCTATCAGGTCAGCACCTTCTTGGGATGCCCAATCCTTTCCTGACCTGAAAGCCTGGAACTTGTCTTGGTCCAGAATCATTGCTGTTCTTCAGTGCACCTCCCGCTCGAAGTGCTGGCCAATCAGATTGGTTAGCTGCTCTCGAGGGTGGGACATCCTCCCAACAGGACGTGAAAGTCCAGTTCTCTTTTTGCTAAGGTCACTGGTAGTAAATGATTTGTATAGGTGTTTCCTCCTCAAGTTGTTTGTTTGGGACTGACTTTTGTAATGAATCAGGAAGAGTGGTAAGCAGTATACATTCAGCCCAGTGTGTTTTAAGAATGGGTGATGTGAGGATGAGAGTTTCCTGAAGTATGTTCTCCATTCTGTAAATCATAGAGTCATAGAGATGTCCAGCATGGAAACAGAACCTTTGGTCCAACCCGTCCATGCCGACCAGATATCCCAATCCAATCTAGTCCCACCTGCCAGCACCCAGCCTATATCCCTCCAAACCCTTCCTATTCATATACCCATCCAAATGCCTCTTAAATGTTGCAATTGTACCAGCCTCCACCACATCCTTTGGTAGCTCATTCCATATACGTACCACCCTCTGTGTGAAAAAGCTGCCCCTAAGATCTCTTTTATATCTTTCCCTCCTCACCCTAAACCTATCCCCTCTAGTTCTGGACTCCCCGACCCTAGGAAAAGACTTTGTCTATTTACCCTATCCATGCCCCTCATAATTTTGTAAACCTCTATAAGGCCACCCCTCAGCCTCCGACACTCCAGGGAAAACAGCCCCAGCCTGTTCAGCATCTCCCTACAGCCCAAATCCTCCAAACCTGGCAACATCCTTGTAAAGCTTTTCTGAATCCTTTCAGATTTCACAACATCTTTCCAATAGGAAGGAGACCAGAATTACACACAATATTCCAACAGTGGCCTAACCAATGTCCTGTACAGCCGCAACATGACCTCCCAACTCCTGTACTCAATACTCTGACCAATAAAGGAAAGCATACCAAATGCCGCCTTCACTATCCTATCTACCTGTGACTCAACTTTCAAGGAGCTACGAACCTGCACTCCAAGGTCTCTTTGTTCAGCAACACTTTCCCGGACCTTACTATTAAGTGTATAAATCCTGCTAAGTTTTGCTTTCCCAAAATGCAGCACCTCACATTTAACTGAATTAAACTCCATCTGCCACTTTTCAGCCCTTTGGCCCATCTGGTCCAAATCCTCTTGTAATCTGAGGTAACCCTCTTCGCTGTCCACCAAAACCTCCAATTTTGGTGTCATCTGCAAACTTACTAACTGTACCTCTTATGCTCTCATCCAAATCATTTATGTAAATGACAAAAAGTAGAGAACCCAGCACCTGTGGCACTCCACTGGTCTCAGTTCTCCAGTCTGAGAAATAACCCTCCACCACCACCCTCTGTCTTCTACCTTTGAGCCAGTTCTGTATCCAAATGTCTAGTTCTCCCTGTATTCTGTGAGATCTAACCTTGCTAATCAGTCTCCCATGGGGAACCTTGTCGAACGTCTTACTGAAGTCCATATAGATCACATCTACCACTCTGCCCTCATCAATTCTCTTTGTTACTTCCTCAAAAAACTCAATCATGTTTGTGAGACATGATTTCCATGCACAAAGCCATGTTGACTATCCCTAATCAGTCCCTGCCTTTCCAAATACATGTACATCCTGTCCCTCAGGATTCCCTCCAACAACTTGCCCCACCGATGTCAGGCTCACTGGTCTATAGTTCCCTGGCTTGTCCTTACCACCCTTCTTAAACAGTGGCACCATGTTAGCCAACCTCCAGTCTTCCGGCACCTCACCTGTGACTATCAATGATACAAATATCTTAGCAATCACTTCTCTAGCTTCCCACAGAGTTCTCGGGTACACCTGATCAGGTCCTGGGGATTTATCCACATTTACCCGTTTCAAGACATCCAAGACTTTCTCCTCTGTAATATGGACATTTTTCAAGAAGTCACCATCTATTTCCCGACAGTCTATATCTTCCATGTCCTTTTCCACAGTAAACACTGATGCAAAATACTCGTTTAGTATCTCCCCCATTTTCTGCGGGTCAACACAAAGGCCGCCTTGTTGATCTTTGAGGGGCCCTATTCTCTCCCTAGTTTTCCTTAATGCATTTGCCAAAGCTATCTCGTGAACCCTTTTTGCCCTCCTGATTTTCCTCTTAAGTATATTCCTACTGCCTTTATACTTTTCTAAGGACTCACTCGATCTGTCCTGTCTATACCTTACATATGTTTCCTTCTTTTTCTTAACCAAATCCTCAATTTCTTTAGTCATCCAGCATTCCCTATGCCTACCAGCCTTTCCTTTCACCCCGACAGGCATATACTTTCTCTGGATTCTCGTTATCTCATTTCTGAAGACTTCCCATTTTCCTGCCGTCCCTTTACCTACAAATATCTACACCCAATCAGCTTTCGAAAGTTCTTGCCTAATACCATCAAAATTAGCCTTTCTCCAATTTAGAACTTCAACTTTTAGATCTGGTCTATCCTTTTCCATCATTATTTTAAATGTAATAGAATTATGGTTGCTGGCTCCAAAGTGCTCCCCCACTGACACCTCAGTCACCTGCCCTGCCTTATTTTCCAAGAGTAGATCAAGTTTTGCACCTTCTCTAGTAGGTACATCCACATACTGAATCAGAAAATTTTCTTGTACACACTTAACAAATTCCTCTCCATCTAAACCCTTAACACTATGGCAGTTTGTTTCTCAATTTCCCTCTTACCATTATAGAATCATTATAGAATTTGTAGAATTGAACAGATGTAACTGAAAAGAGAAAGTGTGAAAGCATTAAATTGTAAGTAAAAGCAAATTCATTCACGTTCGATTTTATGATTCTACCAAACTGTAACAAATGCTACCAAAACCAGATGCTGAACTACTTTATGACTACTTCCAATGTACCGAATTATCCAATGAGGAATGTTACTTGAATATGCAGTCTTTCACAAGCTTCTTCCTTGTTAGTCAGTCACTTGGAACTTGGATGACATGGTAAAATGGGTTATGAGGTAGCTGTTGTTAATCCAGTGTGCAAACTGCAGACTCTGTCATATTTGTATGTTCCTTTGGCACCTTGATATTGCCTCTTCATGTTCCTGACAGATGTGCTCAGCCTGTTCCCAAAATGCACCTCTCCTGATTGATCGCTCACAAGCCAAGGACGATCATGAGTCAGCAAAAATGCTTCATACCTGGGAGGCTTTGAGGACATCCCTACAGCATTTCCACTGTACTCTTGAGATTTTTCTGCCACGTCTGAGCAAACATATAACACAGACATTTTGACTGCACACTATATATAGGGAAATCATGAACTTGTAAATGAATTTGCAATTTCATTTGCATTAATTCATCAAGAGTATCTTTCCCCATCATTACCAATATGCACCCAGATGATATAACAGTTTACATGCCAGCAGATTCTCTTCATCCATTCATACTCATCAGACAGGAGATTGAGCCCAAGTGAATTATTCCTGGAATATTAAATGCATACTTTGTTGTGGTTCTGTTCGCTGAGCTGGGAATTTTTGTTGCAAACGTTTCGTCCCCTGTCTAGGTGATATCCTCAGTGCTTGGGAGCCTCCTGTGAAGCGCTTCTGTGGTGTTTCCTCCGGCATTTATAGTGGCCTGTCCCTGCCGCTTCCGGTTGTCAGTTTCAGCTGTCCGCTGTAGTGGTTGGTATATTGGGTCCAGGTAGATGTGTTTGTTGATGGAGTTTGTGGATGAGTGCCATGCTTCTAGGAATTCCCTGGCTGTTCTTTGTTTGGCTTGCCCTATAATGGTAGTGTTATCCCAGTCGAATTCATGTTGCTTGTCGTCTGTGTGTGTGGCTACTAAGGATAGCTGGTCGTGGCATTTTGTGGCTAGGTGATGTCCATGAACATCAACTAGTTTTGTCCAGGCAAATGAATTTCCACCGAGAATTTTCATTTAACTTTGGCCAAGCTGTCATTGGAAACTTCAGAATGCTCATGTTGACAGTTGCAAAACTTTGTCAGACAAAGGAAATAAAATGGGATTATTGTGCAGGTTGCCTGTTTTACCTGATATTAATTCTTTGTTAATACCAGAGGCTGAGCAAGATTCTCCAAATCTTTATGGTTTTAGAGGGATACTCCAAGCAGTTACGCTCCTGGTTGAAGAGGAATCAACCACTTCCCTTCTTTATCTACCCACCACTTGATTGTAATAAGGTTAGAAATAATTCTTCCCTTGTGGAAACCCTTCTTCCACACCAAATGAGTTTAAGCTTTGAAATGAAGCACTTTAACCCAACTTTCTTTAGTAAACAAAGTATGAGTTTATGACTTCCTAAATGTGAGAAGAATTATTAACACAATCCATATACACTGAATAGGAATAAGAAGTGAGTCCAAATACAAAAAAGTTATATTTAAGAAGTAGCCATAGAGATCAGTCTCTGAATTATTCATGAAGAGCCAACAAGACAACATGACAGCCATTACTGGATTGCAGCAGTAGGAGTTAAACAGATGACTTTTGAAATTCTTATTTTGTCAGCTAGTGGAATTTTCTTTGGCCTGATTCATTTTTGTACCTGGTTTGCAATACAGTGAGAGGCCTTTACCAACAACACCAGGATACCCGGGGGCTAGTTCATTTGTAATATTCACAATATTCTAATGTTCAAACCCAGTCAGATCCACAAAACACTGTGCAGTCCCACTAGTGCACTCCAGTGGATTAGAAACTTTTTTTTTAAACTACTTGTCTATTATTCAAAAGGAAAAACACAAAGCGTGTCTGCAGTTTTGGACATAATCTGTGGAGGGTGGCAATAGTCAGAGGTCATTAGCCCCTTGTTTTCTTGTAGTCACAAAAGATCATAGTCTACTCTGAAGTGTCTTTGATAACTTTAAGTGTTACATCCCATCAGTCCCAGACAGAATGTTATTTAAAATAGCAGTTATCGTGCCATCTTCTAAAAAATACTTCTGAATTAAAGGCTAAAAATGTCTACAATACTTTAGAGTTCTGCCCCACTGTCATAATATACTCAATGTTTGCCTCATAGTATAATAGCAACCTATTTGATGAAGCCCATTTGATGTTGGCACTCAAAATTTCTGCTTCATTGTATCCAAATATTCCTTACCAAAGCAGACAGACATTTCTCAGAACTCCTCAACCAGATGCTGTCACATGCTCCTAAGTCCCTGCTGCCTGCCCGCAGGTAAAGTAAACGTTTTTAAAAAAGGTTGAAATTTTGGGCTGGGTTTTAGCCTGTCGAACTTGGGGCTGGGATATATGAGTCCAGGGAATTCCTACTGTCAGAAAGTTGTTAGATTCATGGCAGCCATTTTGTCACAGATTAAAAGCCTGGAAATCATTTTGAATCTCATCTTGGAGCCTGCTTGCTAAAAGCCTGTGTTTTCCATGCCCAGCTAAAATGATTGACCTTGCAGCTGTACTGATACCTAATAAATGAATTATTTTCTTGCATAGGGCTATTCTTCTCTTTGCTAGGACTTATTGTATACTAACACCTGCTTATCAGCTACTAACCAACACTGTCCAAACATTACGTGACTGAAGCTACAGACTGGGCAGGGTGCCTAGCTTGTTCACTATCCTGCATTTAACAGTTTGATAATTGTTAAACAATTGTAACCTTTATAATCACCCAACTCTCTGTATCTCGTTGGAGTGACTTGTGACCATCCGGTCGACTTGTCTCTCCCAATGAGCTTACGAATAAACCAGTCAATACTCTAGGCTTGTGTGTGGTGCTTCACTTCTAATTTGGAGTGCTACGAGTGAGTCACCTACTGCATGCTTTATTTCCACCCCCAACACCTACCCACCACCCTCCCAAACTGTCTGAAGTTTTTCTTCATACAGCCCATCCTTGGGTTTATTAAGGCAGCTAAAGTTTCTCAGTAATAGCCAATTAACAACCTGATCCTGCGAACACTTGTGTTTTACCAAGGAAGGGGACAAATTGATGCCATGCAAGGAGACCAACAGTGTGTCAGGTGAAGCGTTGGACCATCTCCCCTTAAAGGCCCCTGAGCCTACCAGGGACAAGACCTCTCCAAAGGTACAACCACATCTTCAAATCTTCCCCACCCTTTTGAACCTGTTATGATCCCCTCACTCCCCTCAATAAAGCACTTGACCTTGGACATGCCTAGTCTCTTCAGTTGGTCCTAATGTCTGATTACTCTCAAATAGTGCCTCTGATTCTCCAAAGCTGCCAGCTTGTGAATGACAGGTGGTGGGGCATCTACCCAAAGCCAGGGTGGAAATTGCACCTCAATGTCTTAATGCAACTAAAGCTTCACTTAGCATTAAATTGTGCAGAGGATCCATCAGGCTTGAGGATGGGCTCCATCCCATTCCTGATTTTTTAGCTGGTGTGAGTGTGTGTGTGTGTGCACCCACACAGTTCTGGTTAGCTGCCTGATATTTCAGCCCTTGACTTTGTAGCCATTTGACCATGAACGCATTAGCACATCCCCGTCAAGTACTCGACTGCAACGTCCCACATTAATCACTGAGCCAAAGACTGTTGCTTAATTTATTTTTCTACTAACTTAATGTCTTTGTGAAGCAAATTAGTTTCCCTCAATATCATTTTTCAATGGGCATTTAAGTCAGCATATCAAAGACCATCCTCGCTTCTTAGAGATTTTCAAAAAATATACATTGCCATTTTGTAAACTCACTTTCAGAGAAGGCTGTGAAACAAATTGGTCCAATTACCCAACATCAGGCTTAGATTGGCAGGGGTACTGAACTCAACATGTCAGCCTCATCAATCTTTCAGAATTCTTTCACATCCCGTGGCAGCTCCTGGGACACTCCTTGGATACTTTTCACACATTGTGCCTCTCTGCTTTCATCACTTGTTTCTGTCCCTGCAGAGCAGCCTTTTACAGGTTGAGACAAAGTAAAAGGTTAATGCAAAGGCCTTGATGAACGGTTTGATTAATAGACATTTACAGAATGGGTTTCTTGATCGGACAAACTCTGTTGGGTAAATGCTATTTTGATGTTTTGCTTTGAAGAAACGACTGCATTCAAGAGAATAATGGTGCTTTTGATTAGTTTCTCTTAGTGCCTTGTGCTTTGAAAACATGGTAAATGTAACACAGCATTGATGCTGTGACTCAGGATCACAGTGCATATATTTGATGATCTTTACATTGGTAGATATTGATGATGGAAGAGGTATGACCTTTCACATAAACTATTATGCATTGTATATATTTTTAGCATAATTTTAGAAGGCAAATTACTCTGGAATAATTTGACATATTACTCAGGAATAGCGCTTTTATACATCAGGTTACAGAGATTAGAGTATATACATCTCTTCTTAAAAAGCGTTGGACCGCCGAAGGTAAGTTGATATATGAATTATTGATCCAATGCCATAACTTAGTCAGGAAACACATCACAGGCTGAAACTTTTAAAGATTATTTTTGTTGTTTTCTTGCAGTCTTTTTCTGCAAGAAGATGTTAGAAAATAGCTTAAAAATTTTGCAGAATTCTCATTCAAAAGAATTTTAAAAACTTGCATTTATATAATGCCTCATGATGCCCTAAAGTGGTTTGCAGTTAATTAAGTAATGCTGGGGTGTAGACACTCACGATGCACGAGGCAAAATGTGCCCATATCATTTATGTTAATAATCAGCAAATTTACCTTTTAGTGAACTGATTGAAGGATAAATATCAGCCAAGGATTTTTGGGAAAATTCTGTTACTGCTCATCTTCAGGGGAAATGGTGATATTGTGGTAACATCATCAGAGCACTAATCCACAACCATAGACTAATGCCCCTAGAATCATACAAGGGAATATTCAAGTGATGATGATTTAACCAATAATGTGAGTCTGATATCAATAGGAGGGAGGAAATGAAAACATCAATAAAAGTAGTATGTAATGGAAAAGATCTTAGAAGCTAGACTAGAGAATTGTATTTTACAACCTGTAATGTTCAGATTCCAGTATTACAGTGTATCAAGATTTGAAGAGGCTTACTCAAAGACAAGGAGCCATTAACCTTAGAATCGACACGTATATTCTCACATCCCTAGGATATTATAGAGACATACCCAACAATGCTCGTAGCATTGTTATCCTAAAGCTTAGAATAAAGTACTGGAAAGTTAATTCCTACAATGTCAGCTCATGGATTTTAAATTTAATTAATAAACTTGGAATTGAGATATAATCTCAGAATGGTGACCGTGAAGTTCTTGATTGTTGTGCTTACTCAGCTATACTTGAAGGAAAGAAATCTTATCTTTAAATTTTTACCTGGCCAGGCCTACATGTAACTCTACACCCACTAAAATTGTGGTTGACTTTTAACTGCCCTTTGAAATTGCTGAGCAAGCCATTAGTTTTATTTTTTGGGTCGGGGGTGGGGGGAGATGGATGGCTTGCCACCAATGTCCCATAACACCATAAGAGAATCAAAAAAAAAACTTAAAGGACCATGGGATATTTTATGGCCACGTGACTGGCAGAAGGTTTCCAGCTTTAACAGGGAAGATTGCATCACATTGCTGCATTTTCTCAGTCTTAATGACTTATGTGTAGACTCTCTCTGAGAACTCACAACCTTTTACCTCCAAGATGGTGAGTAAGGTAAGGCTGAGACCTAAAATATCGTATTGTGATATTTGTGTGCACATTAATAGGTTTGCATTAATCTCTGAGTGGATCACTATAGTTTCTCTTTATTTTCCTCCTGTCAATAAATATGATACTGAATCATCAGCTCGATAACAAAGAAGGGATGAGAACATGTGGCTTGAATCAAAGATTGACTTGAAAGCAATTGTATAGGAACAGAGCTAAGCCATTCAATCCCTCAAACCTCTCCTACTGTTCAATGAGATCACTTAGACGCTAGCTTAAACCTTGCCGCATTATCCTTTATGTCCTTTCGCAATCTAGAATCTCAGATTAAAAAACATTAATTGAGCTAAAACCTACATTTTTTTGAAAAGGAGACCCTCCGCTTTTTCCATTCTGTGAATGAAAAGTGTGTCCAAATTTCTTTCCTGAATAACACGGCAAAAACTTTGTCATCTTGTCCTACACTCTTGATGTTTATCGCTGTTGTATTTTATAATTCTTTGACAATCCTAAAACGTCAATAGTCCAGAGAATATAAATCTTGCTTATGTAGCCTTTTTCATCTAACATCATACTTTGGTAACATTCAGGTGATTTAGTCCGTCCCGAGGCTAAGACATTTTTCAGTGTGATGTCCATAGTGATAGGTACAGTTCCAGTTGTGGTCTGTCTAACACTTCATAAATTTGTGACAAATCATCCCTCCCCAGTAGTTAAAAAGGCTCTGTTTTAGTTTCATTTTGATTAGGAAGTAGTCACAGGAGATCATAAGACAATCAAGTAAAATCAACACACATTTGTGAAAGAAAAATCAATTTAAAAACTCTGTTAGAGTTCTCTGAGGATAGAACAAACAGGATGGATAAAAGGGATCCAGTTGGTGTCCTGTATTTGGATTTGGAATAAGTGTTCAATCAGGTGCCGCATAAAATGTTACAGCATAGGATAAGAACTTGCAGTATTAGACATTATATATTAAAAAGGGAAGTTTGCCTAATTGATGAAATTTAAGAAAAATAGGCAATATGTAGCTTAGCATGCTCTGAATTGTAGAGTGCCTCATGAGTCCATGCTAGGGCTAGAATTTGTTGATGATTTGGATGAAGGGGCAAGGTGCAATTTGCTGACAGTACAAAGATAGTGGGGTAGTATGTTGTGAGGAGGCCATGAGGCAGATTCTGGAAGAAGCCTGAATGACATTGGCTATAGTGACATATGTGGCAGAATTACACTAAGTTTGGCGAGGCCTACCTTGACATTAGGAGCAACGTGCGACATCACTTATGCAGCTGCCAGGCAAAGTTCCCACGAGGGAATAGTAACTTGCTTATTAATAGGCATTAGTGCTTGTTAATAACATTATTAATTGCACATCTTACCACATTAGCACAGAAAGTGATGGCCTAATATACTCCTTCCAAATCCCTCTTGCTTTGATAGTTTGCATTGCTTGTAAATTATTCAGTTGGAAAACATGGGTAATGGTGATTAGTAGATGAAAAAAAAATTCTGTGTCACCATAGTTTGCCAGACCAGAGGGGCTGCTCTCTTATTAGAGAGAAGTGACTGGTGGTGATTTAACCTGAGGACCAGCAGATCTCAGGTGAGGGAAGAGATTGAGAAGGAGAGCCCTTCATGGTAACCTTGAACCAGTGATGGGAATTCAACCCATGCTTGTTGGTATTACACTGCTCTGTAAACCAATGATCCAGCCAACTGAGTTAAACCAATTCCCATATCATGCATGGTTTGGTAATGGAGGGAAAAAAAAACTCATTTGTGTGCGAAAGAACTTCTAGATTTTTTTTTAAACATGGCCCTGTAGAGTCATCATTAAACTATTAATTCAAAAACCCAGGTAATGTTCTGGGGATCCAGGTTCAACTCCCACTTTATCAGATGGTGGAATTTGTTTTCAATATAATTCTGGAATTAAGAGTCGAATGGCCTTGAAACCATTGCTGATAGTTGGGAAAAGCCCATCTGCTTCACTCATGCCTTTTAGGGGTGAAATCTGTCATCCTTACTATGTCAGTCCTGGCATGCAGCTATCTGGTTTACTCTTAACTGCCCTTTGGGCAATTAGGGTTGCCCACCATAACTTGAATCAATTTTTAAAAAATGGTATGCAGCTTCTTATCTGAATAAATGTTCAGAGCAAATTAGATGCATGAATTCTCAACATGGAAGTTAGGGCAGGTACCTGGCAGTTGTTTAGCGTAGATCCAAAGGCAAGAAGCTTGTCATAGTTGTTAGTTGTCCTCAGTCAATTCAAGGGAGATTCCTGAAGAAGGGCTCATGCCCGAAACGTCGATTCTCCTGTTCCTTGGATGCTGCCTGACCTGCTGTGCTTTTCCAGCAACACATTTTCAGCTCTGATCTCCAGCATCTGCAGTCCTCACTTTCTCCTCAAGGGAGATAGCCCTTGGTCAGAGAGTCTTGTCATAGTAAGTTAAAGGCAGCTTGTTACACCAGTACAGGGACTTGGACATGGTCAGTCAACCACTCAGCATTCACAATCAGGTTCCTCTCCACCTAAGGGTTGAGGAGCCAAATGATGGGGCATCCCACCAGCTGTTTCTACCCTAAAATAGGCTGCGTTCCTCCTGGAATATGAGAGAGGCAGGTATTAAAACTGAAGTCAGGGGGCAGCACAGTTGTTGCTGTCAGTGTACATGGGGAGGATTCCCGAGGGAGTAAGTAACAAACATGGAGGTCATGTGGGTAAGTGGGTGTTAGGAGTTGGCGTGGCTGTCAGTGAGTAGGGAGAATGTTGCAGGGAGGTAAGTAGAATAGCAGTGGTAGAGTGGGTGTGAGGTTTTAGAGAGAAGATGGCATTGCTCATGCAGACAGAGTGAAGGAGGACACTGACCTCCTTCCTACAGTGCTGAGCATCCCCTCCATTCAGCTCAGGCTGTCCTGACCCAGTTGGAATACCCAAATCAGACTGACATGGCCTCCACTGCCAGTCCTGGGAATGAGGAAATTCTGCCTCTGCACCCCCTGCCCAGCAGGACATCCATTACCCTGTACACACAGTGCCATGTCAAATTTCCTTTGTCTGTCATGCCAGGGCAAAATATCAGGAGCCGCGTGTGGCAGCTGAAGTCGGACAGTGCTCGTCCAAGTGCACAATAACATTTTAATGATAGCACTGGCACCAGGGATGCCAGTCAATTGCAAGATATCTCAGCAGGGGTGAGCTATTCTGGGAAAAGATGTCAGGAGCATAATAGGGGTGAGATAGTTGGTTAATGAGGCGAGTTTGATAAGATACAGCAAGATATCTTATTAGATCTCATGGCAAGAAATCCTCCAAAAAACTTGCCTATATGCCTAAAAGAAAACTCTCAAGATCCAGCCATGGGAGTATGGGAAAATATCACGAAAGGATAAATGCGTGTGATAAACTTTGGCAAAGGGAGCATCATGTGGTTGACTTTGATAGGAAGAATAGAAAAGCAGAATTATGTTTTGACTGTGGAGACCGATTACAGGATGCTCCAGGATCCTGACGTACTTACACATGGATCACAAAAGTTACAATACTGGTACATCAAATGCACACCACTCCTGCATATTTATAAATTCAAATGGAACATTAGCTTTTATTGTAAGTGGGATGTTGCTTCAACAGTGCAGGATACTGGTGAGGTATTACTTGCTCTGCTGCATATGGGTTTAGTCTCCTTATTCAAGAAATGATCTATTTAACTGGAGGCAGTTCAGAGAGGGTTCATGAGGTTGTCTGCTGAGATAAGGGTTGTCAGACTGGTGAGGCAAAATTGTCAAAATTTAGCATCAATACAATTAATATAATACAGCTTAGAATCAAAGGATTTGGGATAGAATGCGAACTTTGTCAGACCATATACCTTCATATTGAAATGATGACAAAACCTAAATGGTTTGTTTGTATATTTACAGAAATTCCTCAGGTACATATAGGGACAAGGCTGCAGAGAATTTCAAAAACAGATTGGTAAAATTAAATGACATAACAACATATATGTTGTGATTTAACCACATTGTACATAGGAATTAAAGATTTAGCAATATCGATTTATGTTACATGGTGGAGTACTTATTCCTTCATTATCAGAAAAGAGTACATGTTCTTTCTTTTCACAGATTATTTCACAGTGACGAGTGTGATCTAACTAATCAGCTCAGGCTCTTAGAGCAGTCCTGCGATGTCACCTTTGCATTGTCCATTGATAACAGGCTTCTTGTCCTGCTACAAGAGAGTGGTGCTGAAAAAGCACAGCGGGTCATGCAACATTAAAGGAGCAGGAAAATCAACATGTGAGGCAAAAGCCCTTCATCAGGAGTCCTCACTTTCTCCTCCTTGTTCAGATTGCTGACTCTCACATGTGGGTTATATTTTCATTTGAGAATCATGAGTAAATTCCTGGCTGAAATATTATTGTGTATCAATAATCCAATCTAATGATTATCCCAATTATATAATGAAAATAATGCTTAGAAGGTAACAAGAACATATAGCTCAGTGTATTAGTACATGGATATTTTAAGAATTATTTTTAAAGCAATGAGCACAACTGTATTGTCTTCTGCATTGAAAAATTCTCATTTATAGCCTGAAGCCTGTCAGTATCTTAGGGACCTGAGATTCAATTTTTATGCTTGCCTGCAGTCTTTTTTTCTTCCCCAAGCCTCAGCCATGTAATCAAGTTCAGTCATTCATGAATGATTGAGAACAACTGCACACTTGTGTTATTTAAAAATTGTGTTTTTCATGCCTTGACTTCATTTTTTTATTCGTAATTCAACTGTGTTCTTGATCCTCCATGTCAGGAGGAGGGGGAGGAGGAATGGCAGATGGCATTTGTCCTTTGAAATTGTACCTGATCACATGAGCAGAATGATTTTCTTTCGACGTCCTTTTAAATTTGTCATCTTGCTTGTTGATAAAAATCGAGAGGGCAGAGAAAGAAACTGAGCGTGACAGAGACAAGCTTCAAGTACAAAAGGAGCCTGTGAAGGAAACAAGAAAGAGATGAAACAAAAATCACCAGAGATCATCAACCCTGACATAACCGCTGCTTGGAAAGCAAGTGAACAACTTTGCCCAGTGTTAGGGCCAAGAAGAATGAAATAAAAATTGAGGAATAAATTTAAATAAAGAGATCACTGTCATTCTGGAAGTTTATATCAGTGACTTTGAATTCATTTTTAAAAATTCCTTTATGGGGCTTGGGCGTCACTGGCTGGTCACCATTGATGGTCTATCTCAATTTGCTCTTGAGAAGGTAGTGGTGAGCTGTCTTCGTGCATCGCTGCAGTCCACTTGTTGTGGCCTGACCCACAAAGCAGGTAGGGAGGGAATTCCAGGATTTTGACTGATCAACTGTTTAGCCAGGGCTCCTTGATGCCATACTCGGTCAAATGCAGCCTTGATGTCAAGAGCTGTCACTTTCACCTCCCCTCTGGAATTCAGCTCTTTTGTCCATGTTTGAACCAAGGCTGTAATGAGATCAGGAGCTGACTGACCCTGGCGATACGCAGACTGGATGTTGCTGAGCAGATGCTGCTTGATAGCACTATTGATCACTTTATCAATGATGGAGAGTAAATTGATTGATTGTTATCAAGGCCCATTCCCTTTGAAGCATCCAGTGCCTCAAGCCATTTCTTGATATCACATGGAGTGAATTGAATTGGCTAGAGATTGGTAATTGTGATTCTGGGGACCACTGGAAGAGCCCGAGATGGATCATCCACTCTGCACTTCTAACTGCAGATTGTTGCAAATGCATCAGCCATAACTGTTGTGCTGATGTGCTGGGCTCCTGCATCATTGAGGATGGGGATATTTGTGGAGACTCCTCCACCAGTGAGTTTTTAAATTGTCCACCACCATTCACGACTGGAAATGGAAGAACTACAGAGCTTAGATCTGATCTGTTGGTAGTGGGATCGATCGTTTAGCTCTGTTCACCACTTGCTGTTTATGCTGTTTGGTAGCTTTACCAGATTGACACCTCATTTTTAGGTATCCCTGATGCTGCTCCTGGCATGCCCTCCAGCACTCTCCACTGAACCAGGGTTAATCCTGTGGCTTGATTATAATGGTTGAGTGGGGGATATGCAAAGTCATGAGATTGCAGATTGTGCTGGAGTACAGTTCTGCTGCTGCTAATGGCCCACAGTGCCTCATGGATGCCCAGTCTTGAGCTGCTAGATTGGTTCAAAGTCTGTCCCATTTTGCACAGTTTTACTGCCACACAACTCGATGGAGTTTTTGTCAACGTGAAGGCAAGACTTTGTCTCCACAAGGACAAGTGCGGTGGTCACTCTTACCTATACTGTCATGGACAGATGTTCCTGCAGCTGGCAGATTAGTAAGGATGAGGTCAAGTATGTTTCTTCCTCATGTTGGTTCCTTCACCACTTGCTGCAGACCCAGTCTAGCAGTTATATCATTTAGGACCTGATCAGATTGATCAGTAATGCTGCTGCTGGGCCACTCTTGGTGGTGGACATTGAAATCACCCACTCAGAGGACATTTTGCACCCTTGCCACCCTCCGTGTTTCTTCCAAGTGTTGTTCAACATGGAGTAGCACTGATTCATCAGCTGAAGGAGGTTAGTATGTAGTAACCATTAAGAGGTTTCCTTGTCCATATTGAACTTGAAGCCATGAGACTTCATGGTGTCTGGGTCGATGTCAATGACTCGCAGGGCAACTCCCTCCTGACTGTATACCACTGTGCCGCCACCTCTGCTGGGTCTGTCCTGCCAGTGGGGCTAGACATGTCCAGGCATGGTAATGGTGATGTCTAGGGTGTTGTCTGTAAGGTATGATTCTGTAAGAATGACTATGTCAGGCTGTTGCTTGACTAGTCTGTGAGACAGCTCTCCCAATTTTAGCACTAGCCCCCAGATGTTGGGAAAGAGGACTTTGCAGTGTTGACAGGGCTGTTTGTGTTTCTGTCATTGTCTTTTCTGGTTCCAAGGTCAATGCCAGGCAGTCTGCCTAGCTTCATTTCTTTGTGACTTTCTAGTGACTGATACAACTAAGTTGATTGCTAGACTGTTTCAGTGGAGAGTCAATCACATTGCTGTGGCTCTGGATATAATCACATAGTCAATGTATAATAGTCTTAATGTATATGTGTTTACGTAGTCAAGGTCAGGAGTCATAGTTATGGTTCAATAGGTTTATTTGAAATGTTCCTTACTGTCCTGTTTGACACCATCACCTTGATGACTTATGATCTCTCTACCTTAGTGAGTTTGTACAATTTTGGATTACTTGTTACTTTGGTTAGACTCTTGGCATTCGAATCTTATACCTATTATGTTATTCCAGTCATTTTGCTTTGTTTCCAGCACCATCTTTTTTTTAATGTAACTATCTCTCTGTTTCAATTAATTGGATTGTAGGTCATCCCTTCACTTGCTATTCAGTTGTTGACACTTTACTCACACAGTCTGACACTCTTGATCACCTGCAGAGACTTATCATTCAGCCTGTTGACAATCCACTCACACCATTTGTACAATCTTTTGATCTCTCTGCCATTAATCTCTGTGCCTGTCTGCTTCTCTTCACTTCACCTGACGACAGAGCAGCACTTCAAAAGCTTGTGATTTCAAATAAAACTGTTGGACTATAACCTGATGTTGTGTGACTTCTGACTTTGTCCACCTCAATCCAGCACTGGCACCTCCACATTAATAATGTAGTCACATCAAGGGATTTAATTGGGTTTATGTAGATAATCAGCTTTAGACACAGAGACTGTCTTGATAAGGAACACCTTTGAAAAACCTTGTTAGAGGCTCCTTTTACCAATTAGAAATGATTAGCAGAAAAGGTCTGATGTTACAATAATTAAGACTCTTTAGGTAACTGTCACTACATATTATTTATGCCTGTCCACGTATACAGAAACTATAACTACAAACAACAAACTGACATTAAGGGGTTTAACTGAATTCTTATGGACAGACAGCCTTAGACAGTTAGGAGAAGACCAATCCTGTTAGCAGGGAAGATTAAATAACAGATGCAGATGTCAGCAGTATTGCAATGCAGTTGATTAAGATGTATTGTGACAGCTCAAGGATAAGTGATAAGGATGTCTGGTGAACATCGTCAGATCATGAAGTGGTCCATCATTGACCATTCAGTGACTTGATTACCCTGATTGGATATGCGTGTCATCAATACAACAAGTTTATAATAGTCAAAGATGGGCTGAAAACCAATGTATAAAAGTTTATGTCTTTCCTTTGTTCAGTGAAGAAGCTTCTGCACCCCCAGAGGTTTCTTCCCATTAGGTATAACATGAAGCAACTCTTTGATGCTGGACGTGGACTTTGGGTGTTGAGTGTTTAATTAGTCATTCCTCCTCAACACCAGCAACAGTTTGTGGAACCATTCTGAGACATGGTACAAAGGAAAATGAAAGGTATATATGACATGTCAGCTAGAGGTAGCTACCAAAATTGTGCACTGGGCAGAGTATGAGAGTTGGTATTCCACATACAAATACTTGGATACTAGCAAAGGTTTCTATAAAATGCAACCAGAATATGTCTTACAAAGTAATCACTGAGCATGGTGCTACATTGCAAAGGAACATGATTCAGCTCAAACCAATGTAAGAAACTCCAACCATTCATGAAGACATTTAAAAAGCATGCTTTGAGGGTTGTGCTGTGATGTTGAATGTCAGCAATCAGCAGCAAGGCAATCAAGTTATCAAACAAGTGCAATAGAGGACAACTTGTATCTCTTCAGATGCGTATACTATAACCTGATAAAATTGAATTGTCAAATCTCCAAATCATTATGTTGAAGTTTAAAACATTCTTTCTATAAACACCATTTTACTAATTAGTATAATTGTCGCATGGATAACCCGTGCCTATGCACAACCATAAACTTTTGTTTGGATTAAGTTTTTATCATAGAAAAATGGGAATTTTGTGCTATATCTCATGGTTTGTTTGTCAGTATGTCTTTAAGAGACATTTTCATAACATAATTGCAGCATTTGAACTGAGGGTATAAAGATGCCATACTCCATCTTACTTTATCAGAAGCATGTTGTAACTAAAGGCTCAATGTTAGCCCAGTTACTGATGAGCATGATGAACGCAATGATTGTTCATAAGTTAACTACAATAAATAGCTGTTGGATTCTTACATACCATAATGTTTACGTCCAGATTGCTGTGGTATGGAAGATAACATAAGCATTGCTACCTTGGGTATAATACCATTTATGAAATAAAACTCACATCACACTGTCCTATTATTATTTCTGCACGGTGGCACAGTGGTTAGCACTGCTGCCTTACAGCGCCAAAGACCCGGGTTCAATTCCTGCCTCGGGTGACTGACTGTGTGGAGTTCGCACATTCTCCTCGTGTCTGCGTGAGTTTCCTCTGGGTGCTCCGGTTTCCTCCCACAGTCCAAAAGTGTGTAGGTTAGGTGAATTGGCCATGCTAAATTGCCCATGCTAAATTGCCCATAGTGTTAGGGGCAGGGGTAAATGTAGGGGAATGGGTCTGGGTGGGTTGCGCTTTGGCAGGTCGGTGTGGACTTGTTGGCCAAAGGGCCTGTTTCCACACTGTAAATAATCTAATCTAATTTCTCACTCTAAAGCTGGGTATCAAATAAATAATTCTGATTTTGGAAATTGAAGTAGAGAGGATTATATATTCATCAAACTGATCCTGAATAAAATAAAAGGCAATTATGGATACTTTTCTTTCTTGAAATCAAGTAGATGTTGTTCACTATTAAATATGGGTGTAGTCACAGCCAATGTTTTCCATTGTATTGTTAAATTTGTGGAACATTGGCCTGCTGATAAGTACATGCAATACCAGGGTTAAAGTTGATTCCATTCTTGAGTACTGTACATTCATAAGTCAAATTGTATGCAATATAATATACCATTTGTAAGTTACAAGCAAACATGTCTCACATCAACCTGTAAAATTAACATAAATACACCCCTATTTAGATGTCCTGCATAAACATAGAACAATACAGCACAGGAACAGCTCCTTCAGCCCTCCAAGCCTGCACTGAAACATTTGGCCCTTCCATATTAAAACTGTTCTCACTTACAGAATCCATGTCCCTCTATTCCCTTGCTATTCATATATTTGTTCAGATATTTCTTGAATGCTGCTATTGCATCTGCTTCCACCACCACCACCACCACTGTATCCTCTGTGCGAAAAAATTGCCTCACACATCTCTTTAAACTTCCAACTCTGCACCTTGAACCTGTGTCCTCTAGTAATTGATTCCTCCACGCTGGGAAAAAGCCTCATACTTTCCACTCTATCCATACCATTCACAATCTTATACACTTCGACCAGGTCACCCCTCAACCTCCTGTGTTCCAGTGAAAACAAACCCAGTCTATCCAACTTTTCCTATAGTTAAAACTCCCCCATACAAGGCAACCTTTTCTGTATCCTCTCCAAAGCATCCACATCCCTCTGGTAGTGTGGTGACCAGAACTGTACACAATATTCCAAGTGTGGCCTAAACACAGTTCTATAAAACTGCAGCATAACTTGTCTATCCTCGTACTCAATGCCCTTCCAATGAAGGCAAGCATGCTATAAGCTTCCTTTTAACTACCTTATCCATCTGTGCTGCCACCTTCAGTGATTTGTGAATCTGCACACCCAGATCTCTCTGCATATCAATACTCCTAAAGGTTCTGCTATTCACTGTATAATTTCCACGTGTACTTGACCTTCCAAAATGCATCACCTTACGTTTGTCCAGATTAAACTCAATCTGTCATTTTTCTGCCTATGTCGCCAACTGTTCGAAATCCTATTGCTATTATCCACAACTCCCCCAATCTTTGTATCATCTGCAAAATTACTAATTAGATCTGCTAAAGTTTCCTCAAAATTATTTATGTAGATCATGAACCGCAGAGGTTCCAGCACTGATCCCTGTGGAACACCACTAGTCACTGCCCTCCATTCCAAAAAGCATCCTTCCACCATTACCTTCTGTCTCCTATGACTAAGCCAGTTCTCTATCCATCAGTTAGACATTGCAAATTGGAGACCACCTGAAGGATGGGGTCTTTGTAGAACATATCCATCTGTACAATCCATGAGTTGGTAACTCTTGTGAGTGTTGAAAACCTGCCTTAGGGCACCAAGTATCTGAAAGTGTTTAAATATACAGCTTCTCACAGAGGAGCTGAGGTTTTATGTGGGCACCAACCACAGGGAAGGACTGCTCAGCAATTGTGAGAATTATGTAACATTTGGCCCACTGCATGTCTGAAACAAGAGACAGATGGTCCATTAAGTACATTATTCTGCGATTGCATATTTGCTGGATTTTATGTAAGCATGTAAACAATAAGCTTAAAGTACAAGGGAAGATATAATATAAGGAGCCAAAACACATGCATTGCTATGGGACAATCTTGAATACTCACAATCAATGCAAGCAGTATTCTTAAGATTCTGACTATTCTGAACAACATAATGAATGTGACAATATCGCTCTTGTGCAGGCACATAATACGTTTCCCTATATTGAAATAGTGCTTAAACTTTTAAAGTGTTTATAACAAAACAGAAGTTGCTGGGAAAGCTCAGAAGGTCTGGCAGCATCTGTGAAAAGAAATCAAAGTTGACATTTTGGGTCTGGTGACCCTTCCTCAGAACCTTCTGGGTCTCCAGACCCAAAATGTCAACTTTGATTTCTCTTCACAGATGCTGCCAGACCTTCTGAGCTTTTCCAGCAGCTTCTGATTTACGGCATCTGCAGTTCTTTTGATTTTTATTCAAAAGTATTTAATTGGCTTTAAGGCATTTTAACACATTCTACAGTTGTCCAATGAGGTTTATTCAAGGTAAAGTCTCCATAGTCTTACCAAGCCATAAGGCACTCTCTCAACAGAGAGAGAGAGGCACGCAACTGGTGGTGATTTAACCTGAAGGTCACCACACCTCAAGTGAGGGGAGAGTTTAACAACGTGGGTTTATCCTGATAAATCCAGCTGGAGTTGAACCCACACCCTGTGTATCATCTGCATTGCAAATCTACCATCCATCCAACTGAGCTGAGGGGATTAATATCACTTATGATAGTAGTTTACCTTGCAAGCTTGGAATGGAGTTAAAAAAAACAACCTTAGGATATATAATAAGAATTAATGAGTCGGACATTGGTATTTGTTTTTTTTTGAAAAATGTTATATTGGAGGTACAGACCAAAACCTCAATTTGATTGACTTTACTCTTGGGTAGAGATTTTCTAGCTCATGTGAGTGGGCAGACATGTTTAGCCACATCTGACTTCTGCCTCCACCAATTAGCACGCTCATTGGTGAGCTGGCCAATTGGCTTCTTGGCTATCTCAGGCCTTTTTTGTTTTTGTTGTGTGTGTGCAGGTGTGAGACACAGTGAAAGGCACAAGGTGTACAAATCTTTATTCAATTTCTACCACCAGGAAGAAAATAAACACCCAAGTCGCCAGTGACAAGCAGTGCCCTTCATATCAAAGGGCAATGCTGTGTGATCAAACAGTGAAGGGCAGGGCAGGGATTAAATCAAAATAAAATTGGAGGGGGAAATAATGCACTCCACACCCTGCAGCACCCACCTCTCCTTGAACAGCTCAAGGGTGTTGGTGGACACCGGGTGCTCCTTCTCCAGAGACACCCGGGCTCTAACGTAACCGCAGAAGAGGGGGGCAGGCAGTCAGCCCTAACGATCCCCTCCACGGCCCACTGCCTCGACCTGTTTATGGCCAGTTTGGCCAGGCCCAGGAGCAGACCCACGAGGAGGTCCTCAGACCTGCCCTCCCCCCTTCGTACCGGGTGCCCGAAGATCAGGAGCGTGGGACTGAAGTGCAACCAAAAACAGAGAAGAAGTGTTTTTTAGAAAATCAAAATGGGAGTGCAAGTGCCCACACTGCACATATACATGGTCCACAGACTCCACAGCAGCACAGAACAAGCGGTTGGGCTGGGAGTCCATGAACCACCGCAATCTGTGGTTGCAGAGGACCGCCGCGTGCTGCACCCTCTACCCCAGATCCCCGAGAAAAAAGGGGAAGACCCCTGCATAGAGAGCCCTCCGCTGAGGATCCCCTCTGCCATGCATTCACTAGACCCTCTCTTGTATACAAGCTCTCTCTCATACGTTCACAAATAGACTCCCACACACACCCTCTCACAGACTTATACCCCATTTCACTCACACTCACACACATACACACACTCTCTTACAGACACTCATAATACCCCCAACCCGCACGCACCCACATAGAAGTTTGTGGGGTGAATTTGTATTTGCAGAATTACATTTTACTTTGCTCAAAAACTGCATGATTCCATGTAAGATTCTGTAAATCCGTTTATTAGATTAGAATCAGTCTGACCATTGTGGCACAGACAGTCTCACACAGGGCAGCTCACACCTTCAATGCATTCTCTGGGCCGACATGACACCAATTGTTAAAGTTCAAGTAAGAATGTAATTTTAAAAAGGTTCTGCGATTTACATATGAAAGAACTGAAACCAACATGTTCATTCTAAACGATGAGAGACTTAACAAATAATCCAGGTCTTTTTCAATATATACTTTCAGTTACATCACACTGTTACCTTTTGCTATAAATTCTGTTTCTTATGATCTTATACTCAACAATCACCTGATGAAGTAGCAACACTCCAAAAGCCCATGCTTCCAAATAAATCGGTTGGACTATAACCTGGTGTTGTGTGATTTCTAATTTTGTCCACCCCAGTCCAACACCGGCACCTCCATATCATTCTTTAACTTGTTCATTGAAGTGGCAGTATGAAGATTCTTTCATAGAACATAGAACGTTACAGCACAGTACAGGCCCTTCAGCCCTCGATGTTGTGCCGACCAGTCATACCAATCTGAAGCCCATCTAACCTACACTATTCCATGTACATCCATATGCTTGTCCAATGACGACTTAAATGTACTTCAAGGTGGCAAATCTACTACCGTTGCATGCAAAGCATTCCATACCCTTACTACTCTTTGAGTAAAGAAACTACCTCTGACATCTGTCCTATACCTATCACCCCTCAATTTAAAGCTATGCCCCCTCGTGCTCGCCGTTACCATACTTGGAAAAAGGCTCTCCCTGTCCACCCTATCTAACCCTCTGAATATCTTATATGTCTCTATTAAGTCACCTCTCAACCTTCTTCTCTCCAACGAAAACAGCCTCAAGTCCCTCAGCCCTTCCTTGTAAGACCTTCCCTCCATACCAGGCAACATCCTAGTAAATTTCCTCTGCACCCTTTCCAAAGCTTCCACATCCTTCTTATAATGCGGTGACCAGAACTGTACACAATACTCCAAGTGCGGCCTCACCAGAGTTCTGTACAGCTGCAGCATAACCTCATGGTTCTGGAACTCGATCCCTCTATTAATAAAAGCTAAAACACTGTATGCCTTCTTAACAACCCTGTCAACCTGGGTGGCAACTTTCAAGGATCTGTGTACCTGGACACTGAGTCACTTCTGGTCATTATTCTGTAATCATTTCCCAGGAGGGAGTTATCAGCCTCTATTCAGTGAAATTTTAATTCATATTCATGGAATGCACTGTTCTTCTCCCTCGTGTCTTGTTGATACATTTGCCAGACTACTTGCTGATGAGGTCAAGCACTTCATAAATTGGCATCAAATTTGACTTTGGCTGGGGTTCATTTCTAGAATTCATGTTTGATTTTGAAGAAATAAACCCCTATGAAAAGAAAATCTTCCCAGTTAGCAGATTTCTTCAAAGCTGGTACATTATTGTCACAAGTATATCTCGATAATCTGTAGTTTCCTTGATTTTCCTTATGAATCTGGTTCTGCCTCGTCATTATAATTTCCAGGCTGTTTGCAAGATCACCAGCCAAATGTCCCTGCAACAAGGGAGTACGTTTTAATTGTGTGGGATAGTGCAAAATGGTTGACAGTGCATCGACAATCTGTCAATGGAAATGAAAATGGGCAAAGATGTAGAATGTACTGTCAAACCTTCATCACTCTTTTCACACAGTGCAGTGTCAAAATCTCTCCCAAAAGACACTCAAAACTGAAATCTTTCACACAAAACATTCAATAATAGGGTGGTGGGGGTTGCTGGCAAATCATGCTTTTATATTATAAATGGTGACAGACTGGGAAACATCACAGCCAATTTTGCATTCCACTGTAAAGTTTAAGTATTGAGATTGAACTTACTGTAATACTCTTGTGGTGGTGGTGGGGGGGGTTGCTCTGTTCATACTCCTGCAGAACGCCTGTTAGTCCTACTTTCATGTCAGAACTCCTGATCGTTTTCTGGTTGTGTCACTTGGAAAGCCTATGTGAGTGTTATCAATGTCCATAAAACATAGGAGCAAAGATTAGGCCAGTCAGCCCATCGAATCTGCTCCACCATTCAATCATGGTAGAAAGTTTCTCAATCCCAATCTCCCGCCTTCTCATAACCACTGATCCCTTTAACAATTAAAAATCTAACTATCTCTGTGTCTTAAATATTCTCAATGACCTGGTCTCCACAGCCTTCTGTGGCAATGAATTCCATAGGTTTTACCAATAGACAATAGACAATAGGTGCAGGAGTAGGCCATTCTGCCCTTCGAGCCTGCACCACCATTCAATATGATCATGGCTGATCATCCTTAATCAGTATCCTGTTCCTGCCTTATCTCCATAACCCTTGATTCCACTATCCTTGAGAGCTCTATCCAACTCTTTCTTAAACGAATCCAGAGACTGGGCCTCCACTGCCCTCTGGGGCAGAGCATTCCACACAGCCACCACTCTCTGGGTGAAGAAGTTTCTCCTCATCTCTGTCCTAAATGGTCTACCCCGTATTTTTAAGCTGTGTCCTCTGTTTCGGCACTCACCCCGCAGCGGAAACATGTTGCCTGCCGCCAGAGTGTCCAATCCTTTGATCATCTTATATGTCTCAACCAGATCCCCTCTCAGTCTTCTAAACTCAAGGGTACACAAGCCCAGTCGCTCCAGTCTTTCAGCGTAAGGTAGCCCCGCCATTCCAGGAATTGACCTCGTGAACCTACGCTGCATTCCCTCAATAGCCAGAATGTCTCTCCTCAAATTTGGAGACCAGAACTGCACACAGTACTCCAGGTGTGGTCTCACCAGGGCCCTGTACAGCTGCAGAAGGACCTCTTTGCCTCTATACTCAATCCCTCTTGTTATGAAGGCCAGCATGCTATTAGCCTTCTTCACTACCTGCTGTACCTGCATGCTTACCTTCATTGAGTGGTGTACAAGAACCCCCAGATCTCTCTGTACTGCCCCTTTACCTAAATTGATTCCACTTAGGTGGTAATCTGCCTTCCTGTCCTTGCCACCAAAGTGGATAAGGATCCATTTATCCACGTGAAAGTGCATCTGCCATGCATCTGAGCACTCACCTAACTTGTCCAGGTCACCCTGTAATCTCCTAACATCCTCATCACATTTCACCCTGCCACCCAGCTGATGAAATTTGCGAATGTTATTGCGAATACCATCTTGTATATCCTGAAGATAGATTGTAAAAAGCTGCGGTCCCAGTACTGATCCGTGCGGTACCCCACTGGTCAGTGCCCGGCATTCCGAAATGGAGGGGTGGAGGAGTGTGGAAGGATGAGAGAATGCAGGCTGCGGCCCTATGAAGCAGGGGGAGGGCTTGCAGTTGGCCTGTGTGGGGATGTGGGAGACTACAGGAGCCTGGTGGGCAAGGGCTGGCTGAAAGGCAGCAACATTAGCCACCCTCCAATCTGCAGGAACTGATCCCGAATCTATCGAACTCTGGAAAGTAATCACAATGCATCCATGACTTCTGGAGCCATCTCCTTCAGTACCCTGGGATGCAGACCATCAGGCCCCGGAGACTTATCAACCTTCAGACCTAACAGTCTCTCCAACACCAATTCCTGGCAAATATAAATTCCCTTAAGTTCAGGTCCTTCAGCCACTGTTACCTCAGGGAGATTGCTTGTGTCTTCCCCAGTGAACACAGATGTGAAGTACCAATTCAATTCTTTTGCCATTTCTTTGATCCCCGTAATATATTCCCCTGTTTCTGTCTTCAAGGGCCCAATTTTAGTCTGGCTGAAGAAGTTTCTCCTCATGTCCATTCTAAATGATCTTGCCTTTACTTTAAGGCTGTGCACTCGGGTCCTAGTCTCGGACCTGCTCACATACATCAAAAGAATGGGCCTTGTGAAACACATTGGCCTAAAACTGCTCCACTCCACCTGAGTTTTCCTAATACCGAGAAGCTCAAAGAAAACAATGAACTTTCAAAGTCTTCCACACCAAAGTGAGCATTTTTGTCTCCAGGTAAGCTAATAAAACAGCTTTCAGGATTAATACCCCAGTTGAGCTGAAGCTTGGGGCGTTTTGTAAGGCCAGTTCTGTGCCATCAGAATGTCCTCTAAAGCTGTGCAAGAATTGTCAGTGTAATTCCTCTCACCATCCCTCCTTTGGTCTCATGGATTCGGGGTAAGACATCACCTGCACAGAAGGAGGTCCTTCAGCTTGTCAGGTCTGTTTCACTACTTTAAACCCAATTTCCAGCAGAACCTTGGTGCCTTGCAGGTGGAAGATTCATTCCTATACCAAACTGCTATTTCCCTGCCCCAATTCAAGGCTCCAGCTTCAGAAATTTTGTGAATCCTTGTGTGTTGATGTGGCTACTTCCTATTCATAAGTACAATTATCCCAATTGTGTTGCACCTTTGAGTCACATAACTTCAAAATAAATGCTTGTTAAAGGAACCATTTGGTTCAGTTGATATCTACTGCCAAGTCTTGTGTGACGGGGATACATTTGTTTGTTTACCACCTTTAGCAGAGAAATGACACTTTTTTTAAAAAACTACATTTACCTCCAGTGTGGCATTCTCAATGCCCTGGTCTGCAGGCTCAGTTCCAAAAATGGTGTTACAAGTCTTGAGAAAAGAAAGGACTGCAACATTGACATTTAATTCTCTCTACGTTTTTTTATCTGCAAGATGAGTCAAACTTGCACAAGATTTAATATTGGAATTCATCATTTTCTCAGAGGTCAATGGAAGAAACAAATCAGGAGATGGGTGAAGTGCTTTCATTGGCACAGCATCACCACGAGGTCTGCAGTTGTTCAGGAAGGTCCGTCATTGCCATCTCATAGAATCCCCACAGTATGGGAACAAACCATTCGGCACAATAAGTCCACATTAACCCTCCAAAGAGTAACCCACCCAAACCCATTCCCCTTACCTACCCAATATTTACCTCTGACCAATGCACCTAAACTACACATCCCTGAACACTATGGGCAATTTAGCTTAGCCAATTCACCTAACCTGCACATCTTTTGATCGTCGGAGGAAACAGGAGCACCTGGAGGAAATCCATGCAGACGTGAGGAGTCTGTGCCTGAGGTTGGAATCAAACCCGGGTGCCTGGTACTGTGAGGCAGCAGTGCTAACCACTGAGCCACCTTGCTGCTTCAGACACCACTGAAAGAAAAGCCTTATGTGGACAAAGACAAAGCTGAGTGTTGGTGTTTTCACTGATTGGTAGGACTGAGATTACCATAAGATGACCGGGCTGAACGCCTAATGGGCTATAGTGACCAGAATGTGTTTCTTCCTCTGAATGACAGTAGGAAAGTTAGATTTTGGATCAGACCATTTGAAGAGGCTTAGGATTAGATTGTAATTCTGTGAACATTTTTTGCAGAAGACCTTGGAGACAGGCAAGAAAAATATATTAGTTTTGTAACAGGCATCGTAATATCACCAAGAGCCTTGGATCCCAGTATTAGTTTGCATATAGAAAGCAAGTTGCTTTTATAATGCATACTCTTGTGTTTTGTAGAGACACAACCAGTCTGTTAATTATTAGTGCTGCTAAGCTGCTGTAACTATTCTGGCTTATATCACTGAAAGAGATGAGGATGATAATGTACATCATATCATGTACCCTTTCTGTAGTAATGCAAGGGTATGTATTTCTATTTGAAAATAGTAACAATGTAACGTGCAGGGGCTAATTCCACACCTTCGTCAATGGGGACAGAAGACTGGCAGAGCAGATTGCTTAACCAATATAGCAACGATCTCATTTAAATTTCAAATAAAGATCATGAGTGCCCTATAAGGATGCAGGCAATCTGCTTTGCCAGTCTGAGAAAAAGTGTAAATTACCCCCAAATGTGTGTTAGTGCATGCAGTCCACTTATTCACTGCATAATCCTCTTATTTATCATTTACATGTAACAGTTCAAAGATTTGTTTTCTTTGTTCTGACAGAGGCTATTAATCAGGATCATTGCAGTAAAGGGTTCGGAGCTAGTAGTGAACATGCATACACACACCACATTACTTTTTTGCTAACTCTTTAACAATGTATATTACCGAATCCAGTTCGCTACACATCTGCCTTAGCTGTCTAACTCCCCAGCTCATCAGCTGCTATGTATTTCAGTTCCTCTGAGGAAATCAATCACTTACTGGCTTTTGATTTAAATTGTCACAGAAAGTGACAGATGAACTGGATTTTGATCAAATCGCGCCACCTTGTCAACCCTGTTCAGTCAATCCTTGGCTTAAGTCTGTCAAGAAAACCCGTTTTGATATCAGCCCATAGCTGCCTACCCTCAGCAAAAGGTGCACAGTTAAAAATAAAGTACCTTTGATAATTTAGATTAGAATTTCCAAGTCGACCATCAAATCCACATCCATGAATTTTGTGAGCTGGGTCCAAAATTCTAATCTAACTGAGCTCAACAGGGTTCCACTCCTTTTGTCATCAGCATCATTTTGGGATTTGAGCTCTCTGCCCGTGTTCATGTCTCTTACAGATTTTATGTGAGAGCTTCATCAAGCACACTGAATATATTTTAATAAAGGTGTTGATATTCAGACCTTTCTCTTGCAATTTTCAAGCGGAACAACTATCGTTATTTTGAGTCCACCCATTTAAATGAGGGTTGCAGGAAAGCTGTGTTCTCACATCGGAGGAGGGTGTTCTAAAAGGGACACAAGCTTTCTCACTGACAATGTTATTTTTGTAACAAACAAAAATAGAAATTGCTGGAGAGCTTCGGGAGGTCTGGCAGCATCTGTGGAGAGAGAACAGAGTTAACATTTTGAGTCCAGTGACCCTCCTTCGGTGTTCTGAGTTGCTGAGTTTCTCCAGCAAATTCTGCTTTTGTTTGTTTCAGATGTGTCGTATCTGCACTTTGTTTTATTTTAGCATTCTTTTAGTATTGCTTAAAAAGTAATCAATTTGTCAAAGCTTTGCATTTCAGCACATTTTGTAAGAACACAAATTTAAGGGAAAAACCAACATATTAAATGAGAGGAGAAAGCTGATCAGTTGGCAAGATCCACCTGATTGATTTGATGTACTAGAGCATGCACCCAGTAAGGGGCGATGGTGGAGTAATGATAATATCACTTGACTCGTACTCCTTAGACACAGGCTAATGTTCTGGGGACATGGGTTAGAAGCCCATTAGGGCAGATAATAAAATTTGAAATCAATAAAAACGTCTGGAATTAGACGTTGTTCCATACAGTCATTGTCAATTATCATTAACAACCTATCCGATCTATTAATGACCCTTAGGGAGGGAAACCTACCATTCTTGCCTGGTCTGGCCTGTATACAACTTCAGACCAAAAGCATTGTGGTTGACTCTTATCTACCCTCTGAACCAACTCAGAACACCAGTCTATTCAAGGGAAACTAGAGAAGGGCCAAATTCTGGTTTTGTCCAAATTCCATAAAGGAATAAAGGAATTAATGTTGATTAACAGTTAATGGCAGGCTTTGTTTAAATTCTAAATCAGGCAGGTTGACTCTAATTGCACTGACAAGTGAACCAGTGATGGGCTGTCACCTGTTCTGTTGAATTGGAATAGGTGCAGTGTGTGTAGATGCTATTTCTTCTATAAGGAATGGGGAGACCCTATGCATTAATATATGCAGCCTTCAGTATATAGAACTACCCTACACTACATGCCCAACTGACAATCCCAACTTTGTCTAAATTGGAATCTGCATCAAGGTACATTAATAGCCAATGCTTTGAGTGGTAGCATAGAAAAGCATGCTATGGAGAAGAGTTGGTGTCAGAAGTAGATACCCACAATCATCATTATGCCACAATATCGGCTTGGCCATAGCACATTTATCTGGCTACACAATAAATGCTCCCTCTGCACACACTGGATCACTACTGAGTCCTTGTAATCCTAAACTGAAACTTCTGTGAGTGATGATCATCAAAGGAACGTATGTAATTGGCTGCCTCTTGGGGCTCAGTATAAATTACTTGGGATTAGTGTGATCTTCTAAGTCCTAATGCCTGCTCAGGAGGTGAACTTGAAAGAGCTTTGGCCACATTAGCCACTGTAGTACTTGGTGAATAGTAATATCATTTGCACAGGGGATTGCACACGCACACCCTGTAGCCATGCACCTACAAGCAAAAATGTCTGTAGCATAGTTATTAACCTGTTTAGGAATGGAGCCAAGGGCAGCAATGAGGTTATTGAAACCCTAGCAATCTCCAGCCAAAAAGACAGTCTGTGGTGAAACACAGACCTCTGTGGTAACAGCCTGATTAATAAATAGAGGATTTGTGTCATTGGAGATTGCACTGCAAGTGCTGCTGAATGTCATATTATCCATACCCGTGTAAATAAATCTAACCACATGCTTATGCAAATTTAGTGTAAGGACTTACCCTTGAGTGCTTTATACAGATTCATACAAGCGTCAGTTCTGGAGATCTGTCTTCAATTGTAAGGAAGCATTTGAAGCTTGCAAATATTGAAGCTGTGTTGTTGACCAGTTGGTTAGCTCCCCTCAATTTCTATGGCTTTTTATTTCACTCATATACATTCTCTCCTCAAGTTCCTTCTTTGAATATTTCTGGGTGGATTTCATTATGTTCGTGCTTGTGACAGATGGAGTGAGTACATTGGATTTTATAAAATGCTGTTGAGTTTTGCAATTGATGAAATATGCCTGTGAAAAGTCCACAGGACAAGCAATAACCTTTTGCCTGAATGCTGGCGATTAGGTACACTTCTAAACAGTGACTACGTGCAACATAATGGCTATGCTGGAATGAATGACTATGGGGGAATGAATGAGTGACCAGGAGAAGAAGACGACCTCAGTTGGAGGAAGCTCTCCAATTTCATTCCAACACCTCACAGTTCATCAATGCAATCTAATGCATTCTCCTCTATAGATATTAGAGATACATACACATGAAGTGTACTCCTGTTCAGATCTTTTTCCTTCTATTGTAAGAAAGGTAATGTTGATATTTTAAAATATAATGTCATTCAAAGACATTTCTTATGTTCTGGAGTGTGTCTGACTGCTTGAGCATTAATCATGGAGCTTAGTTGTGCCATCAGGCATGAAGCCCTTTGAAGTGTATGTACAAGAAGGAATTCAGCCGTAAATTGCAGATCGTGTCTGCACTGCTGTATTATTGGACACGGGTGATAATAAAGTGGTAACAAGATTTGAGTGTGTTTTGCATGGAGCAGCAGTCAACATGCAACAGATTGACAGACTGCACTTTGTGGTGGTATATTTGAGACATTTGTATCGTACACGATACAATTTCCCTTGCCAGCTATCTTGAGGTCTGTTAGTTTACAATGTTTCTGACATTAGATTCTATAAGTACTAAAGATAGCAATAGAATTCGTCATCAGCTACATTACCTCTCAGGCCTTTTTATTGTGAGCAACCATTTATTGCACCACACAAGTACCTCTAAGGTTGTCATGTAGTCACACAAGTATAATTCTTGTGTGTGACCTTGTTGCCTTTTGTGTGATAAATTCCAGACTGTTGCCTAGCCTCTGTCTCCCATGTTAGTGGGAATTTTGGTCAAAGTCTGCTGTCGGCCATGCTGGAATGTTCTATTAGGGTAGGGTGCACTGGAATATCACATCCATGCAGTAGTATTTCCATCATGTGAGATTGAGGTCCAGTGATGGTCTGTGCTTTGCGTGGAGATATTCAAGGTAAAATTTAACTTCAACAAGACTGTAACAGTCAGCCATGACTTCATATCGGAAGAAAAATGGGACATGGCTTATAACAGTCAAGAGTGTAGTGCTGGAAAAGCACAGCAGATCAGGCAGCATCTGAGGAACAGGAGAGTCGACGTTTCGGGTAAAGGCCCTTCATCAGGGCTGAAACTCCCTCACGCATTCTCTCATTCTCTCATCCCCATTTCTGTCCATCCACTAGACCACACAATTTATCTGTCCTTAACTACATCCCACCTAAACACCCTCTCCAGCTGACCAATTCTCTGTCCCCATGCCCCATTGTCAACAAGTGTCTTATTGTCTGATAGGTGGGCATTGCAGACAGGCAAGCAATTGGACAATTTCAAAATGAGCTTTAATTTATAGTCAGCAAAATTGGTAAGGAACAAAACAAATAGAGGCTGCAGTTCATCCCCATAATGCGAACCAAGCATTGGCATAATAACCAATGATGATTTTACAAAGCATGATAGCCTGCCACACCCAGACGTTATCTACTGTGTCAATCAGGTCTTGTCTAATTTGGATAGGTTGGGCCAAAAGGCTTGCTTTCCTGCTGTATGAGTCTATGATTCTGAGACACAGCTGAGCTCTGCCATGAACAAAGAGAAATTCTTCCCCTCCGTATATCCTTATCCTCTTCCACCACCTCAGAAGACTGCTCCCATTTGCCCAGTTTTTCAGCATTTATCTCATCGTCTTGTCACCTGCTCCAATTGCACAAAGCACTGCATTATAGGCTGATGTGGTGCACTCTACCCAGACAGTACTGGAGGGAGCCTCCACACCGTTGCAAGCAGCAGCCCAGTCATCTACTCCATCACTGGCTCGAGTGAAACCATGGGCATCATTCCATCTGCACTCTACATCATTCAGGTGGTTGTGCAATGATGTCAATGACCGTAGCCACAGTGGGTAGCCCTCCTCTCTCAGTAACCAGCCTTGTAAGGCACCTGGACCCTCAAATGTACCAGACATGCAAGAGTGCACTGGGATGTCAAGATTGACCTTTTGATGGAGGTGTGTGTGGTACACTGATTCCTGCATTGTTGAAGGGAATTGGAAATAAAAAAGGCAGGAATTGATTAGAAATTATAGGATTAGGATGGCTGGTTAAATATTGTGGGATTTGCTTGATTCGTTGTGTGAAATATTGAGAAAGTTGTTAAATTCTACACTGTTTACACATGATAAACTGTAAATGATGGCAAATGAACAAACTCATAACCAGAATTTCACTGTGGTCGTGAGAATGAAACTCCTCCTTCTCTCTCATGTGAGAAGCAATATTTTATTCAAAAGAAAATTAATTGAATTAAGTCAAAAGCTGCAACAATATCGCTGAGAAAAGACATTTCTCATCTTGTACTCATCTGGCCAATTCACCTGACTGCCACTTCAAAAGGAAAAAAAAATTCCTGCGTGAGAGGAGTGTACGGATTTATTGGCAAGTGGAATATTGTGTACAGCTCTGGTCACCCCATTACAGGAAGGATGTGGAAGCATTGGAAAGGGTGCAGAGGAGATTTACCAGGATGTTGCCTGATCTGGATGGAAGCTCTTATGAGGAAAGGTCGAGAGACTTGGGTCTGTTCTCATTGGAAAGAAGAAGGCTAAGAGGAGATTTGATAGAGACATACAAGATGATCGGAGGATTAGATAGGGTAGACAGTGATCGTCTTTTTCCTGATGATGTCAGCTTGTACGAGGGGGCATAACTCCAAATTGAGGGGTGATGGATTTAAGACAGGTGTCAGAGGCAGGTTCTTTACTCAGAGAGTGGTAACGGTGTGGAATGCCCTACCTGCTAATGTAGTTAACTCAGCCACATTAGGTGGGCGGCACGGTGGCACAGTGGTCAGCACAGCTGCCTCACAGCACCAGAGACCCGGGTTCAATTCCCGACTCAGGCGACTGACTGTGTGGAGTTTGCACATTCTCCCCATGTCTGCATGGGTTTGCTCCGGTTTCCTCCCACACTCCAAAGATGTGCAGGTCAGGTGAATTGGCCATGCTAAATTGCCCGTAGTGTTGGGTAAAGGGGTAAATGTAGGGGAATGGGTGGGTTGCGCTTTGGCTGGTCGGTGTGGACTTGTTGGGCCGAAGGGCCTGTTTCCACACTGTAAGTAATCTAATTAGGGAGATTTAAACAATCCTTGGAGAAACACATGGATGATGATGGAATAGTGTAGGGGGATGAGCTTAGAATAGTTCACAGGTTGGCACAACATTGAGGCCGAAGGGCCTGTTCTGCGCTGTACTGTTCTAAATTTTATGTTCTATGTGACAGCTGCCAGGCCAACAGGTACACACCTCCAGGAAATGGGTAACCCAGAAACAGGAATGATGTCTGGACTTTAGTGGTTAAGCTACGAGGAGAGATTTTCTCCTCGAAATTCTCTCGAATTTTGAAAGTTAAGTGGTGATCTGATCAGAGTCTTCACCTTGTGAACAGGAAAAGACAGGGTAGATATAACAATGAAGAAGTTTCACGAGGTGGGGATTCTAGAACTAGGGGTATAGGCTGAGAATTAGTGCCAGACCATTCAGGAGAGATGTTAGGAAGCACTTCAACACATCAAGTAGATGTTAGTAACTCTCATACACAAACAACAATGGATGCTAGATTGGCTGTTAATTATAAATCTGAGATAGATTAATTTTTGTTAAGCAAATGTATTGAGGGATACGGGTCAAAGGCAGGCATACAGAATTAGGCTACTGGTTTCATTAAATGCTATACTCCTGTTCCTATCCTCCTATGTAATAGTGTGCACAAACGTTAATAAGATGAAACCCCTTCATTTTTGATGAACTCCACAGTGTTGTGGTCTGATCCTCCCAGTACCATGTGTGTATAGTCAGTAGCACCTGACAACTCCGAATCCCACTGCCTGCTCTGCAGCATAGGCCTTGCCATGGGGAAGAAGAAGGAACCAGTGTGGCCTTGCTCAGGTGGCATCGCTTACTGCCCTGCTGCATTTCTGGATTAGGTTCCCCAGCATTCCCAGGAAGGAGTCAGCCAAAAAGAAGTTCAAAGCATCTGTCACAGTGCCCAGGACAGGGTGGCCTCCATACTCCTGCAGGTCTCAGTCCCCACATTAATATCCGGCATCGTGTCTCCACTGTGACCCAGGAGAGGCTGAACCTGCTTTGACACTGCATCTTGCTCATCCCTAGGAATAGATGAATGACAGTCTTGTAACCAAAGGCTACATGACCCAAAGAGCTTTCCCCTGCTTTCAAAAGACCATCCCTGTGGCCCCCAGTCCATTGCTGAAGGAGTTTCCTTCTGCATGCAGGGGCCCTGTCAGAGATAATGCTTTCTCTGAGGTCCTTGGGAGAGAACTCAAAGCAAAAACACCTTTATGGTTCTCCTTGTGCTCTCACTAGCAACCACCTGTTTCCATGGTACTTCGAAGGCTGCAAAGCTCCTTGCCCTCTGTTTGTGTTGTCAGTATAAACAGGCAATTCCCCATCTTTAATCAGGTGGTAAGCCTGGCTGCTGCTAACAAAGGGGTCACCATCAGGAAGATTGTCACTCCTGAAGCAGGCTCCAGTTGAGATCAGCCCTGTTTCTGGTACAATCCTGGTAAAGTGAGTGGGAATTGAGTTCTAGCTGCCTCCCAGGGTCAGCAGTTGAAGATTGACAAAGCCACCCTGCCAAGCCAGAGACTCATCAAATTGCTCTCTAGTTCCATCACCGTTCACTCACAAATGTTACGGGGGAACAGGAGATGGGGCAATTCGGTGAGGTCTTCCACAGCTAAACAACCGACTCATAAGGACTATCACCTTGCAGAGGTTTATAAAATCATGAGGGGGTGAATAGCCAAGTTCTTTTTCCTACGCTGGGGGAGTCCAAATCAAGACGGTGTTGGTTTAAAGTGACAGGGGAAAGACTTAAAAGGGGACTGAGGGGCAACGTTTTCACGCAGAGGGTGGTACTTGTATGGAATGAGCTGCCAGAGGAAGTGGTGGAGGCTGGTACAATTATGAGATTAAAAAGACATCTGGATGGGTATTGAATAGAAAGGGTTTAAAGAGATATGGGCCAAATACTGACAAATGGAACTAGATCAGATTGGGATATCTGGCTGCTGGTATTGCACCACAGGATCTGTTGCTGTGCTGTATGACTCTATAAATAACACTGTCTGTGAAGGCTGCCTGATATACTGAATATTTCTGTTTTTATATCAGATTCTCAGCACGTATCAGAATGATAATTGAACTGGAGCCTGCTTCAGGAGCGACAATCTTCCTGATGGTGACACCCGGATCATGATAGAAACAGACAATTCTGTTTTGGTGTGTTGGCGAAGCAAAGAGGTAAAGGAGTGAGGACTTGTTGGAGAAACATGTCAAGCAATTGTGCAATCGATGTCAGTGCTCAGTTTGATTTTCTGTGGAGAGGCATGGAAGAATTTTCAATTTACTACAGTGATTCGTGGAAACGAAAAGAGGAGCCAGGGGAAAGTGTGATGATTCACCACCATCTTCTCGAGGGCAGTTGGGAATGGGCAATAAATACTGGTTGAGCCAGTGATGCACATGTCCCGTAAAATTTAGCAGACATCATAATTCAGGGCATGTTATGACATTATGTGAGCTTAGCAACAAACAAGCTGAGACTTATGAAGATAATAGAAACGTAACTCTCACTGGTCACATGCATAAGCTATGAGGAATCAAGCTTTTATTCTTGAAGCCCATTTGCCATATACATTGTAAAATAATAATGATTGGTGAGGTAGACACTCACAGGCCTTCTTTGCTGCCACTCTATTATCAACCCGAAGAGTTATGTTTTTCAATTTAGACTCAAGATGGGAACAATAGTACCTATATTTTGTGTTCCCCAAAAGTTCATTGCTTGACATGTGAGTCAGTCTGCTCAGTAAGGATCTATTTCACATTGCTACAGAACAAACTATTCACTGAGCAAATGAACAAGCGTTTCTTTAAAGTTTTGTAATTTATAATTATTTGGCAACAATGATCAAATCAACTGGAACACTATGCTGCCCAAATAAATCCAGAATCCATGGAGGATGCATTGGATCTTGACAAACCATTGGTGAGGTCAAACTTGGAGTAATTTCCCTTCACTGGACGGTCTTTTAGAATAGTCTATAAAGATGTTATCGGTTCTCAATGCAATAAGATTTCAAAACAGGCTGTATGCATTATATCTGCAGTTTTTAAAGAATAAACTGACAAGAAGGAAAAGGAAGGGGATTTAATCTTTAAAAATCATTAAGAGACTGAATAGGTTGACACAGAGAATATCCTATTGAATCAAAGCATATTTAGGTTCTCACCATTGAAGAAAATCCCAAACTAAACATAATTTAAGGACTTATTACTTCACACTGAGAGTTGAGACCAGTACAACACAAGAAGATTTGGTTAAAATATATCCAAAAGTTGTGAATTACAATTTTAGAAATTCACAGTGAATGGAGCAGGGATAAGAACAGAAATTGTTGATAATACTCAACAAATCAGGGAGAATTTGTGAAGTGTATGTTTTGTTTGATGAATTAAATATATGCAGGGATAAAACACCTGAATTGTAAGCAGGTGTTTTATTTATTAACTTAAACTATCTACTCTTATGCTTTGTGCTGCCTGCTTCCAGTTTTGCATTTGTTCATCAGTGCGAAGAGCACATAGAACAGAGTTAACAGACCCATATAAACAAGCAATGAACATTGAATGCTCTGGGCAGAATCTTACAGTTTGCTAATGTGAGGTGCATCTGATCAAGTTTGGTGGAGTGATTCACATACTGGGAGTGACCTTTCTCACGATGAAATGCACCCCGTTAATTGGTGTTTCCATCCCATCTTACCACACAATGTTCTTGGAGCAACTCTCCACTCACCAGAGAACCCAGAATTGACTGGTATCCCTGGCACTGGCAGCAGGTTAAAAACCCCGCAGTGTACCTGGGCAAGCACTGTCAGTCTGAAGCCACCCTGCACAGTTCCTAATATTTACCCCGGGCATGACAGACAGAAGGAAATTGGCACCCCACTTTCTGGAAATGGTCTTTGAGCTCCTACAGGACAGGGAGGTACACAGGTAGATTTTGACTTCCAAGGACCAACATGGAGTCCACCACACCGGAGCGTACCAGTCTTAGCCATCTGGAGGATTGTCTGTAGGAAGGTCAATATCTTTTTCCACTCCACCAACATAAGTGGCACCATCTTCTCTCCACTCGCTCAGTGATTCTATCCTTGCTACTGGACCTGCCTCCCACAAAGGCAAATCCTCTAGCACTATAATATAGACAACGACATCCCTCCACTCATCCTCAACCATCTCACCCTGTCACACCACTAACCCTGTGCGTCCTCTGTGCATCTTGCTCACTCATTCAGGAAACCTCTCCACATGTCCCCCCAGTAATAGAACACAGCACAGTACAGGCCCTTCGGCCTTCAATGTTGTGCCGACCTTTTATCGTACTCTACATACCCTTCATTTGACTGTCAACCATGTGCCTACTCAAGAGTCACTTAAATGTCCCTAATGTATCTAACTCTACTACTGCGCACATGCCACTGTCTGTGAAAAGAAACTACCTAAAACATCTCCCCTAAACCTTCCTTCAATCACGTTAAAATTATGCCCCTTGTGATAGCCATTTCCATTCTGGGAAAAAGTCCCTGGATATTCAATCTCTCTCTGCCTCTCAACATCTTGTCCACCTCTATTAAGTCACTTCTCATCCTTCTTCGCTCCAATGAGAAAAGCCCGAGCTCCCTCAACCATTCTTCATAAGACATGCCCTCCAGTCCAGGCAGCAGCCTGGTAAATCTCCTCGACACCCTCTCTAAAGCTTCTACTTCCTTCCTATAATGAGGCGACCAGAACTCAAGTGTGGCTTAACCGGGGCTCTATAGAGCTGCATCATAACCTCACAGCTCTTAAACTCAATTCCCCTGCTAATGGAAGCCAACACACCTTACACCTTCCTAACAACCTTATCAACTTGGATAGCAACTTCGAGGGATCTATGGTCATTGGCCCCAGGATCCATCTGTTCCTCCACATTGCCAAGAATCCTGCCTTTAACCCTGTATTCTGCATTCAAATTTGACCTTCCAAAATGAATCATTTCACACCTATCCCGGTTGAACCCCATCTGCCACTGACCAGCCCAGCTCTGCATCCTGTCAACATCCCATTGCAACCTACAACAGCACTCCACACTATCCACAACTCCACCAACCTATGTCATCAGCAAACTTACTAACCTACCCTTCCACATCCTCATCCAAGTCATTTATAAAAATCACAAAGAGCAAAGGTCCCAGAACAGATCCCTGCAGAACACCACTGGTCACTAAACTCCAGGCTGAATATTTTCCATGCTACCACACTCTGTCTTCTATACAGCCAGATTTCCCTGTATCTCGCCTCCTTATTTTCTGAATGAGCCTACCATGGGGAACCTTATCAAACGCCTTTCTAAAATCTATGTACACCACATCCACCGCTCTACCTTTGTCAATGTGTTTTGTCACATCCTCAAAGAAATCAATAAGACTTGAGGCATGACCTGTCCCTTACAAAGTCATGTTGATGATCTCTAATCAAACTGTGGATTTCCAAGTAATCATATATCCTGTCTCTCAGAATTTTGTCCAATAATTTGCCTACCACAGTTATAAGACAAACTGATTCCCAGGATTTCCCTATTCCCTTTCTTGAACAAGGGAATAACATTTGCCACAATTCCTTCATCTGGTATTACTCCAGTGGACAGTGAGGATGCAAAGATCATCGCCAAATGCGCAGCAATCTCTTTCCTTGCTTCCCTTAGTAACCTTGGCTATAGCTCATCTGGTCCGGGGACTGATCTATCCAAATATCATTCAAAGTTTTTGGCACATCCTTCTCCTTACCATCATCCTGTTTGAGCAGATCTGCCTGTTTCATGCTGTCCTCACAAACATCAAGGTCCCTCTCAGTAGTGAATACTGAAGCAAAATATTCATTTTGCTCCCCTACCTCCTCCGATTCCAGACATACGTTCCCTCTACTATCCCTGATTGGCCATTCCCTTGTTCCTCATATAAGTGTAGAATGCCTTCGGGTGTTCCTTAATCCTACCCACAAAAGCTTTTTCATGTCCCCTTCTAGCTCTCTTAAGTCCATTCTTAAATTCTTTCCTGGCTACCTTATAACTGTCCATAGCCATGTCTGATCCTTCTTCCTTCTTCTTCTTGACTAGATGTTCCACATCCCTTGTCACCCAAGGTTCCTTCACCCTACCATCCCTTCCTTGCCTCAGTGGGACAAACCTATCCAGTGCTATCAGCAAGTGCTTCCTAAACATCCTCCACAATTTCTGTCGTGCATTTCCCCGAGAACATCTGTAATAGCATTGTAATTCCCCCTCCCCTAATTCAATACTTTCCCATACCATCTGTCCTATTTCTCTCCATGAGTGTAGATCTCCCACTGAGAGATCTGACACCTGGCATGGTTTATTGCCAAACACCAAATCTAATACGGCCTCTTCTCTAGTCGGCCTATCTACATATTGAGTCAGGAATCCTTCCTGGACACACCTGACAAAAACTGCTCCATCCAAACTATTTGACCTAAGGAGGCTCTAATCAATATTAGAGAAGTTAAAGTCGCTCATGACAACAACCCAGTTACTTCTACACTTTTCCAAATTCTGCCTCCCAATCTGCTCCCCTGTGTCTCTGTTGCTATTGGGGGCCTGTAGAAAACTTCTAATAAGGTGACTGCTCCTTTCTTGTTTCTAATATCCACCCATACTGACCCAATAAACAAACCTTCCTCAATGACCTCCCTTTCTGCAGCTATGATACTATCCCTGATTAGCAAAGTCGCTCCCCTACCTCTTTTATTCACACACCCCCATCCCTGCCATTCCTTTTACCTAGTAATAGCTGAGCCACCCACTTTCATTTTCCATTATTCCTGCCTCTCCCATTCCATTTCAGTTCCTCATTCCTTATGAGTAGAGGATCCTGACACTGAGCAACAAAAATATAAACATTGAGTTATTTCTTAGGGACACCATGTCAGTTTATTCTAAGTGCAAAGGTAGTGTTTCAGATAAGAATGTTGCTGATGATGGTGCTGAGATCTGTAAATTTAACATTGTGTTTGTTTGTGACCTGCTTAAAGATGTGGATGGTTAACCTCACTATTGCTATTGTATAAGGAATTATATCCTTTTAGTCACATTCCTCAAAATATCCTGGTCTCCTAGTTAGCATGTGTATTATGGTCCACTTTGGGTTTTCATCCAACGAATACTGAGCTCTGCTTTGGTCTTGATGGAGTTGATGAGATTGTGGGTGTGATTTGGCCATTGATGTTAACCCAATCTCCAATTTTAAATTGTGACTCCCATGTGCCCGTTCATTTCTCGAAATACACTTCTGCTTCACCTTGTTGGTTTACAGTTTCTTTTGCTTTTCCTCTGGCATTCTTGCCAGCTAGCTGTGGCAGTTTAAGAACAGTCAATGGCATGTAAATGCTCTGATTAGTTGTAAGTTTATTCGTTTCTTTCCAAACTGTGAGGTGTATTGATACGTGAAAAGTAGGACATGAATGGATTGTTTCAAGGTTCACCATGCCCCCACCCCCACTAACTTCTCAAGGAGTTTGAGCTAATGTTGAGCTCTCCTTCCTTCACTCATGCCTTTCTGTTTATGCTTTGCTCCACTCTCACAGCAGATATTTACTCCTGTTTACAGAATTCACATTTCACTTAACGTTGTCTTGATATTTCATTGGAAACTGACAACGTGACATTGGTCATCTCAATTTTGCAACTTGATTCATGAGCTCTAATATATATCTCTCTTTGTCTCTCAACATGCACTCCGACCCAATTCTAAATTGGTGAAGGGCTCACTATGTTTCCAGTGAGCATCCTTTCTCAGGTGCCTATGGTCTCTTTTCCTCGAGTGTGTCTTTGGATCTGACAATTTCTTAATTCTGTACATCCCGCGTCTACCTCCTACAAAAGATCTTCTAACAAGTTCAAGCTATTTCTACCTTACAGACCTTATCACAAGCAATCTCAATTATATTTTGCTAACCTTGTCTTGTCACTGACAACATACATGCATGTCACTTCTCCTCTATTTGAATCTTATCTATTTTATCTATTTCAATTTTCCTGGTCTTATCCACTTATTTTTAATTGTAGACATGTCCAAATTTCATCTCTAGCAGCTTGCTTGACTGCAGTTCTCAACTTATATAATCATGATTCCCTGGTGGATGAGACTATCTTCAGTCACTCACTTTGCTGATTATGAGAAAGGAACTGAGGTGTGATAATTCAAATGCAGTGCATCATTTCGCTAAGTGAAGATGCTTCACATCGTTTTGCTTCATAGAACCTTCTTAAAACAATAAAATTACTGCAGACATGAGAGCAGCCCAAACACCCATGCCACCAATGTGACAATCTCAGAAAGTTGTTTCCCTCACTCTCCCCACCCTGGATTGATGGAGGCCTGACATCTGCAGTTGGGATATAGGGAGCCTACTGACAGGAATACATTGGTATAAACAGTAGTCTCAACATTGCCATACAGGCTGTCTCCCAGAGCTATGGTTAGGGATTGCAATATGGGGATTACATTAACTGAACAATGGCTGCACTTGACTTTTCTCAACAGGGATATAAAAACAAAGGCAATTCAGAAGAGAATTTCCATACTGCAGCTTATTCCCAATTTAATCAAACCACTGGTGCCTTGAAAGTCTTGGAGATCCTGTTGCTCATACATAACCAGTATCAAAGCAATACCTACAGTGTGAAGGATCACTAATGAAACACTGTAAAGTTCTATACATTTGAGAAACTAATTGTCTTCTGAGCAGATACCACATTGACAGGAATGTTCCACTGCTATATTATCTTTCTTAATGAGTGTTCATTTTGAACAGTGATGGTTTTAAATTAGGATAGTTTATGAATGTCTTGAAATCACAATGTTCAATATTAAGAAGAAAAATGCAATAATAGTTCATCTGAAATTCCTTTTTAAAATTAGCGCTTTAATGCCTTGCAGTAAAGTAATGTGCAGATAAAATAAATTCTATTCGAATTCAGAATCTTTTAGTCCTTACAAATTGTACAATATAATTTCAAAATGGAAATTTAATTTAGTTATTCTTTAAGGGTTGTGGGCATCCCCGGTACAGTGAATATTTAGTGCTATTCCCTAATTGCCATTGAAAGGTGAGCCTTTGGGGACGCAGTGGTGTAGTGGGAATAACACTGGACTTGTAATCCAGAAGCCCAGAATAATGTTCTAGAGACATGGCTCAAAACTGGCTGTGGCAGATGGTGAAATTTGAATTCAATACCAATCTGGATTAAAAGCTTGTTTAATGATGACTATTGTCGGGTGTCATAAAAATCCATCTGGTTCACAAAAGGAAAGAAATCTGTCCTCTTTAACTGATCTGATCTATATCTGATTCCAGATCCACAATAATGGCCCTCTGAAATGCAAGTCATTCCGATCATGGTTAAAAATCACACAACACCAGGTTATAGTCCAACAGGTTTAATTGGAAGCACACTAGCTTTCGGAGCGACGCTCCTTCATCAGGTGATAGTGGAGGGCTCACCTGATGAAGGAGCGTCGTTCCGAAAGCTAGTGTGCTTCCAATTAAACCTGTTGGACTATAACCTGGTGTTGTGTGATTTTTAACTTTGTACACCCCAGTCCAACACCGGCATCTCCAAATCATCCCGATCATGGGTAGTTAACACAAGTACATGTCAACAAATGTCTCTGACACCACGTGACTAAATTACTGAATACTTCTGTCCGTATTGTGAAGTTTCAGAGTGCTGTTAGATTAAGAGTTCAGGATTTGGAACATGTTTGTAATGAGATTTGGAGCCAGAAGGTTCTGGTGGAATCCAAACTGAGCATTGGTGAACAAATTATTTGTGAATAAATGCGACTTGACACTACCGTGTTTTTTTTTGCAGAATAGAATACCTTCTATTATTTCACCACCAGCAGATTTATAATTTGCCAAATTGATCTTGTCCTACATTCTGGAGCCAAAATATACCTGGTCAGCTTTCCACTTTTCAGGTAGATACCAGGGTCATAGCTGCAATGAAACAGGTTGGCTAGAAGCATAGCCAACTCGAGATTTCAGAACAAGAAATTGGAATGTTTTCAAGGTGGGTAGTATGTGCTGCTTCCAGTGTGTTCAGCTGTTTTGTTTAATTTCAGATGGAGTGATTTTAATTATTTGAAGACTGGGATGTGTGATGAGCGCAGCCTCAAGAGGTTGGTTCATCCAGTCAGTATTTCTGACTTTAATTGCTTAATAATGTTGGGTTTTGCCAGTTTGAAGATGAGGATGTTCTTGGAACCACCTAATCCACTGCTTAATTAAACACAGGACAGTGAGGAAGGCATTTTGCATGCTTGCCTTTATTGGTTAGTGCATTGAATAAGAGTTGGGAGGTCATGTTGCTGCTGTAAAGTGCTGGTAAGTCTCCTTTTGGAAAACTGCATGCAATTCTGTTTTCCCTGTTCTGGGACAAATGTTGTGAAACTTGAAAGGATTCAGAAAGATTTACAAGGATTTTGCCAGGATTTGGAGGGTTTGAATTATTGGGAGAGGCTGAATAAGCTGGGGCTGTTTTCTCTGGACATTCAGAGGCTGAGGGTGACCTTTATAAAATCATACGGGACATGGATATAGTGTATAGCCAAGGTCTTTTCCCAGGGTTGGGGGAATCCAAAACTAGAGAAAGTGGTGGAGGCTGAATAAATTACAACATTTAAAAGTCATTTGTATGAGTACATGAAAAGGAAAGGGTTAGAGAGATATGGGACAAATGCTGGCAAATGGGACTCAATTTATTTAGGATATCTGGTCGGCATGGACAAGTTTGTCTGAAGGGTCTGTTTCCATGCTGTACATCTCTATGACTCTATTACTATCTTTCATTTGTACCTATGATGAGGAAAGGGAATCAAGGCTAAATAACTGCATCTCAGTCCCCTCCAGCTCTCATGTTTAAATGAAAGACTACCATTGGTGAGAGAGAAAAATCTAACAGGGTGTTTCTTTCTTCTTTAAAACTTTATTCATTACTGATATTGATAAGTGCTAAAGGTGAGTATTAAAGAATACTAAATGTAAATTGCTGAAAAAAGGACACTTTGGTCAAAGATTTTCCTCTTGCATTCTTCTGGACAACACTCAAGAGATGTCAATGAAAAGACAAATCACGATTTTAAAAACATAAATGAGAGGATTGGTTGGCATGCGGATTCTGATTGGTAGAGGTGTTGTCATGTAGGATGCATCATTTAGATAAGCTGGTTAAGGAATTACCTCAGAAAGGAATCAGAAAATGGCTCTTATGTATTTTGTTGAATTGAAACAGACATAATATGTATAATGTTCTTTGTATCTGCAAATAACAAGACTCCATGTATTAACGTATGGACACAGATGGACCACACTTTGAGCTTGATTGGCAATGATAAATTGGTTGTCAGTATAAATCTTCACACAAAACCAAGGGTCACTAGACCCAAAACATTAACTCTGATTTCTCTTCCCATATACTCCCAGAAATCTGCATTTTAATTATTTGCATATTCTGGATTATTTAGCAAATGCTGACCAGTCATGGAATTGGTGGTTTGCAACAGGCAAGGTACAGACTTGCCCAGGCTTATAAAAACTCAAAACACTGTGCAGACTTTAGATGTGATTCATGATTGATTGGCCAATTGTCTTCCTCCTGTGAAAGAATTTAGCTGTTCTATGATTGTATCATCATTATTAGTTCAAATGTTTTTCACACTAATATTGGCAAATCAATTCCATACTCCATACTATTGAGCACAAAAATGTAAAATGAAACTTAGCAGGCATTTCACCACTTTGAATTCTTCTACTTTCAGTATTGCTTCTAATCTCCCAATACTTTAAACGCTGCGACAAAACTAGGCTATTTTCTGTATTTTATTTCACGCAGTCCTGAAACAGACAAGAGTGAAAATGAAGCTACTTCTTCTCAGTGAGCATCAAAGTTCATGCTTTGTGATATGATTCTTTGAGTCTAGGCCAGGTTGATTTGGTTTGGAAATTAGATAGAATGTGCCATTTAAATTGTACATGGTCAAGGGATTAGCAGGCACTCAGAAACCCGATAATCCCTAATTACCTGTTCATCAGTATTCTCCGCAACTGATTCAACCATTGTCTTTAATCTCAAATGATTGGCAGCTGAAATGGATAAAAACGGTGGAATCTCCCTAAGGATTTATGTTCTGCCAGGAAATCCAAAATCCTCAGATTCAGCTGAGATTTCCACAAACAGCCTTACATTTGCATGAAGCCAAAAAAATTATATGTTTTTACATTTCAGTTCGTTTAACTGAAATGCTACATTTCATTCTAAAAGCTTGTTATTTCTTAGAATCTATAAAAAGTAACTTTTAAGAAAATTTTGCTTAATCCCTAAAATGCTGATTGCAATGATTTGTTTTAAATACTGCACCATTTAGATTTTCTACACTAATTACCTGTTAAAAAAAAGTCTGTAGTAATTGACGTAACATGCATTGTTCCATTTTTGTAGTATATTCTGATATTTGAAAGAGTTCTCCATTGTGCTATATACTGAATCAGCACCTCTGCTAATTTAACATCATAATTACTTTCAAAAAATATTTTGTGTTTTGTGCAATACAACTTAAAGGAAATCAGACCTTCACTGTCAATCTGAATTGGTCAGACATTCAAATTTAAGATTATTTATAGAATGGGTCCATTTATAGAAGAATAAAAATGCAGCATTTATAATGCATGGCACCACACTTCTGCAAATGATCTTTGTCATGAATATGATATTACAGTAATGATGGAACTGAAATATAATCATTCTCCTTCAAAGTATTTTGTTACGTGTTATATACAGTATTCTGTACAATTCTTAGTAGCATTTGCTATTTCAGAAAATCATATCCTCTCAATTTCTTGGGATCTGTTCTTGTGAACACATTCCATTTATCTTTTACAAGGATTTTGTAATCATTCATATTATAAATTCTCCCCACCATTTTCTAGATATTTCTAATCAACCTGTTCACAGATTCTTTTACACACCTCAGGAGTAGATGAGATTTGAAGCCAATTCTTCTGGCTTAGAGACAAGGACACTACTACTGCATCATAGGAGCATATACATTTTTATTTAGCTTGTTGGACAACATGTTTCCAAGGTAGGTGGGATTTGAACCTGGACTTTCTGACCCAGTGGTAGGATAGTATCACTGTGCTACTTATCATTTTATATATTTCATCATAATGGCTCAATTAATTCAGTCCCTGTGCTTGCGGGGAATAGTCACAACTCCCTAAATCTGATCTTATTAGCCACTTAGAAATGAAATTCAAGAATTATCTCAAATGTTTTATTCTGTTTTTCCCAATGGAGCTACATCTCTTTGTAAGTACAGAGGTCAAAAATTAAATCCAGACACGGATCTCTGACAGCAATGCCAGAATCCTAAAATTGTGTGAAACCTAGTCTCAGTATCAATTACCATTGTGGTTAGTGTCATATTCATAATGAAAATCTCGTTGGGGAGTAGGCAGCCCACGAGTTCCAAAAATCAGTTAACACATCCTTACTAATTTCAAGAACAAATGATTCCTTAATTAGATAATTGATGTAGACCAACAGCAACCCATACAAATTACCACTCTTAATCATCATGAATAAATGAAGACATTTGATCAGAAACAGAAAAGCACTACTAAGCTGTGTCAAAGTCTAAAAATATAGATTTTTGCAAGAGACTAAGAACGTAATTATGTTCAATGACAGAAAGTTATTCAGAAATTGATAAAGAGGTAATGAAATCTCTGTCTACTAATCTCCTAAAAACACTTAAGATAGACTGATTGAAAATTCTACTGCATTCCCTTCATCATTATTAACTGTGACTTATGTCCAAATCAGACAATGATAAGTTGTGATATAACAACCTTGACTCTTGGTCTGTTATATCTGTAAAATAGTAGGCTGAAATGTCCTGTGGAGTTCAAGTGTGGACAGAAATTATTCTTTTGAACATCTCAATTGGACCTCCCCATACCGCAAGTCTGAGCAGTGCATTGCAGACCTTAACCACTTGATAATGTGAAAATGCATTGCATTTGTTTCTTATTGAATTGCTTTAAAGCTTTTGTTTTGTGCAAAGCAAAGATGTGAACAGGTTAAATATGCTTTTTGTGCCTTTCCAAAAGCTGTGAAGATTCTTGCTTTCAACACTTGAGTTTAAATGGGTAGATTCCTTAAAATTATCTCTCTTTATCCTCTGTCACAAGGGAGCGATGAGTAATTATGTAAATATATTGACCAGTTTGCAAGCAATCAATTCAATAAACTGCCTACCAGCTTTGCACTGACACTTAGCCACAACTGAATTTCTGCAGATCCTAAAATTCTGAACCACCATAGCCTTCCACTCCTCCAGTTACATTGAGACATTGCCTTCTATTTCTGGTCTTCATACATATAAAGCACACAGTTCCAGAAATGCAAACTTCACAGTATAGTAGAAACTAGGAGGAAAGATGACAGTGACATAACAATGTTTGAGCAAAAGAAAAAGAAGATTGCATCCAATGTTTTAGTTTGCATAAATCAACTCCGACCATTTTTCTCTCAATCCACTCTTTCTCTTAAAACACATGTAGTCATTGCTTTTTGTATCCTGATTGTTTCAATAGCTTTCTTACTTTTCATGTTCATTACACTGATTTGCTCCTGCTTACATTGTGGATTTGTAATACTTAAATAACTGAAAATGTAAATTTTCTTTGCATCCGTTTTTATTTTAAATATAACAGCCTTTCCACAGCATTTCCATTTTTATGAACACCCTAGAGATGTAAAAAAACAAATGTTAGATAGCTCTAAAAAACTTAATTCTTAACTGTTATGTTCAAAAATCAATCAGAAATATCAACCAAAAGAAGCAAAAACATCTCAATGAGCAAAAATGTTGTTACTGTCAATGATTTGTGAGATGTTTCAAAAAGAGAATCATAAGCCCTATTAATGTTCCATTTCTTGCAATTAATTCAATGCCCACCAACATTTTCGCCCTTCTCCAGGTCATCAAAGTAATTTCTCAACTTTCTCTCTTTACATTTTAATACATGCCGTAAATCTCCTTTGACCAAAGAGAGCCAGAATGTGAAACATCATGCATTGTGTTTCATCATGTAGCAACATAGTTTTGTTCTTTTCTTCCTGCTACACTGCCTCAAACCACTGAAAATATGGCAGTGACTGAGTAATGGCTAAGTTCAGAATGCAGGGTAGACACAATAATGAGTCAATCAGGAATGCTTTCCACTCTGCTTCTTTTAGATGCACTGCATCAATGATCACAGAGCAAGAATCACTCCAGCATACGGACAAATGAGTGACAAGTAACTTAAAGTTCAGAACCTGCTTATTTCATGTCAATTCCGCTTCTCCATTGCTGATATAAATCTAGGAGGTCAGAATTTTTCTGTAAGCAGGGTATGTTCAGCACAGCACTGTTCTGGCTGAGAAATGCTCACTGATCAAAAACGATTATCAAAGGAAAACCGTCAACGAAAAGGGTTTATCTTGACCAGCATTACCATTGCCACAATAATTACTGGACTGGCTGTCAGGAAATAAGAGCAAAGTCTGAATGAGTTTTTTTAACAATTTCATTTTTACTGATGTGGCTTACTGTACAAATCTAATATCAATAAACACAACAAAAAAATACATTAACTTAAGAAAAACATCTTGTGTCACTTCATTGATAACATTACTTTTATTGTTCATCAATTGCCTGCTATAGGAAATAGTAATTAATTCATGGGTCTTGAAAATGAGTTGCTAAATAACTCATAAATGTGCACTATTTATATACAGGATGGAATGCTCTTCAGAGAGTTGGTGTACAGTCGATGGTCTGTTTTCTTATTAGATTCCCTACACCGTGGAAACAGGCTCTTCAGCCCAACAAGCCAATGCCCACCCATTTCCCTCTGACAAATGCACCTAACACTATGGGCAATTTAGCATGGCCAATTCACCTGAACTGCACATCTTTGGACTGTGGGAGGAAACCCACACAGACACTGGGAGAACATGCAGACTCCACACAGACAGTCACCCGGGGCTGGAATTGAACTCCGGTCCCTGGTACTGTAAGGCAGCAGTGCTAGCCACTGAGCCTCTAGGAATGCAGGGGCTGCTTCCTAACTCTGGATATGCCTTATTATGTCCGCATACATTTTAGTTTTCTGAGGAATGAGTAAAAGAAAATTTCTTCCACTCTCCTCTTGATCATTCTCCAATATCATTAAATGTTGCTCTCTGGATTTTAACCCACTCATTAGTAGAAATAGTTCTCTACCTCTATTTGTAAACTCAAATAACTTATTGTTCAATCAGCTTAGCAACTTGGCCTGCCATTTTATTGGTTTTCGTCCAGTGGAATCAAATAAGCTGGAGGCAATCAGCTACAGGGAGAGGCTGAACAGGCTGGGGTTGTCTTCCCTGGAGCGCTGTGGGCTGAGGGCTAATCTTATAGAGGTTAATAAAATCATGAGCGATGTGGATAGGGTAAATAGACAAAGCCTTTTCCCAGGGCTGGGGTAGTCCAGAACTAGAGGGCATAGATCTAAGGTGAGAGGAGAAAGATTTAAAAGGGACCTAAGGGGCAATTTTTTCATGCAGAGGGTGGTGCGTTTATGGAATGAGCTGCCAGAGGAAGTGGTGGAGGCTGGTACAATTACAGCATTTAAAAAGCATCTGGATGGACATATGACTAGGAAGGGTTTGGAGGGATATGGGCCGGGTGCTGGCAGGTGGGACTAGATTGGGTTGGGATATCTGATCGGCATGGACGAGTCGGGCCAAAGGGTATGTTTCCGTGCTGTATAACTCTATAACTCTAAGCTTTCCTTGCTCATCTCCACTTCTAAAAATCTTGTCATTTATACCACTGTTCCTTTTCATTTTGATCCTCCCAAGTATATTCAACCTTTTTTTTGCATTGAACCATAATCATTGTGGGCGGCACGATGGCACAGTGGTTAGCACTGCTGCCTCACAGCGCCAGAGACCCAGGTTCAATTCCCGCCTCAGGCGACTGACTGTGTGGAGTTTGCATGTTCTCCGCGTATCTGCGTGGGTTTCCTCCGGGTGCTCCGTTTTCCTCCCACAATCCAAAAATGTGCAGGTTAGGTGAGTTGGCCATGTTAAATTGCCAGTAGTGTGAGGTGTAGGGGTATGGGTGGGTCGCGCTTCGGCGGTTCGGTGTGGACTTGTTGAGCCGAAGGTCCTGTTTCCACACTGTAAGTAATCTAATCTAATCTAATAACTGATAAATTTCTTATTATTTATCTCCTGTCTGTATTGTCCTGAATATGACACCTCTCCTCATCACTCTCTATCATTTTGTATTATCTGAAAAATTGATAAAACTACACCTCATAGTAAATTTTGGCCACTTGTAATCACTGAAATGAGTCACGATTCGGAGATGCCGGTGTTGGACTGGGGTGGACAAAGTTAAAAATCACACAACACCAGGTTATAGTCCAACAGGTTTACTTGGAAGCACTAGCTTTCAGAGCACCGCTCCTTCATCAGGTGGTTGTGGAATATAAGATTGTAAGACACAGAACTTATAGTAAAAGTTTACAGTGTGATGTAACTGAAATGGTATATGGAAAAAGATCTGGATTGTTTGTTCAGTCAGTCATCTTTTAGATGAGAGACTTAACAAACCAACATAGTCATTCTAACAGATGAGGGACTTAATAACCAATCCAGGTCTTTTTCAATATATCATTTCAGTTTTATCACACTGTAAAATTTGCTATAAGTTCTGTGTTACAATCTTATACTCCACAAGGACCTAATGAAGGAGCACCGCTCCGAAGGCTAGTGCTTCCAAATAAACCTGTTGGACTATAACCTGATGTTGTTTGATTTTTAACTGAAGTGAGAAGCTGACCCACTGATAACAGCAGGATGAGTCACCTTTCAGTTAGAAATGTATCCATCCATCGCCCATCTTCCACCACCATATCTTATGACCATTTTCTCCCTAATTCTATGGACGTTCATCTTGTGAAATGTAAAGGTTTAATATTAGGTACATAGATAGGACAATCTACATCAGTGATGTAAGGTCACATGTCAGATTGCAGAGAGATTGTTCCATATGAAGGCTCTTCCCAAATGTAATGTGAAGATTGTGCCACAACATTCAGAGAACAGCCTTGCCTGCTTAATCTTCATCCACCCTATCACAGCCAATGTCTAAACCAAGATCCACAGTGACCACAACAGATCCTACAGGGAACATTGTTGAGTGTCTCCTGAAAACTCTTGACATACATTTTTACTGCACCACCTCGGTGAACTTTTTCTGCTGTTTTTCAAACAATTGAATCAAATTAATCTGACATGACCTTTAACAAATTGCTGTCGGTTTTCAATTAGCAACAGAAACTTCTTATTGCAAATTATAGTTTCCAATAGCTTTCTCAACACCAGTGTTAGCCTGACCAACTTGCAGTTTTTTTATTTATCTTTTTCACATTCCTTGAATAGTGGTGTAACATTGGTAACTGGCATTACTCCTGTATCCGAGAAGAATTTAAAGATTCTGACCAATGCACATTTATTTCTAACTGCACTCTTGCAACAATCTAGGAATGCATCCTATCCAGATCTTGTGACTTACCAACTGTGCAAAAAGTCAATGATTTTCATGTATTTTTTGTGGTACTATCTAGTCCACAACTCCCCTTGCCTTTTTTAGTATAACCTTTACATTATCCACTTATTTTGTGAAGAGAAATTTTAAATATTCATTTAACTCTTCTCCATCTGCATGAAGGTATTCATGTGGGTCTGTATGCAGTCCAACATTTTCTGTGGTTAATCATCTATTTTCTGTTTCTAAAATATCGTCGGGCTCAATCATAAAATTCCCTTTGCTTCTTATGCTAACTTCTTCAATTGGTGTCTGTGCTTTCTGGTTTATACTGGGATGTTGCACTCAAAGCTGTCATAGCTCAGTCTCAGAATGTTTGTATGGTTACTAGGGATCACATTACCTGTTATAAGTGGAGACTTGATACGACAGTAGCTGAGAGAGCAATGCGGGGAATACACTGTGTTGTTACTTCATTGCATTAGTAATGGTATCACTTTCAGGTAAATAGACACATTTATTAAAGCCGCCTTCCATCCCAATTATTGAAGCCTTGCTGAATCATTAAGCAGCAGCTGTGAATTCAGTCTTGCACCAGGATTGTCCACACATTGATGGATTATATATAAACCCTATACAAACACTTATGACCTTTTGTTCCGTAATATTGTTGGGCAATTCTGTTGCTTCAGTGAATGGTTTGTAGCTATTACATTCAGATTCAATAATTATCCAAACTCCTCATTAAATTGTTTCTGCTTATTAAGCTTTTAAAATGCTAATTTACCCTGTAACCTTACAGTGGCAGTCTTAATGCTCCATTTAAAGTGTATAATTCCAGATGTGGTTGTAATTACAATTCTGGCAATTAAAGGCCTGAGCAGTTCAGCAATAAAAGTACACATTCTGATGCCTCTTCTCTTGTCTTACTCTAGCGGACTACTCTAGTCACAGACCGTAAAGGCTCCCACTGCAATAGTTAAAAAGCTTTATTACTTCCAAGAATATATCCACCATAGCACGAGAAAAGTCATTCCAATTTTGTCTCATACACACACACATATTTATTTAATTCAAGTTAAGTCATAATTAATGGAAGTTAAGAATACACAAATGTTTAAAGAATCAGTGTGGTCAGTCACAGGAATTCGCATTGATCAATTTCTATTTGTATCATTTTTGCAACTTTAGTTAAAACATCAAGGGAACATTGAGGGCGTGGAATTCACTCTTAAAGAAGAAAAGGATTCAAGGATCAGCTAACCTGAAAACTTGAGCCAACTAATTACAGAAGAAAAGCGAGTAGATTTTCAATGTGAAGTCCAGAACCTGGATAATTTACAGACCACAACCCTACACCTCAGCTGCATTGCTCTTGTAGGGCTTCTGTTCAAATGTAAATTACCTGATTGGCTAGGAGGCAAGTGTGCTGGCAAGTTAGAAGCAATTTTGTGTGGAGCCGCAGGAGATGGGGGAGACACTAAATGAGTATTTTGCATCAGTATGTACTGTGGAAAAGGACATGGAAGACATAGAATGTGGGGAAATAGATGGGGGCATCTTGAAAAATGTCCATATTACAGAAGAGGATGTGCTGGATTTCTTGAAATGCATAAAAGTGGATAAATCCCAGGACCTGAATAGGTGTACCCTAGAACTCTATGGGAAGCTAGAGAAGTGATTGCTGGGCCTCTTACCGAGATATTTGTATCATCGATAGTCACAGGTAAGGTACCAGAAGACTGGAGATTGGCTAATGTGGTGCCACTGTTTAAGAAAGGTGGTAAGGACAACTCAGGGAATTATAGACCTATGAGCCTGATGTTAGTAATAGGCAAGTCGTTGGAGGGAATCCTGAGGGACAGGATGTACATGTATTTGGAAAGGCAAGGACTGATTAGGGATAGTCAGTATGGTTTTGAGCGTGGGAAATCAAACTGGATTGAGTTTTTTTTTGAAGAAGTAGCAAAGAGGATTAATGAGGGCAGAATGGTAGATGTGATATATATGGATTTCAGTAAGGCGTTCGATAACGTTCTTCTTGGGAGACTAATTAGCAAGGTTAGATCTCATGGAATACAGGGAGAACTAGCCATTTGGATGCAGAACTGGCTCAAAGGTAGAAGATATGGGGTGGTGGTGGAGGATTGATTTTTAGTCTGGAGGCCTGTGACCAGTGGAGTGCCACAATGATCGGTGCTGGGTCCACCACTTTTCATCATTTATTTAAATGATTTGGATGTGAGCATAAGAGGTATAGTTAGTAAGTTTGCAGGTGACACCAAAATTGTAGGTGTAGTGGATAGCGTAGAAGGTTACCTCTGATTACAATGGGATCTTGATCAGATGGGTTGAGAAGTGACAGATGGCGTTTAATTTAGATAAATGCGAGGTGCTGCATTTTGGGAAAGCAAATTTCAAGCAACACTTAATGGTAAGGTCCTAGGGAGTGTTGCTGAACAAAGAGACCTTGGAGTGCAGATCAAAACTTCTTGAAAGTGGAGTCACAGATAATTAGGACAGTGAAGAAGGTGTTTGGTATGCTTTCCTTTATTGGTCAGAGTATTGAGAACAGGAGTTGGAAAGTCATGTTGCAGCTGTAGACAACATTGGTTAGGCCACTGTTGGAATATTGTGTGCTGTTCTGTTCTCCTTCCTATCAGAAAGATGTTGTGAAACTTGAAAGGGTTCAGAAAAGATTTACAAGGATGTTGCCAGGGTTGGAGGATTTGAGCTATAGGGAGAGGTTGAACAGGCTAGGGCTGTTTTTCCTGGAGCATCAGAGGCTGAGGGGTGACCTTATGGATGTTCATAAAATCATGAGGGACACGGATAGGATAAATAGACAAAGTCTTTTTCCTGCGGTGGGGGAGTCCAGAACTAGAGGGCAAAGGTTTAGGGTGAGAGGAGAAAGATATAAAAGAGACCCAAGGGGCAACTTTTTCACACAGAGGGTGGTACTTGTATGGAATGAGCTGCCAGAGGAAGTGATGAATAGGAAGGGTTTGGAGGGATATGGGCCAGGTGCTGGCAGGTTGGACTAGATTGGGCTGGGATATCTGGTCGGTATGAACAGGTTGGACCGAAGTGTCTGTTTCCATGCTGTACATCTCTATGACTATGACTCTATAACTGTCTGCCTGGTGCCAGTGGCAGAGGTAGGCGGCAGCCATTTTAAACTATGCCTCTCCCTTGCATATTACAGCAGTTTGCTTGCTGGCAGTGGAAGGCAGCTGTGGACAAGAAAGCTAAATGTAGCATTGTGCCAGTGCTCATTGACCCTCTGGGGAAAAAAAAATCATTATGAGAGCTGCTGTACACAAATATGCACAAGACTGTTCAGACTCGTTGAAAAATAACTTTTAAAATTACATTACTGAAAGGATAGTTGCTTCATGATCACATTTTCTGCCAGCCTATCTAAAATTACAAACTGTCCTGGAAATGCAAAGATCCTGAGGTGACCTCTCGAACATGTTTTCAGATTATTGCCTGTTGAAAATCTGGTGTAATATCCTGAATCAATTTGGTTGCCTGCCCTCCTTTTTGAATGAAGGTATGTGTGATACTGAAGAGTGTGTGGAGGTAAAAAATAGGGGAAGTGGCTGCAATTTCCAATTTAACTTTGTTAAAAATGATTCTCCAGGAATCAATTTGGTTCTAATTGACACACAGAGCACTCTGATGAACTATTCTGTCGATTGATTCATTTACCATTCTTCAGCTCAGTGAAGACAAGTTTTAAAATGAATGTCTTTCAATGACTGAGAACAGCAATTTCTTACATAGCAAAGAATATTGTCAGCTGTTTGTCCTGTGATAGTAAATATACCCACACTCCATGAGTCCTGCAAAGGTGCATCAGCAGGAAGACCTCAAAGGAGATTTCTTTTTGATTCAAATTTTTGAGAGAAACAACTTTGACCAGTATTTCATGAAGTTATTTTTCTGAGTGGAGATGACTATTTCACATAACGGATGATGACATTTCAATGGACATTGAATTTCAATCCACAGTGCCATCTTGAGTCTGGAGGTCCTCTGAGCAGCTGGTTTCTGCTCAGCCCTGCCTGACACTTCATGCTGGGAAGGATCTACTGCTGGTGTACCCTGTGTGAAAGCTAAAGTTTCCCAACATGTCCTGCCCACTGGCTGGTTTGTGACTCTCTTAACACACATGCGCAACACACGTCAATTCAACATTTTTACTTATCACTCACTAAATGACATATCTCTAAACATAAGCTGGGCCCAATACTAGTGCTGCATTAAATGCCACCTTTAATATCCTTGCTATCTATGTATAGCTAAAGAATATTTACAGAATCTGCTGATGGAATTAAAGCGTTAATGCTATGTACAAAATGTCCTACTGTGGCTTCATTTTGCCACAAGGTTACGTGGGAAGGCAATAACAGCTGACATTGTATCACATCCTATGACTGAGTACACTATCTCATTTGTATATCATGCAGTCAGAGTTGACCCCTTACTGTACACTAACTTGCAAGTGAATTGCTCTAAAATAACCACTGCTATATCCAGTCTTGGGCTGTTTTGCAAAGTGTTGAGACAAGATCCTGAATTTGCAGGGGATGTTGCTGCATCCTTACAGAGGTAGATAATTTAAATTTCAGTCTCCTTGGGTCAGTAATTATGAGAAATCGGAACAGGAGTCAGGGCATTCAGCCCCTTGAGGCTGCTTTGCCATTCAATAGGATCGTGGCTGATCCAACATTCCTCATTTCCACTGGCCTTCCCTTACCCCAACAGAGAGAGATGGACCAGAGGCCACAGGGAAAGTGAGATCTTAGTAAATTTTGAGAAGATTTGTAGCTCAGGTTGAGGTTCTGGATGTGAGTTCGCTCGCTGAGCTGGAAGGTTTGTTTTTAGATATCTCGTTACCATGACTAGGCAACATCAGCGGTGAGAGTCTCCGGTGAAGCACTGGTGGTATGACCTGCTTTTTATTTTTGTGTTTAGGTTTCCTTGGGTTACATATTCACATAGTGATGAAACATCTTAAAACAAGCATTCCAGCTCAGTGAGCTAACTTGCATCCAAAGTAAGATCTGTTTGATATCCATAACTAAATTGAAGCCATGCTCTCCCACCAGAGACTGGTCATTACAGCCTTATAGCTTGATCAAAAGTTATGGATTCAAAGGTGATGCCAGGGCATGTTGGTCATGGAGGGGCCATCCATGATGCAGTTAACCAGCCTGCAAATCAGCCCAGGAATTCTTCTGCCACCTCCCCGCTGTTACCCAAAGCTAGGAAAGCATCATATGTTAAGATAAATTGAACAAGCCTTCTACACAAAAGACTGGTAGAACAGCCACTATGTGCTGTGCATCCTGTATGCCATCCCATCAAGATCTTTGACTACATCTTGTAGCTCTTCTGTAAGCTTGCCCTCTGGGTTCCTGGCATCTTTCATTCTAGCCTGGCAGCAGACAATATATGCTCAGTAAACCACCAAACGTTGCCATAGTCTTACCAGGTGATAGGCTGCTCTCTCAGTGGACAATGATGGTGAGGTTGTAGTTTAACCTGAGGGTCACCACCCCTCAGATGAAGGGAGAGATTGAAAAGGATAATCTTTCATGATAGCCTCAGCTGGTGAGAGAATTGAACCCACGCTGTTGGCATCACTCTGCAGAGGGCTAGCAGCTTGTGTCTCTGAGTCAGTAACATAACCAAGAGATGGAGCAGAGGCTGCAGGGAAAGTAAGAGGGGGTCAGTTGTACAGTCACAGAGATGTACAGCATGTAAACAGACCCTTCAGTCCAAATCGTCCATACCGACCAGATATCCTAATTTAATCTAGTCCCACCTGTTAGCACCTGGCCCATATCCCTCTAAACCCTTTCTATTCATATACCCAACCAGATGCCTTTAAATGTTGCAATTGTACCAGCCTCCACCACTTCCTCTGGTAGTTCATTCCAAACACATACCACACATACACCACCCAAGGTCAATTCAACATATTCACTTATCACTCACTGAACAACATGTCTCTAAACATAAGCTGGGCCCAGTACTAGTGCTATATAAAATGCAACTCATTCCATACACACACCACCCTCTGCATGAAAACGTTGCCCCTTAGGTCCCTTTTAAACCTTTCTCGACTCTTCCTAAACCTATGCCCTCTAGTTCTGGACTTCCCCACCCCAGGGAAAAGACATTGTCTATTTACCCTATCCATGTCCCTCATGATTTTATAAACCTCTATAAGGTCACCCCTCAGCCTCTGATGCTCTAGGGAAAACAGCCACAGCCTATTCAATCTCTCCCTATAGCTAAACCTCTTCAATCCTGGCAACATCATTGTAAATGTTTTCTGAACCCTTTCAAGCTTCACAACATCCTTCCAATAGGTGGGAGACCAGAACTGCACATAATATTCCAAAAGTGGCTTAACCAATGTCCTATACCAGTGCAACATGGCTTCCCATCTGCTATACTCAATGCTCTGACCAATAAAGGAAAACATACCAAACACCTTCTTCACTATCCTATCTACACGTGACTTCACTTTTAAGGAACTAAGAGCAAAGTCCCTTTGTTCAGCAACAGTCCCCAGAACCTTAATAGTCTATGTACAGAGGAATCTTGATTATCCGAACAACACAGGCAGGGAGCATTTCATTTGGTTAATCGAATTCTGGATTATCGAGGCTCCTCTGTATTAGACTATTAATCTAGTGACCCAAGTAATGTTCTGGGTGCCTGAGTTTGAATCCTGTTGTGGCAGATGAAATAACTCCACGGAGGCTGAAATTCCATCACCAAATGACTCTTTATTTACACATAGAGAATCCTTGACTCTGGCACCGCCTCATCAGAGTCAGCACCCAGAGAGTCAGAACCTCTGACACTCCTCTTTTTATCTGTCAGCCAGGGTTCCCTGATCGGACCAGATTAACAGCCAACTCATATTCTATGAAGTCCAGTTGGCTGACCTCTTGACAATCACTACAGCAGATGTTAGAATTTGAATTCAATGATAATCTGGAAATAAGAAATCATTGTTGATTATTGGGAAAAATCCATCTAGTTCACTCATGTCCTTTAGGAAAGGAAACTGCCATCCTGACCTGGTCTGGCCTACATATGACTCCAGACACACAGCAACGTAGTTGATCCTCTGTACAGTTAGGGATGGGCAATAAATGTTGGCCTAGCAAGAGATGCCCATATCCCTTGGATGAATTTTAAAAATGGCTAATAACTAGTTGAAAATCATATTTGTCATACTGAAAAAACTTCATAGACCAATGTCCAGGCATTAATGTGCAATGCTGTGGGAATGCTGCATTGCTAGAGGCAATACTTTCAGATGAAAATGAAACCAAGACCCTAACCTTCTCACAATAATGTGAAAGACACTGTGGCAATGAAAAAGAAGATAAACTAAACATTTTTCAGGTATCCCTCCCAAATGCCACCAAAAAAGGTTAGCTAGTCATTATCATTGCAGTTTTCCTATATAAACCTTGGCTATACATTTCAAAGGTGATTCATCAATTCTGAAGAACTTTGAAAGACTCTATGTAAAGACAATTACTAATTTTAAAATTTCGAAAGCAGTGTGACACTATGATCTGATCATAATACTGCTTGGTCCTTTCTTGCTCTCCATAACATTATAGGGAGTTCTGAGCATGTGCAAAAGTCTGCTCCTTCCTTTAAATTCCTCGAATTTTCATGAAATAAATTTTCCTAACAAGGGCCATACAGAGGACTATCGATCCAAAGCACTGATGATTCTGAAGAATACTCATACTGGGCTCAAATCATTAACTCAGTTTCTCTCTCCACAGATGTCGCCAGACCTACTGAGTTTCTGTCGGCTTTCTGCTTTTATTTCAGAGTTCCAGCATTTGCAATATTTTGCTTTTCTTTTTAACATGGCCAATCCACCTGACCTGCATGTCTTTGGTTTCATTTGAGTTGTTGTGAGCTTCTGTGCTGACAGTGGAAATTTGTGAAATGATGGATAAAATTTGCTCCTTTCCTCTTTCTTTAGATCCCAGATTTAATTCTAGTTGCATTCCTATTCTGACAACCATTTAAGTTTTCATCACCTCCTTTTAACCTTCATATAATGTGTTCAGCAATGTCTTAAGCATCTTGACCGAGTATCATCACCTCACCTCGTTCAAAGCTCAATTCAATTTGGATTCCATCAGGAAATGACCTCTCATAATATTCTGCTCTTTTCTTGAGCAAAGCATCCACTCTGAAATCTATTTTTACCTTATAGAGGAAATATCACACAGATTTGTTTTGGTGAATGATACAGTGCTAGTTGGAGCAAGCTTTGTATCATTCCAGTCAACAGTTTAACTCAAATTCCTTGTTGTGGGATTCTAAACGATAGGAAACTGCAGTGTGTGGTAATGCTCGAATAGTCAACATCCAAAAAAGGCTAACACAAAACAACTCAGTGCAGACAAAGTATCCGTTCCTGTTTCTTCTCCCTACATGGTTTGATGGAACTATTGTGTACCGCTAGCCTTTACTGGTTTTATTTCAGATCTCCAAAATTACCAAAAAAAAAGTTTGACAGGTGGAATTCCCGTTCCTTCTACTCCTCCCAAATATTCATTCAATCACAAAAGGGTCTTCTTTCAGCAAATGAGCTCCAGATGAATATGGAAAATGTGATATTCATATTTTGTACATCAAAACCACTGTCCTCTCCCATGAATTTTCCCTGTTGCCCTCCTGGTTTGGAATTTAAACAACTATTTTTTTTTAAAAAGCAACCACTGATTCAATTCTAAACACACAGTAGTGGAACATAACCTCACCTGCTGCCAGTGCATATTCAGAAAATTGCCCCCAGTGGATACATTTTGAAATTGTAATCAATTTACTGTAAAATCTGTTAACTAATTTACACCCTTATGTATGCTCATATGGGCCAATTTGTTTAGTGTTTGACAGATGTTTCCCTTTGGGTCTGAAGTGCAAAAAAGCTACTCTCAAAGGATGTTGTTAAAATATGAGGCTTTCATAATATTTAAGTAACACTTTGGTTTTTATTAATATTCATTATATTAACCACAACAGTGGTGTACATTAAGATTGACAGTGGATAAGTCATATTTGTGGCATCACCTGTTTTCGTGAAAGAATGACACTGAAGGAAATATTTACATTCAGAATAATTCTTGCAGTATTATATTCTGACAACATTATATTGTACATTATGGCTTGATTTAATATAGGCACCTTTCACAATATCCAAATTGCATTACAACCATGTTTGTTATTCAGAAAGGTATTAATTGTTGCCAAGTAGCTAATTTGCATGCAGTAAGATTCAACAAATAGCAATGAGATAATTAATCTGTTGTGGGTGGTCTTATTTGAGGGATAACTATTACCAGCAACACTGGGAGAACTCCCCTCCTCCTCTTCAAATAGTACCCTAGAATCCTTTATACCCAGTTAAAATATCACACGGAGTCTTGATATCTCACCAGAAAAAATGCTACTTATATCAGTGCGGCAGTACTGAAATATTTGAAGTATCAGTGTAGATGAAACACGGCAATTTCTGAAAGGAAGCTTTTGGTGTAAGACATAGCAATGCCACCACTGAGCTGAGGTTGACACTTAGCACCAAAGGAACTTAGAATTTTATCATCTTTGTCAGGGTGGTACTAACCTTGTGTCTGGTCAATGTTTGCACCCCCCACCACCAAAAAATTAAAAATCTATTTATCATATTAATGCTGTTCATGGAACCTTGATGTGCCCAAATTGCTTCTAGAATTCCCTATTTGACAACAGTGACTGCAACTCATTGGTAATGTATTCAGAGAGGAGGTTTCTTGGCCCACTGCCTGCACCAGTGCCCTTCTATCTAGCTCCATCTGTCTGAGAATATTACTAACAATGATCCATGTGTCTGAGCTAGGCCATTGTAACCTCCTCTCCTCTCCTCTCCAATGTAGGTCTGACTCTCTTCCATGAAGGTTAGGGTGGATCTTCTCCTGGGTGGTCTTGGGTTGCTGCACACATTTCTGCTATGGGTCTCCCTATGAGTTTCCGCTGAGTGGGTGACATTCAGATGTGTATTCTCATCTCCTTTGCCCCAACCTTGCAGAAAATCCTGTGCCCTATGGTCAATGGTCAATGGGATCATAAGTTGAGTTCAAATCATCCAATGGGGACACACCATCATGTTTCACTGTTGCCATGCTGGGAGTTGTAAAATACATATACCCCTGCAGTCAAGATGCCAGAACATTTGATCAATATTCTTCCAATACCCTGGTCTCAGGCTGGGTGTAGCTCATTCCCATTAAATCTTTGTATGCTCTTTGATCTTGGTTTCCATTGTTCCCTATGGCCAATAGCTGATTAGATTAGATTCCCTAAGTATGGAAACAGGCCGTTCAGGTCAACAAGTCCACACAGACCCTCCGAAGAGTAACCCACTCAGACCCATTCCACTACCCTACATTTACCCCTGACTAATGCACCTAACACTCTGGGTAATTTAGCCTGGCCAACTCACCGGACCTGCACATTTTTGGATTGTGGGAGGAAATCAGAGCAGCCAGAGGAAACCCATGCATACACAGGGAGAATGTGTAAACTCCACACAGACAGTCACTTGAGGTGGGAATTGAACCCGGGGCCCTGGCACTGTGAGGCAGCAGTGCTAACCACTGATCAACTATGCGGCCCCTGCTGGCTGCTGTTTAATTTAGTTCAGACAATTTTTTGTCAGGCCTGATTTCTTCAGCAATAGATAAATTTAGAATGTCCAATTTTGGGCTCATGGTCACTTAACCACACTATAAACCAGAGTATTGCTTCTAGTTTATCAATCATCTAATGGCATTTTGAATCTGCCTCCATTACACTTCCAGACATTACATTCCAGATCTAAACCACACACTGAATGAAAAGGATATTTTAGGTCCTAATATCTCGTATGTTTCCTTCAAAATTCCATTGGCTCTGTGCCCTCACTCACTCTTGTTTCTTTTATGAGAGGAATTAGTTTCTCCCAATCTACTCTGTTCAGATGCCTCATGGTTTTGAAAATTTCTATCAAGTATCTTCTTTGACTTCTTCTCCTGTCCATGGGATACTGTCCCAACTTCTCTCATCTAACTTCATAAATGAAGTTTTAAAAACCTTGAACCATTCTAGAAATCTTTTTCTGTACAGTCTCCAATACATTTATGTCCTTCCTATAGTGTCACACCCAAAATTGCACAATACTCCAGATGAGGTCTAACTAGTGTTTCATACAAGTTCAACATAACTTACTCACGCCTTTTGTTAATAAAACCTAAGATACTTAATAGTTTATTAAGTACTTTTTCCAGCTGTCCTATCACCATTATAGGCAGGCTTCACTGCTCCTGCACACCCTTTTATGTTATATCCTTTAATTTATATAGTATTTCCATGTTCTTCCTATTATAATGTGTCATCTCACACTTCTCCATAATTACTGTCCATCTGCTCACTCAACCTGTTTGTCAATGTCCTTTTGTTGTTTTACAGAGTCTTCCTCATAGTTTACAAACTTCCCTGTTTTATATCATTTACAAACCTGCAAATTGCTCCCCCTCCACAAAGATCTAGATAATTAATATATATGAGGAAAAGCAAGAATCCCAAGACTGACCCATGGAGAACTCCACTGCAAATTTTTATCTAGTGTGAACAATATATTTTGGTCTTCACTTCTGTTTTCTGCTCCAAGTTTGTTTGCATGTTGTTACTGTTTAACTTAGTAAGGTATAGCATTTCTGATAAAGTCTGTTACATGCAGTGTATCCAAAGTCCTTGTACACATTACCCTCATTGACCTTTATGTTACCTCTTCAAATGAATTGCAGCAAGTTAGTCAAATATGGTTGCCAAGAAAGAAATCTTCCTAATTAACCCACATTTAATCCTATCCTGGATATTTGTCTCAATAAGTTTCCCCACCACAGAACTGAAACTGACTGGGCTGCAATTGCAGAGCATATCCTTAAACCTTTTTTTAACCGGTATTTACATTTGCAATTCTCTAACTAACTCCTCCAGCACTGCCCCTCATTATGGCCAGTGCCTCTACCATTTCCACTCTCACTTCTTTCAATATCCTTGGATGTATCTCATTTGATCCTGGCTTCTTATCAACTTGAAGGACAAACTGCCTTTATAATTTCTTCTCCTTATCAATTTTAAACCCTACTCGTTCCAGATTTTCCTCTTCTGTTACTATCACCCTAACAGTATCTACTTCCTTTAAAGAGAGAAGTAAAATATTCATTTAACTCCTCAAACATGCCCCAGTGTATAAGTTCCCTTTCTCATTCCCACTCATAAAATCACCATAATGTGGAAGCAGGCTATTCAACCCATTGAGTCCATACAGAACCTCTGAAAAAGCATTCCATCCAGACAGCGCTCCCCCCTATAACCCTGCATTTCCCATGGCTAATCCACCTAGCCTGCATGACCCTGGACACAATGGGCCAGTTTAGCATGGTCAATCCACCTCACCTGCACATCATTGGAATGTGGGAGGAAACCAGAGCAACCAGAGGAAACCCACACAGACGCAGCGAGAACAAGCAAACTCCACACTGTCACCCAAAGCTGGAATCGAACCCAAATTTTTGGCACTGTGAGGTAGCAGGGCTAACCACAGTGCCATTGTGCTGTCTCATTCCTCCTTTTACTACGCAATTACATTTTCATTTGTGAAGGAATGGTCCATTGAAATCAGCCCTCAGTCTTTTATTTCTGTTTGTTGGAAATTGAATAAGTGCCCTCATACTGTTTTACTTCCTCTGGTATTAGGATGAAAAATTGGCAACCTGAATCCACCCAGCAGTTAAATCTATTCAATCTTCTTCACTCACTTACTTAAATGAGATGGGTCAATTGAGCCACACAATCATTGAAATATCAAAATATATGACTCTGATATAAGGCACAGGTCAGAGGGACTCTGGAACAGTCAGTGAGGTATGAGCTTCATTTTTTCCTGCATTATTTGAACACTACATGGCAATGGCCTTCACTACAAGCAGCCTTAATAGATATTCAGTAAAACATTATCTCTGCTAATAGACAGAGATTTCTTTTTGCCTTTGAATTACACCTATTTTGAGTAAATGACAGGATTTTACAAGACTTAGGTCTGAAGGCTGAAAGCAGAGAAGGGTAAGAAGATGAAAGACATATCCAAAATCAAGAATAGTTTTGATAAAGTAAGGGGAAGTCATTTCAAGTGGCAGAAATATCAACAATGAGCAGATAATAACTTGAAGTAATTGGCAAAAGAATCAAAGATGAGATGGAGAGAATTTTGATAGTGCAATGATTTTTTTATAACCTAAAATGCACCATCTGATAGGGTAGTGGAAGCAATTCAGAAACATTTTGAAAAGGAAATTGGATAAATACTGTACTTGGAAGGAAAAAAATGTACAGGCAATAGGGCAACAGCAAGAGACTGATTAGTTAGAAAATTCTATCAATGAATCAGTGCAGACATATGGGCAGAATGGTCTCACTTTGTGTTGGATGATTTGAAAATTTGATCATCCACATATTCACATAGTTCATTTATAAATTGTGTTAAAGAACATTTCTGAGGATTAGCCTTACTGCTCCCATTCTGCATCCGCGCGTAACGCTTTTCTCCGTCACGCATTATTAGTTTATTTCATTACATTGAAAACTAGGGTCATGTTTACTTTTAATCAGCTTCTCAATTGATTCAAAACCTAGTTGACTTTCTGTGAAGTCGCTTTACGTTGTCATACAGCTGATCACACAGTTCACACATGACTAATTTCTTATCAAACTCTCGTAAACATTTATTCATATTTCAGTCAATTTGATTCCAAGACTTAACAAACATAGTTCCAACATTCTATTTGTCTTTGAATGGTTGCCTCAGCCTGTGACAATACTTAAATTTGATTCCATTTACTGGATCCTATCCATTTCATTTCATGACATATTTGATATTTTCAGAAACTTCTCCCTCTTGAATTTAATTGGATTCATCTACTCCATAGCTCTCACTTGGTTGTTGAACAATATATGTTTTCTTTAATGGTCCTGCATTTTCCAATAAACAGGTGACTGTAGATGTCCCATTTTGCACATTCATTTAGCCTCATGCCTCAATTCTGATAAAGGAACCTTTAAAGATTGGACTCTTTGATGTACTTTTGGCCAAAGAGGCACAATACTTGCATTTCCTTAAAAAATCTTGCCTTTCACTAAATATAGTCATAGTCATAAGCACAGAAACAGACCCTTCAGTCCAACCTGTCTACCCCAACCATAATCCCAAAATAAATTAGTCCCACCTGCCTGCACTTGGCCCATGTCCATCCAAACATTTCTTATTCATGGACTTATCCAGTTGTCTTTTAAATGTTGTAACTGTACCCAATCCCATCACATCATCTGGAGGTTCATTCCACACTGAGACACTATGTAAAACATTTTTTTTTTTAATCTTTCCCCTCTCACCTTAAAAATATACTCCCTAGTCTTGAAATTCCCCACCCTAGGACACTTGTCATTCACTATTATATACACTTCATGGTTTTATAAACTTCTATAAAGAGACCCCTTGTCTTTCTATGCTCCAGGGAAATGAGTCCCAACTTATCCAACCTCTCCTTATAACTCAAACCCTCCATTCCTGGCAACATCCTGGTAAGTCTCTTCTGAACTCTCCCCAGTTCATGATATCCTTCCTATAACAGGGTGTCCAGAACTGGACACTTGGTTTCTACTTTCAAGCAGACAATTGTCAGTCAGTCCGCTAATCACTGCCCTGTTACTACTGCTGTGAGATCTGAATTATTTTGAGAAGCTTATCTAGTTCAAATGCAGCCTATTTCAAACCATGATCTTCCAGGTAATGCTAAAATTTGTCTGACTGGGCCATAGAGGGGCTGTAGCAGGGGCAGGAGGTGACGTGAAGAGGTAAGAAAATCCTTGAACAAGGAAGAGGGTTTGCAATGACTGACAGTTAATCAAAGTTAACTTATTTTTAAAGTAGGGCCTGGAGGGACTCACAAAAGCAAAAGTTAAAAGGATTGCTGAAGACTGCTCAATGCCAGTACGCAGAAAAGTATGACGTTTAATGGTCCAGCTGCTTATTTTTATCCCAAAATTACATTCAAGATCCAGCATGCAACATAAAGCCCTGATTTGCATGTGCTAACCGACTTCCGAGCTGAATCAGACAAGTGATCCAATCATAAATCTCAGGAATCTTTCCAGCTGATGGATGGGATATAGATAAGAGACTCAATGCCATGACTCAGATTACCATGACTCCAGTCACTCAGGGAGAAACACTTTTAGTCATTCCCCCTATCCCACTCCCCCTGCACCCCCACTCCCCAACAGCAATGGGATTGGGATTGCAGTTTATTTTCTGATATCATCATCCTGCTTCTTGAGTAGGAGTAAGTGAGGACTGCAGATACTGGACAGTAGTCAAGGCACTGCAATTATAAATGTATCAGGACAGTGGCTGATGCTATTTGCGCGAGATAACATGGGTTATTTTCATTCATCCATCATGGGCGTCATGCTGCAGGTTGGGCAGTAGCATTCAGAAACATAGCTGGTTTTCCCCAGATACAGGACGTACACATGTGGCACTGAAAGTCTTATCACAAAATGGTCGCTTTCATCAAAGGGAATGGATTCCATTTGATAAACGTTCAGGTGATCTTCAATCACAGTCACTGCTCCCTGGAGGTCTGTGCCCACTACCCTGGCAGCTGCAATGACTCATGCACTCTGAAGTACTCTAGTACCTGGTGCATTTGGGTGCCCGGGGTCCTTACAAAGCTGAGTCCTGAGGACAGGTGTTACTTGATGCAACCATGTCTCACTTACTATTGCAAATCTGCCAACAGATGTGGAGGGCAAATACAATGACAGCCATGCCTCAGTAGAGGGCCATGGTGGAGCTGTGAATGTCAATGCCATGTGCTGATATCTCCAAGGAAACAATGGTGACTTATGTGGGACCTGTCACCAGTGAAGCAATGGGCTACTGAAGATGCAGTTCCGCTGCTTGGACTGGTCCATGGTGCATTCCAGTGTGGTCTGCTCAGAGTGTATTGTATTGAGCAGGCAGTCAGGTAATGTCCCAGATGCTAAAGACATGTGACACCTATTCAGAAATCTTATGTACAGCACATGAACTAGTTTCCTTTTCCATAGCACATGTTGCATTCTCCGAACATTCCAAGAAATTGGTTAAACACGATTTCCCTTCCTCAAAGCCACATTGATTCTGCTTAACGACTTTGAACTTTGCCAATAGCTTCTAACATCCTCCCTGTGACAAGCTGGTAGTTTCGTGTCTTTTTCTCTCCCTCCCTTATTGAATTGAGTTATATTTGCTACTTCCAATCTAATGGAATGAATCTGAATCTATGGAATTTTGGAAAGTTACGAACAAAGCAACAACTATCTCACTAGGCACTTCTTTTAAGGCCTGAGGTGAGTAGTTAATGCCCACTCAAAGGCTTTATTCCACCACTATTGGTATTCAACCAGGGCTGAGCATAGGGACTTGGATTGTATAAAGCTCAAAAATCAAACCTTGATCAGGTTATGGGTCTCATTCAAAGGTACTCAGTGTTTGACTGAGGGACCAGCCCAATGGAAACTATCTCTCTTGTCTTTGCTGCTCACTCCCTTCCCCATGAGGATGGCACTGGAAAAGTACAGGAGGTCAGGCAGTATCCAAGGAGCAGGGGAATCGACGTTTCAAGCATAAGCCCTTCATCAGGAATATGGAGGGGGGAAGGGGACTGAGAGATTAATAGGAGAGTGGGTTGGGGATGGGGAAGGTAGTTGGGAAGGCAATAGGTGGATGCAGGTGGGGGGTGATAGTGAAAGGTCAGAGCGGAGGATGGAGCGGGATAAGTGGAAAGGGAGATGGATAGGTGGGACAGCCTCCAACTGCAACAAGGATAGAACCCTTCTGGTCCTCACCTTCCACCCCATCAATCACCAGATGCAAAGCATTATCCTCCACTATTTCCGCCACCTACAGTCAGAGCCCACCACCAGAGATATATTTCCCTTTGCACCCCTATAAACATTCCACAGAGATCATTTCCCCCACAATTCCCTCATTAGGTCCATGTCCCCTCACCAACCTACCCTCCACTCCTGGCACTTTGTCTTGCCACCATAAGAGGTGTAAAACCTGCACCCACTCCTCCCCTCTCACCTCCGTCCATGGCCTGAAAGGATCCTTCCACATCCAGCAGAGATTTTCCTAAATATCCAACTCTGCCAAGGCATGTAAGTTCTGGGCCACCTTCAATGCCAAATCCTAGCCACCCAATGCCTGGAGGAATAATGCCTCATCGTCTGCCTTGGGACCCTCCAACCACACAACATCAACGTTGATTTCACCAATTTCCTCATCTCCCCTCCCTCCACCTTATCCCCCAGATCCAACCTTCCAACTCGGCACCACCGGCTTGAACTGTCCTACCTGTCTATCTTCCTTCCCACTTATAGATAGATTACTTACAGTGTGGAAACAGGTCCTTCGGCTCAACAAGTCCACACCGAACCGCCGAAGCGCAACCCACCCAGACCCATTCCCCTACATTTACCCCTTCACCTAACACTACGGGCAATTTAACATGGCCAACTCACCTAACCTGCACATTTTTGGATTGTGGGAGGAAACCGGAGCACACGGAGGAAACCCACGCAGACACGTGGAGAACATGCAAACTCCACACAGTCAGTCGCCTGAGGCTGGAATTGAACCCGGGTCTCTGACGCTGCGAGGCAGCAGTGCTAACAACTGTGCCACCATGCCGCCCTTAACTGCTCCACTCTCTGCCCTGACATATCACTATCACCCCTCTATCAACATCCAACAATCACATTCCCAGCTACCTTCCCCCAGCCCCACCACTCCCCTTATTTATGTCTCAGTCCCCTTCCCTCCCCCACATTCCAGAAGGACTTATACCGAAAACATTGATTCTCCTGCAGCTCGGATGCTACCTGACCTGCTGTGCTTTTCCTGTGCCATACTTTTCAACTCTGATCTCCAGCAAATGGTGTCCACACTTTCTCCCTTTCCCTATAAACTTAACTCAGGATTTCCCTCTTGCTCTCACTCTGATTGGCAACTCTTGAAGAGCAGGATCTCCATCTCTGGGGTCCCAGATCCTGGAGATGTCCCACTTGTGCCCAATGTAGTTATTCTTGTTAAAAATAAAAGGCAATGCAGAGCTATCATTGTCCAGCTGGTGGGTTGCCCCTCATCACTTACATTAAATTCCATTTCTCATCATAATTTATGAAAATGTTTCTATTGGTTTTGATGTTGCATTTTCATATTATTTTTGTGCCTCATGTCTGTTGTTTTGTATGTCCTTATTATTTTTTTGTCAAGTAAATTTCCCTTGTTGTGTCCGTCAGTGCCTGTGACATATTTTGACATAGCAAGCTATATCAGATCTGTTGACATGCAGTTTCCTCACCTTGACCTGGAGCTGATTTGATTCAGTTGACTCTCAATCTCATTAGGCCTCGATTTTAAAAATTTTCATCTTTTTGAAATCCATCCATAGTCTTATCACTGTCTAACTCTCTAATTTTGTTGACCCCATAACCCTCCAAGATATCAGTGGTCCTCCAATGCTGAACATTTTAACAACCCAAATTGTTATCCCTCTGCCAGATCAAGTGGGTAATTTTATCTTCATGCCATATCAGGCATGCCTTTAGCAGCTTAGGCTTCAACTTTGAAATCCCCTCTTACGTCTCATTCTTCTTTTAAGATGCTTCTTAAAACCTACCACTTTGATCAAACATTGCCTTCTGTGTCAATAATTCTTAGGTGACTTAGTGCCAAATTCTGAAAAGCTCCTTGGAACATTTTGCTAAGTTAAACATACTCTGGCACAGTTTTTGAAAGCCTTCTCTTGTAGGCCATAGTTCTTAACTACACAAATTAAACCTTTATCATTCAACGTTTGGATTATGCCAAATGTTTCTTAATCACTAACTACTAATTCAGTAAAAGTTTATTCATTAACAGTTCAGTTCAGATTATTATGCCGCTCCCTTCGCCTTCACAAATCTAATATGCCTTAATATGATATGCCTTAATATTGCTATTCCCAAGATGCTCTCATAATATCAGATTGTTAATTAATTCTGGATTGGTACTCTTAACTAAACATATGATTGTAATTGAAATTCCTGACATGTTGTTCTTCTCTCCAAGATCCTCTCAATTCCAATCTTTAAAGCACAATTTTTGTTTCAATATTAAAATAGTAGCAGTGAACTATCACATCACAGAACCAGATTGCTTAATGTGATATGTTTATGTTGGTTCCTTGGAAGTATATTATGTTGAGTCTCAATTCTGTACTTTCTCCTTAGAGGACTATAATGTCATTATATTTTCTTTTCAGGTGAGTGCTGTGTTATAATTTTAGCCCCTTTTTGAGATAGTCCCCAGTCAGCGGTACCTCTCAGATAATTCCTCAATTTAAGAAGTGGAGGTGCTGGTGTTGGACTGGGGTGGACAAAGTCAGAAGTCACACGACACCAGGTTACAGTCCAACAAGTTTATTTGAAATCACAAGCTTTTGGAGCATGGCCCTTTCATGAAGAGGCTATGCTCCAAGAGCTTGTGATTTCAAATAAACCTGTTGGACTATAACCTGGAGTCATGCGACTTCTGACTTTTGTCCAAAATTTAAAGTAGAGATAGACTGCAAAGATGCTTTAAATAGATTTAAGGGATTGGTCTATCTCTTCCCAAATGAAAACAAATCTTGTCACCTGAACAACTATTCCAATAAATTAAAGTCATCCTAACATTTCCTGAATAATTTTTGGATTTGGGTAGAAGTTTCTCAAAAATGTCCTTCCTCACTGAAGGTCATACAGTTAGATTATGAAAGATTACATGAAATACTGTAAATTTTTCAAAATGGATAGGTTCATGAAAGAACTGAACATGTAATTCAAAACCTTAGTGGAAATAGTAAACCACAGCAACATGTAGCTTCCAGGAAACGGAGAAATAATACAACGTTATTTTAAAATCCAGTTTTAAAATTTAATTATTGCAACTGTACGTTGTTTAAGTACTATTAAAATAACTTCACCCAGGCCAGTATTCCGTCACCAAGTCCCCCTTTATTTACATGTGATGAATCCTTGACATTGATCCAAATCCCTCAAAGCCAGCTCTCAGAGTGAACAGGATCTCTCACACTCCTGTTCTTATCTGTCAGCCAGGCCTCCCTGACTGGACCAGGTTAACAGCCCAAATCAGGGAACTCATATTCTATGAGGTCCACCTGACTTACCACGTTACAATCATTACAAGTATATGTGTCAAATCTGAAAATAACATCTACCTTAATCCCAGAGAGATTAGTTAAGCAAATCTGAAGTTGCATCAGTCAAGTGACATTGACAATCATCCTGTTTGCTCCTGAATACTGATTGCAGGAGAATCGACATTTCGGGCATGAGCCCTTCTTCAGGAATGAGGCAAGTGTGTCCAGCAGACTAAGATAAAAGGTAGGGAGGAGGGACTTGGGGGAGGGGCATTGGAAATGCGATAGGTGGAAGGAGGTTAAGGTGAGGGTGATAGGCCGGAGT
>NC_057736.1:36240427-36244753 GCF_004010195.1 Chiloscyllium plagiosum | reverse complement strand
ACCTTCCTAACCTACAATCTTCTTCCTGACCTCTCCACCCCCACCCCCACTCCGGCCTATCACCCTCACCTTAACCTCCTTCCACCTATCGCATTTTCAATGCCCCTCCCCCAAGTCCCTCATCCCTACCTTTTATCTTAGCCTGCTGGACACACTTTCCTCATTCCTGAAGAAGGGCTCATGCCCGAAATGTCGATTCTCCTGCTCCTTGGATGCTGTCTGACCTGCTGCGCTTTTCCAGCAACACATTTTCAGCTCTGATCTCCAGCATCTGCAGTCCTCACTTTCTCCTGAATACTGATAGCATTGTCTTATTCTGAATAATTACTTTCTTAGATATGGGGTAGGTCTTTTAATTGCAATGATGTTCTTGTGCACCAAAATTGGGCTTGATTACCTTTAATTTTTTTGGAAGGTAACCTATTTCTATATAATGTATGACTACCACTTCAACTGTGGGCTCAAATATTCAGAATAGGAAACACTGCTGAATAATCATTGATGGTCAAAATGCTTCCTTAGGCCAGGGTTCTGTCTTATAAGACTACCATATGTTTCTAAATTGTAAAATTTTCTATTCTAACGTGATTGAGTTATCAGTTCCTATGTTGTGTTGCTTTCCGAGCTAAGGAAGGAAGATGTGTCTGTGGGCATTTTTTTGTGTGTGTACCATTTCATGTTGGGGTGAATTATTATTGCTGTTAGACAAGCAAATCCCTAACTTGGTAGGTTACGTAGCTGAAACCCTGAGAATTGCTTTGATCATCTTTTATCAAAGAAAATGCCTTTTAAAATTCTTTCAGCTCTTATTTATAGGAAAATAACTCCATTATCCTTTGCAATCTTCATTGCGATCATATTTCTTTCTATGGATCGCTTCACAGTAGTTTCTCCAATTCCATACCCCTCATGATTTTATAAACTTCTGTAAGGTTGTCTCTCAACCTCCTACGCTCCATTGAGAAAAGCTCCAGCCTGTCTACCCTTCCCAAACTCTTCAAGTAACTGAAGTCATTAATCCTTAAAATTATTCTCAATGGTTCCATCTCCAATATTTTCACATCCTTCCACAGCTGCACTGCTCAGAATTGAACAAAATAATCCTGTAGAAGCCAAACCGATGCTCAATGATGTTTAATCAAGCCTACTTTGGTTTTGACTTTCAAAGACTGATTTTTCTTTTTGTCTCACAATGGAGATGCAAAACAGGTCAAGAAAGTCTGATTTAGGCCTTTTTTTGCCGAAGTTACTTTTCTAAATCTTCACTATTTTTGTGTGGCCTTTTTATGAATCAGGAAAGGTGTAGGTATCAAACAAAAATGAATCCTTCCAAAGTTGTGGTCTCCATTATAAAGACGACAGGAAAATTGCACTTCCTCCAGCTCGTAACTTTTATGTGCTAGTGTGGTATTTCTAAAGCTTAAAAAAGTACCTTATTTGTGATCACTAAGGAAGCCTGATGAGTCATAAGCATCCTGAAACACAAGAGTAAAATGGATTCATATCTTCAAATGTCACTTTAGTTGCTGAATTCTAATATTGATGCACTTTTAATACAGAGATTCATCAGAGGTCTCTGGACTCAAGGGTACATTGATCATCATTGTGTAACGTTTTAATTCACTCATTGATGTCACTGGCTGGGCCAGTATTTATTTCTTGTCTCTAATCGGTCCCGTATCAACTTTTTCACTTGTCACATCTTTTTTAACCCAAGGGCTGAATCCATCAGAACTTGTGAACTTGTCAACTCTCAGTCCCAACAATTTACTCAGTACTATTTCCCTGGTTGTTCTCATCTTCTTGAGTTCCTCTGTCTCTTTCAATTCCTGACTTACAGTAATTCCAGGATGGTACTTGGATCCTGTTTAGTGAAGACTGGCACAAAATATTTGTCAATTTGTCTACAGTGGGCGGCACGGTGGCACAGTGGTTAGCACTGCTGCCTCACAGCGCCAGAGACCCGGGTTCAATTCCCGACTCAGGCGACTGACTGTGTGGAGTTTGCACATTCTCCCCGTGTCTGCGTGGGTTTCCTCCGGGTGCTCCGGTTTCCTCCCACAGTCAAAAGATGTGCGGGTCAGGTGAATTGGCCATGCTAAATTGCCCGTAGTGTTAGGTTAAAGGGGTAAATGTAGGGGTATGGGTGGGTTGCACTTCGGCGGTTCGGTGTGGACTTGTTGAGCCGAAGGGCCTGTTTCCACACTGTAAGTAATCTAATCTAATCTAATTGCTGTAAAAACCCAACCAGACTGGCAGATTCAGTTCTGATGAAGGATCATTTCTCCCAAAATGTTAACTCTGTTTTCTCTCCACAGATGATGCCAGACTTACTGAGCGTTTCCAGCGTTTTTGTTTCTGATTTCCAGCATCCACATTTGTTTAGATTTCCATTCAGTAACAAACAGAAGTGACAGGCCTGTGAAAATCAGCTGGTCTATCAAGCACATTAGCTGCAGTAGCAAACCAAGACATAGGAAACCTGGCAGCTTCCTTGAAGTGATGGATTGATACCTTCCGGAGATAAATGCCTTCACATCTACCGACTGAATTCCACTGCTTATCTGAAGTGACTTTACTTTCACGCAACCAACCCTACCTTCAAAGATTTCCAAAGGCTTCCACCCCACTGTGGGGCCTCTGACCTCCTCCATTACCACCAGCCCATTAACATGCCACCTCTAAAAGCATGAGCCCCTTTAACCTCCAGACTCCAGTCACCTCAATGAGAAGTATTTAATTTCCCAGAAAGAGAAAACAATAAAGCAGGTGAATGAGAGTCACTGATCTGAATTGTCTCATATATTTCAAATTGGTGCTTCAGTATGACCAATATATTCATTTACAGCTATTATTGTATTTTTCTTGCTCTTTTTCCCTCTGGGTTGCCAAATCCATCAGTGTCCAATACTGCCAATCCATTCCCAGCGATTTAGATTAGATTAGATTCCCTACAATGTGGAAACAGGCCCTTCGGCCTAACAATTCCACACTGACCCTCTGAAGAGTAACCCACCCAGACCCATTTCCCACTGCCTAATGCACCTAATACTAAGGGCAATTTAGCATGGCCAATTCAGCTGACTTGCACATAGTCATAGAGTCATAGAGATGTACAGCATGGAAACAGACACTTCAGTCCAACCCGTCCATGCTGACCAGATATCCCAACCCAATCTAGTCCCACCTGCCAACCCGGCCCATATCCCTCCAAACCCTTCCCATTCATATACCCATCCAGATGCCTCTTAAATGTTGCAATTCACCAGCCTCCACCACATCCTCTGGCAGCTCATTCCATACATGTTCCACCCTCTGTGTGAAAACGTTGCCCCTTAGGTCTCTTTTATATCTTTCCCCTCTCACCCTAAATCTATGCCTTCTACTTCTGGACTCCCCGACCCCAGGGAAAAGACTTTGTCTATTTATCTTATCCATGCCCGTCATAATTTTGTAAACCTCTATAACGTCACCCCTCAGCCTCTGGCGCTCCAGGGAAAACAACCCCAGCCTGTTCAGCCTCTCCATATAGCTCAAATCCTCCAACCGTGGCAACATCCTTGTAAATCTTTTCTGAACCCTTTCAAGTTTCACAACATCTTTCCGATAGGAAGGAGACCAGAATTGCACGCAATATTCCAACAGTGGCCTAACCAATGTCCTGTAGGGCCGCAACATGGCCTCTCTGGCCAATAAAGGAAAGCATACCAAACGCCTTCTTCACTATCCTATCTACCTGCGACGCCACTTTCAAGGGGCTATGAACCTGTACTCCAAGGTCTCTTTGTTCAGCAACACTCCCTAGAACCTTACCATTAAGTGTATAAGTCTTGCTACGATTTGCTTTCCCAAAATGCAGCACCTCACATTTATCTGAATTAAACTCCACCTGCCACTTGTCTGGCCATTGGCCTATCTGGTCCAGATCCTGTTGTAATCTGAGGTAACCCTCTTCACTGTCCACTACACCTCCAATTTTGGTGTCATCTGCAAACTTACTAACTGTACCTCTTATGCTCACATCCAAAATCATTTATGTAAATGACAAAAAGTAGTGGACCCAGCACTGATCCTTGTGGCACTCCACTGAGTGGTCACAGGCCTCCAGTCTGAAAAACAACCATCCACCACTACCCTCTGTCTTCTACCTTTGAGCCAGTTCTGTATCCAAATGGCTAGTTCTCCCTGTATTCCATGAGATCTAACCTTGCTAATCAGTCTCCCATCGGGATCCTTGTTGAACACCTTACTGAAGTCCATATAAATCACATCTCCTGCTCTGCCCTCAGCAATCTTCTTTGTTACTTCTTCAAAAAACTCAATCAA
>NC_057736.1:36158066-36240126 GCF_004010195.1 Chiloscyllium plagiosum | reverse complement strand
CTTTTACCCATTTCAAGACATCCAGCACTTCCTCCTCTGTAATATGGACATTTTTCAAGATGTCGCCATCTATTTCCCTACAGTCTATATCTTCCATATCCTTTTACACAGTAAATACTGATGCAAAATATTCATTCAGTATCTCCCCCATTTTTTGTGGGTCCACACAAAGGCTGCCTTGCTGATCTTTGAGGGGCCCTATTCTCTCCCTAGTTACCCTTTTGTTCTTAATATATTTATAAAAACCCTTTGGATTCTCCTTAATTCTATTTGCCAAAGCTATCTCATGTCCCCTTTTTGCTCTCCTGATTTCCCTCTTAAGTATACTCCCACTTCCTTTATACTCTTATCAGGATTCACTCGATTAATCCTGACATATGCTTCCTTCTTTTTCTTAACCAAACCCTCAATTTCTTTCGTCATCCAGCATTCCTTATACCTACCAGCCTTTCCTTTCACCCTGACAGGAATATACTTTCTCTGGATTCTTGTTATCTCATTTCTGAAGGCTTCCCATTTTCCAGAAGTCCCTTTACCTACAAACATCTGCCTTCAATCAGCTTTCGAAAGTTCTTGCCTAATACCGTCAAAATTGGCCTTTCTCCAATTTAGAACTTCAACTTTTAGATCTGGTCTATCCTTTTCCATCATGATTTTAAAACGAATAGAGTTATGGTCGCTGGCCCTAAAGTGCTCCCCCACTGACACCTCAGTCACCTGCCCTGCCTTATTTCCCAAGAGTAGGTCAAGTTTTGCACCTTCTCTAATAGGTACATCCACATACTGAATCAGAAAGTTGTCTTGTACGCACTTAAGAAATTCCTCTCCATCTAAACCTTTAACACTATGGCAGTCCCAGTCTATGTTTGGAAAGTTAAAATCCCCTACCATAACTACCCTATTATTCTTACAGATAGCTGAGATCTCCTTACAAGTTTGTTTCTCAATTTCCCTCTGACTATTCGGGGCTCTATAATACAATCCCAATAAGGTTATTATCCCTTTCTTATTTCTCAGTTCCAACCAATTAACTTCCCTGGATATATTTCCGGGAATATCCTCCCTCAGTACAGCTGTAATGTTATCCCTTATCAAAAATGCCACTTCCCCTCCTCTCTTGCCTCCCTTTCTATCCTTCCTGTTGCATTTGTATCCTGGAACATTAAGCTGCCAGTCCTGTCCATCCCTGAGCCATGTTTCTGTAATTGCTATGATATCCCAGTCCCTTGTTCCTAACCATGCCCTGAGTTCATCTGCCTTCCCTGTTAGGCCCCTGGCATTGAAATAAATGCAGTTTAATTTATTCGTCCTACCTTCTCCCTGCCTGCCCTGACTGTTTGACTCATTTCTGTTCTCAACTGTACCAGTTTCAGATTGATCTCTTTCCTCACTATCTCCCTGGGTCCCACCTCCCCACCTTACTAGTTTAAATCCTCCGGAGCAGTTCGAGCAAATTTCCCTGCCAGTATAGTAGTCCCCTTCCAATTTAGGTGCAATCTGTCCTTCTTGTACAGGTCACCTCAACCCCAAAAGAGATTCCAATGATTCAAAAATGTGAATCCTTCTCCCGTACACCAACTCCTCAGCCATGTATTCATCTGCTCTATCCTCCTATTCCTGCCCTCACTAGCTCGTAGCACTGGGAGTAATCTAGATATTACTACCCTTGAGGACCTCCTTTTTAAATTTCTACCTAACTCTCTGTAATCTCCCTTCAGAATCTCAACCTTTTCCCTTCCTATATCGCTGGTTCCAATGTGGACAATGACCTCTTTCTGGCCCCTTTCCCTATGAGAACATTCTGCACCCTCTCTGAGACATCCTTGATCCTGGCACCAGGGAAACAACACACCGTTCTGCTTTTTCTCTGCTGGCCACAGAAACGTCTGTCTGTTCCTCGGACTACAGTATCCCCTAACACAATTGATCTCTTGGAAGCCGACGTACTCCTCGTTGCATTAGAGACAGTCTTAATACAAGAAACTTGGCTGTTGCTGTGGGAGGAAACCCACTCAGACATGGGGAGAATGTGCAAACTCCACACAGATGGTCACCCAAGGCTGGAATTAAACTGGGATCCTGGTGCTGTGAGGCAGCAGTGGTAACCAATGTGCCACCGGGCCGCCCATTTTGTCCCCTGAGGTTTGCCATCCATCTCCATATAGTCTTTAACATTCTCCTTTTCCAGCCATTGACATCCATGTCATCACTACCTTCCCAGATTTAGCAGCCCATTTGAACAAAGTAGCATTTCCTACCCCTTGACTGACACGTGTACCTCCAGTGACCATCTCTTCCCTCTTCTTCCTTACCCCCTGCCCAACTGCTTTGACCATGCCCTCCCTCAGTTCATAATTGACACAATCCCTGTCCCCAGCTGCTGCTTTCAGCAATCAGCTCTCACCTGACTGGCCGCCCAGAACCAATCAATTTAAGTTCATTCCTAAGCATCACCTTCAATCCTGTAGATTAATGCATTTTATTTTAAATTACTTGTTGAAATATTTCCTTGCCAATCTTTCTATATTTTGGTTCTTTCTCACCATTTGTTGAAATTCTTTCAGTTTTTAGTAACAACAGCTGAACCCTCACTATATTCAACTATTTCATTATTTCAATAAAGATGCTGGAGAATTGATGGTAACTGCTGCAGTATACACAACAATGGAATAGAGTGCGTCAAACAAACTAATATTGCAATGAGTTCTGGACCTTCCTGGTCTGAAATAGCAGCTTGTGAAACCAAGTGATCTTTTTTTCCATGTCAGCCTTGTTATAGGATGAACCACATGGCACACATCATTGCTGAAGTTTTTGTAAATGTTGGTAGCTACTAATTGTTTCTGAACTTGCTAAAATAAAGACTACCCTGCCTCCGTGCTATAGCAGCACAGAAGTAATGAGAGCAGCAACAGCTGATGAGGTAACAAGACAATAGCAAATTAAGCAGCTGACAGGAACTAACAGCCTGAAATTCTCGGAGTATACTCTTGGCATTAGAATGGTGGTGCAGAAGGGATGGGATGACTGCACACATATTTGCTGGTAACAGCTAAAGATGCAGTTTCCCATTCTGAAGTTAATGTGACAACTTGGACAAATGCCAGAAATACTGCTGGGCAGTTGGGGAGAGATGTCCCAGGGTTGAGAGCTATTTGTTGTCTTTGGGCCGATGACACAGGGAAATGAATTCAAAGAGATTTATCCAGCAATGTGTAATATCGGTCCCGGTGAAATAAATACATCGCCATTTCTTAACAAGTTTAAGTCATTGCATAGCCCAAATCTCCAAAAATCATCAGCTTTAAATGTGGGAATCAAAATGTAAATCTGTTTTTGAATGGAACTATACACCATTCATTCACACATCATGAGAGCATTTAGCTCGAGTATAGTTTTGTAATGTTATGGTTTAAAATAAAGACATTCCTTAATCATATTTAAAGGTCAATGATTTATTATGAATTTCTGATATCTTGCACGACTACTAAATTCAATTTGAAGCTATGACGCAAGCAGATTCAAGAGTAACTTCCAAACAGAAGCTGTATAAATTCTTGAAAAAGAACTTTTGCAGGATAATGAAGAAATAAGTGTGCCAATTGTATAGGTCTTTTGAGTGGAAATGGTGGACTAAGTGGACTATTTCTGGAGCTGAAAGACTCTAAAGAAGAGATTTTCCAGTCTCTGACATAGCAAGAACAATGTTGGATGGTGAACTTCATCAGGCAAGGAACAGATAAATCATTTCAAACATCAGCGATTCAGTTTCTCTTCAGGTAGCAGGTTGAGCATGCCACCAGCAGATGGCGAGAAGACTATTTCCATGCATTTGCATCTAATTAAAAACAGAACTCACTGGAATTCATTTCTATCCAATCAAGAAACCTGATACGTCAAAAGTAGGCAAAATGCAGGCCTTCTTACCCGGCACGCTACATTTATTCCCCCATTTCAGACTAAGTGTTTGCAGCTTTAGGAGATGGAGGTGCCAGTATTGGACCGGACTGGATAAAGTGTTAAAAATCACCAGGTTATAGTCCAACAGGTTTATTTGGAAGTACAAGCTTTCGGAGCACTGCTCCTTCATCAGGTAGCTAGAGGGACAGGAACATAGGGCATAGAATCTTTAGTAAAAGATCAAATTGTCACACAACTGGTGCAATGTATTGAACAAACCTAGATTGCTGTTAAGTTTTTAATCACTTAGAATAGAATGCAGGTCTAATGTGAAAATCCCAGAACTTCTTTTAAGTCACATTCCATGGATAACTTAAGGTTTTATCAATATAAGAAAATGGTGATATCTCAGCTCAGACAATACATTAAAGGTGTGAGGTCAATGCATCACATCAATAGTATGACAATTTGATCTTTTACTACAAATTCTATGTACTATGATCCTGCCCCACCAGCTACCTGATGAAGGAGTAGTGCTCTGAAAGCTTGTGCTTTCAAATAAACCTGTTGGACTACAATCTAGTGTAGTGTGATTCTTTTTAACCTTATATAGTCAGGCCAGGTTGAAGAACATGTGTCATACTGATATAAGAATTCATGCCTGGGGTTCAGTCTGGGACCCTCAAGAAGCAGGACGAATGGTCATTGGGGTATGTCCTGGTTGTAGTCTGGTTATTGGAAGTGGAGAGTTCAAGAGTGTACCTATAAGGGGTGTCAGGAAATGTCAGGTGACTTCAGACAAGGTACAGGGTTTAGCCTGGGCAGAGGCAGTTTAACCATGAGGGGCACTCAAGGGGTGGTTTGGGGACTACAGTAATAGTAATAATGGACTCAGTAATATACAGGGAGGATGGAGTTTTGCCGGGGCAACCAGCATGATAAACCAATGTGGATGGAACAGAATCGAGAGAATACAATGAGGATTAGGTAGAATTTTGTACTTGACTAACGTGGAAATGGCTGTGGTAAAAATGGGATGTATTTTATTGGGGTGGTATTTGGGGATGGCGATGTACATAGTGCAAGTTGGGTAACCGACTGAAGTGGTCTCCTGTTAATCAAGAATGCAATGAATGGACAACCATGTTCAGTTGCCCTTAGCATTTACAATGTCATCATTTCAACAGGACTCAAGTAATTACACTCCAACAACATCTCCTGAGTTCATGGATTCAAAGGTCATTTTTGTCTGATTGCCACCTCAGAATCTTTCAAGTATCTGGTGAGCAATGCAAGAAAGAAGGCAAATAAAATCCAGAACTGCCCCAACTGTGCAAGGCATTATAGGTGTTGCACATTCTAGCATCCTGGCTGAATGCCACTGCTACACCTAAGGAAGGGTCCAAGAGCTGAAGGCTAACAAGGGGCTTGATTCTGGCAGTGCCGTAAGGCCCAGACCATGTTAGAAGGGTTCTGCTCCACTCTCCCAGATGGCAATCTGACTATTGTGCATGGGAAGTGCTTTTAATACCTGTTGCTCACAAGGTGCTGTACTGTGCAGCTTCCAAGGAATGCATCATAATTGGACAAGAGGCTAGGCCTGAAGCAATGCCAGATAATCCATTTGTCTAGGTGTGATGGTGCTGGCTGACTGTGCAGATGTCTCAGAGAAACATGATTGTCTGCATAACAACACTGTCTCCACACATCTCCTGCAAGAAACATCACAATAGCACAGGTCAACTCTGGTATTTTTCTGATCACCTTGCTTCTCAGAAGAAACCTCAAGCATCACTACCTGGAAGTATGGTTGAAGACAGATTCAATTTAGGAATTCAAGAAAATATTGGATGATTATTTGGATTTTAAAAATGTATGATATTATGGGGGAAATGCAGGAGATTGACAGTAAGTAATGATGCTCATTTAATGGGCCAGTGCAGGGATGATGGGCTAAATGGCCTTCATATGTACTGCAGAGACACAATATGTGGTAAGTGTCGGCCTGAAGCCAAGTTTGAATCAGCTGCCCATAGATGCCAGACCAGTAGTGTTGAAGCTGTGTCAAGATATCCCAAGAAGGAGTATCGTCTATCTGCCTCTGATAGAAGACGCTTTGCACCTTCTTGGGCCAAAATCAAATTGAGTCCCAGTTGCAACAAAGGTGACAGAGGCCTCAATTTCTATGAAAGTTGATCATTTCAAGGACCTACTGGGAACCTCACCAAAATCTCACTGGAATTGACTCATAAGTGTATCTTGGAGGTGACTCCTGCTGTCTTATATAATGTTCACCAGTATTTTAATTAAATGCAGGAAGTCTTCCAAATGGGGAAATGGATTTTTCTGCCCTTTCAAGAACTCTAAATGTGCTCATGACAACCAATCGTATCCAACTAGGCCTCAGAGCAACCTATTAGCAACCAGCAGTGTACATGAATAGGAAATGCTTCCGCTCCATAAATAACCAAATTATCTATGATTACATCAGATGGACAGTGATGCAGAGAAATAATTTGTTTGTACAGGGTACAGGAGGTAACTGTCCCAAGCCAGTGTTTCCATAGCCAGGAGAGGCATTTTTAATATACAATGTAGGTAATTGGCACAATTCCTTAGGGGTGGATAGTTTGGACATGTTAGCTTATGTGCACGTCATGTTACTGAAAACTCACTGTCTGTGGAGCAGCAGCTATTGCAAAGGTGCAGAGTAAGACTTTAATGTTCTATGTAACTAAAGGAAGAGAGAGTGCAGAATGAGAAGATGTCACAGATTTGAGTGGCCTTTTCCTGGCTGAGTGGTCTCAAGTTGGCTTTTTCTTTAATGGACTGCCTGGAATATGGTAGCCATCCATGACAGTCAGTTCATGTATGTGCTGAATATGTTACAGCTACAGGTTAGCACAGAGCCTAGCCTCTGTGAGCTCGGCTTCCTGCCTCCAATGCTGTCACATCACATATTTTGCTTTGATTGCAAGCAACATTGTAAAATGTAATGTTTTCCCAATCAATGAGGTATGTTGACTCTCAGCCCCGAAACGTCGATTCTCCTGTTCCCTGGATGCTGCCTGACCTGCTGCGCTTTTCCAGCAACACATTTTCAGATCTCAGCCAGCTTGTCCATAAAAAACAGAATTGTAAACAAAAAACGTCCTTGTAGTTCAGGACCCAGGAAATGGGTGGCTATGAGGTTTTCATGTGACTCTTCAACTCATTTGATCACAGACCTATTGTCTTGGCACATGTGATTAACTTCCTGGACCAACTCAGCATCCACACCTTCAACTTCTCCCTCAGAGGTGATCTCCCAATCCTCTACCCTTTCTTGTCTCAAGTCATGTCCCCCTTAGTCAAATCAGGTTGTGGAGAGTGCAGTAAGTGGTTCTGATGTCAGACACTCTTTCTGGGGTTTACTGAATTTCACCACCTGACTGGTCCAGACATATCAATCTCACCTTCAGGAGCTCCATGTCTGCTCAATAATGGCTCATGTGGAAGCATATTGTATGTCTCCCCAATCTGTGGATTTCTGACAGATCGCAGAACGCAGAGATAGGGACAAATTTTGTTGCTGACTAACCATCCCGGAAGGTCCTGAGGTAAAGGAACTGAAAGATGCAGATGCCTGTGGAAATTCCAGAATGTAGGCATGCAGTGCAACCCCTAAAGAATTGTGGTCAATCACATCAGCAGTGTACATTGTCTACCTCATATATTAAAAATGCCTTTCCTGGCTATGGAAACACTGGCTGGAGACAGATATCTCATGTACCATGTACAAACTAATCATTTCTCTGCATCAGTTCCACTAATTGCTTGAGAGGGGTCTGCTACTTAATGGTTCCAAGCCCAATATCCTGCTAATATATTGATAAGACTGTGCCTCTGATTACTGACTCTGGAGCTTTGACTCCAGTGCCCAAATGTTATGTTGATGGGTAACAGAGCAAGGCATCATCAATGGAATTTAGGAATTCAATGCCTCCCAGCTCCTGATGGGCTTGTGGCATTAATGATTGTGGAACTCTTAATAATTCCAGAAGCTTCCATTATTTCTGCGCTTCTCCTGATGGTGGTGCTAATAATTTCCTTTGCCATCACCCCCTACTGAATTGATTAGAGATTCTACTCCTATGTTTTTAGTCACCTAAACAAGCATTGAACATTTACAAATGAGGTCCAACTATGCTTTTAAGTGCATATTAAGTCCATAATCATTGTGAAACAACTACACTGGCCGTGAGAGATTTTTGTCTTGTATTGTTCAATGTCAAATTTCTCCACAAAATAAAATCCATATTTTTATCTCTTGAACCATTTCTTAAAATCTGTTGTCCTTTAACTTAATCCCAAATGCCTGTTACAATTGTTCACTTCTCTACCTCTGAATTTCTTCACTTTTAATTTTAAATTTAAATAGTTTTGACTTGTTGCTCTTTGAGTATAATCCAAATGATTGGCTGCTAATCTTGCTTGATGATGTCACTGCTACTGGATCCTTAGAGATCCAACTGACTCTGTGCTAGATTCAGATGGAAATCAGGAGACAGCAAATCCACATTGCAGAGGTAGCTACACATTTGTGGTCAATGTACTTTAAGGTCAGTGATGCATTGCTGCAGGGCTGATCACAATATTGAGTTCAGTGACCTGCTGTAGGAGTGGTGTCACCAATGTTGATTTCAACATAGTGAGAACGTAACGGGAAGAAGAGAGTATTTGATTCTTAGAATGGATTAGAGGCAAGGCATTGCTGCTGCAGAGATTATACAGAAACATAGTATAACAGTTTGTTATATATGAAACAATAAACCAGATTAATAGAGCTCTTTTCAATGTTGTGACAACCAATTACAGAACTGTTATTAAATCAATGATCCAATTCCCTGGAAAATGTAGAGGAATAAATTCCAGCTGGTCACTCCTGGGAAAATATTAACTGTTAGCAAAATCAGACTTACAAAGACCCAATAATGCTGTGCTCCAAAAAAACTCTACTTGTTACTGAACAATGCAGATTAGAATATAGATTTTTAAACAGCAGGACATTGTTGGGATGAAGTGACTGTTATAAAATGATTTGAATTCAGAACTTGAGATCAATAACGTAGAAAAATGCCATCCCGTCGCTGCTGTCACTTTACAAAAGCAGCACAGAATTTATCCCACAACCGTCCTCTCTCCATGATACTGAACCTGAACCTGATTCAAATATGTTTAACTTGCTTCTCTTAAATGACAGAAAGAAGTCCACTTTAACTATTGGTTAAGGCAAACCATTCTTCATGACCTCTGACATCACTCGCTTGGAGACAATTTTAAATTGATCTTTTCCACAGATTATCTTACCAATCTTCAACTTATACATCCTCATCACTGATTCTCCAAAGTTTGAGGATTATCTTACCAATCTTCAACTTATACATCCTCATCACTGATTCTCCAAAGTTTGAGGTAGTCACAGCATTTTAGATCTCTCTGAATAATTTTTTGTCATCTTGGTGAATTGATACTGTTTGCTGTCTTTGGCTTTCATTCCAAAACTGATCCATACTCAAAATCATTGCCTTATATGAATGTATTACAATTTATTTCCTTCTGCACTCTCCTTATAAAACCTAAAATATTGCTTGCCCATCTCTACCACTTTATTTATCATTTTTGAGAAATTGTGTCATGATCTTTGCCTGGAGGCAGTAACAGTAAGGAAAAGTTATAATTACCTTTAGACATTTGGGAAATCTAGAATGGCTTTAAAAACTTTACAAGTTCATATCAATTGTGATATAATCAGTTATCACTTGTGATAGTAAGAAATGTCAGTCCTTCCTGCCTGTTGATGCCTGAGCTGGAAAGAAAAAAATACAGAGGCCATGTGGGATGCAAATGCAATAAAAGAAGAGGAAATAATGAGACAAAGAGCTGAAATTTGAGAAAGTTCAAGAAGTGCACTATTGTGTGAATGATTACATAGGCAAACTCTGGTTTATGTGAATGCTGCAGTCTGTGAAGAACTGATTAATTCCAAAGTGACTATCTCTTATGAAATAAAATAGTGACATTTTGTTTGTAGGACTCAGGTGAAGGTATCTGGTGAGTGTAAGTATGTGAGTGGGGTCAGTGGAGGTTTACTGCTTTGTATGAGGTGTTACGCTCTGAAAAGATTACAATTTGGTGATGTCATCTGGATATGAGCAGAGAACAGCTCTGAAGCTCAAAAGAGATAGACCTGACATCTTAGGCAGCATGGTGGCTCAGTGGTTAGCACTGCTATCTCACAGTACCAGTACTGGGTGACTGTGTGAAGTTTGCATGTTCTCCCCATATCTGTGTGGATTTCCACCGGGTTCACCGGTTTCCTCCCACAGTCCAAAAATGTGAAGGTTAGGTGGATTGGCCATGTTAGATTGCCCCATAGTGTTCAGGGATGAGCAGATAGTTGCATGAGTCATGGCAAATGTGGGGTTATAAGAATAGGATGGGGAGTGTTGGGTCTAGTTGATGCTCTTTGGAGGGTTGATGCAGACCTGATAGGCTGAATGGCCTCTTTCTGCACTCTAGGGATTCTATGACGTAGCTGTCCCTTAGAGTCTTTGGAACAATGCTTCTTACACTATTGTAATTTGTACTATCATGCAATCAGTGATTATTTGCTTAGGTCAAGAGCTTCATCTTATGTCACTACTTAGTGGCTTTCCTCTACTATATTGGACCAAATAGGTCCTGTAGCTCCCTATCTAAAAGGAGCATGGTGGTACCTTCTGGTGACTATTAGTTCACACAGCTCATACAGTACAGGGAACAGTGGTGAAAATTCATCATGCAATATGTAACCAAGAGAGTGGGATTGGGGATGGGGGCAGTGAAAGTGTATGCCTTTAGAAGAAAAAAAATGACAAAAACCATCTGGTGAAGAGTCACCAGACCTGAAACAATACCCCAACATTTTTCCCACAGATGCTGCCAAACTTGCTGCGTTTCTCAAGCAATTTATGTTTCTGTTCCAGATCTCCAGCATCTGCAGTTTGTTTTTGTTTTTTTTTTGGAGCCATCCATGATTTGCTTGTTTAACTTTATTTGATCTTGTCTGATAACTTCTTCATTTATGCATTTTTTGGTAAATTTGGTTATTTTGGTTTAGAGATCCCCACAGGAATCATAACAATTCCAGTGAAGAGACTGAACACAATTTTGCCCGTTTAGCGAGAGTTAGATCAATACAGAGGAAGCATGAATTGTGAGTTGTGCTCTTCTGCACACTTGACCTCTCTTACAAAGTGTGTTATCCGATAAGCAATGGCTATCTATCTCTTCAGAGATTATAGGAGGTCTTACTACATCAAAGGAGCTATATAAATGTAAGTCATAATTATTGTGGGGAAAAATTCTGCACTCCTATTTGAACAAGCTTCATCTGAATAAACATCATTTTTTTATTGCCTCATATTCTAACAAAGATCTCTAAATGGTCACTCGGTTTGCAAATCCCATAAATAGTTGATTATTTTCATTTCTCCTAGTTCTGATAAGCAGATGGGGTCTCATTCAGAAAATCTCTCAATGCCAGTCACCTGGGTATGGCTGCTTCACAAAGCATAAGAATCTGAGCATGTTTTCCATTTCCTGTACTAGCTATGGGGCATAAATACTAAGAACATGATGCCTGACAAGACACTTCCACATGCTTCATTAGTTGGAATTGTTTGCTCATTCTTGGGTACAGATGGTGCCTCTACTGTCTCTGCCAGTTCTTTCTTTCTGCATCCACATCCTTACCAATTCAACACTAAACAGGATAATCAATAATGGGAGTTAGATCACTTATATCCCCATTTGAATGAGGAGAAACAAAAGAAATCGGACTTACTGGACAGTATTGTGTGGGTGACAAGGGTCCCATCTACATCTAAAGAGTCCTATACCACTTCTTTTTGCAAAGACCTATCGAATTATGGACCAGTGGCAACCCTAAGTGGATAGCAGTGTACCTTCCCAAGGATAAAAGACCACAAGGTCTAACAGCCCACATCCTGAGTGCCTTGCTCAGCAGCGCCACTGTGGGCAGTGTGGTTGCTGCTGGCAATGTACCCTTCTGAGCTATGGGATCAGCAAGGAGTATGATGGTAGGTTAGATTTCGTAGGATGGGGAGATGCAGGGAGGGGTTGTAGGGGTCAGCAACAAGAGAAGGCGTTTGGTCTTAGTGAGATGCCCTTTCCCTCTCAGGCACTGCATGCCTGATAATGATGAACCATCTAGGAAGCCTGAAAGTGACCACAGCTAAATTGATGTTTTTAGGCTTTCCGCGTTACAAGTTCTCCAACCTCCTCTGGGTAGATACTATTGGCAAGAAGAGGAGATCTTTAAGTGTTCATTAATTGTCAAGGACAGTAATTGGCAATGGGACAGAAAGGTCAACTTAGTAGCCTTCCCACTGTGGAGAAAATCAGGGTGGAGGAAAGGATCCCACTCCACATCCTCTGATTAAACACTCCACCTCCACCAAATAACCCACCTTGAAGTGACATCAAATTTCATTCTTTATTTAAAGGGATGAGCTTCAGGTTTTCAGATGATTCACTCTGGATATGATGAACTCGAATCCCGCCAGGTTAGAGTCTGATTAACAGTCATGACCTGAACTTTTACTTTGTTGCCCTCTCTGCTGATTATTTCTGGCACTTTTTTCTCAGATTTCCAGTCCCTGTGTCTAAGATGTGTGCACCAAATCTTTGTCCCTGTTAACTTCACCCAGCTCATTCACATCAGTCAACTGAATGCTGAGTTTACAATAAGCCACACTGATATTTGAGCAGGGAATCCTAATTCCTCTGAAATGACTAGTTCCTTCATCAATCTGAAGCGATGACAGCACCACCCACCCTTCACAATCAATCTCAGTCATGCAAAATATTGACTTTCAACATCACAACAAATGTAGTATGGACATTTTTAAAGTCCTCTTCTTTCCCCTCATGAAGAATCAGTGGGGTCTTCACCACATTGTAGGTCCAAGACTGAGTATTTTCACCACATTGCCCTTACATGAGCCAGTTCAGACAACATTTAAGTTATATGTTTGTACATTTGGACAATTACAGGCAACTGAGTGAGTAAATCAACTGTTTCTTGTCCAATCAATGAAGAAAAAGTAAGGCAACTGATAAAGTCACAGCTTAGTTTTAAATTTAGTTATACAAACAAATGATTGATGTGAATACATGTTACTTAAAGAGTCACTTAGAAATTTAGACAGTACTATTTAATAAAGTGGAAAGCTGATGCTATATAGTGATCTCAGTATGTTGTTATAAATCAACATTAATGGTTCTGGTTACATCACTGCAGGAGTTCTCGAATCCTTATGGTGTGGAAACAGGCCATTTGGCCAAACAAGTTGACATCGCCCTCTGAAGAGTAACACCCCCCAGACCCATTCCCCTACATTTACCCCTGACTAATGCACCTAACCTACACATTCCTGAGCACTATGGGAATTTAGCATGACCAATTCACTTAACATACACATCTTTGGACTGTGGGAGAAAACCCAAACAGACACAGGGAAAATGTGCAAACTCCACACAGCCTGAGGCTGGAATTGAATCCAGGTCCCTGGCACTGTGAGGCAGCAGTACTAACCATTGAGCCCTGTGCAACCTTGAGCTCCTCAGGATATTATCCTCGGCCGAACCAACTTCAGTCTGCTGCATAACAATTTGACTGCATAACATACAATACCATTTTTGATTCCCCAGATACCGAAGCAGACCTGTTAGCATTCAGGCATGGGCTTATACAGGGCAAATAATGTTCGCACCTTTCAAATGGGTGGCAATGACCCATTTACAACAGGAAAGAATCTAATCATTTCTTGTCATTCAATGGCATTATGATCATGGAATTATCCCCTATCATCAGCATCTTACAGTCACCAATAATCAATAAACCCACCATGTAAGTACTCTGGTTTTAATAGCAGGCTAGACACTAGGAAGTTTGTATTAAATAGCACAGTTTTTGACTCCAACGTTCCTGTTCACCAACTGCAAGACATAGTCAGAAGTGTAATAGAATGCTCTCCACTTCCCTCGATGAATACATCTCAAACAACGCTCAAACGTTCAACACCATCCAGGACAAATAGCATGTTTGATCAGCATTCCATCCATCCCTGTAAATATTCCTTTCTTCCACAACTGATACATTATGGAAGCAGTTTGCAACAAGTATAGGCTTTTTTACTTTTTTTTGTTCTCTCATGGAACATGGGCAGTGCTGGCTGGGCGGGCATTTGTTACTCATCTCCAGTTGCCATTGAAAGGTAGTAGTGAGCTGCCTTTTGGAACTGCTGCACTCCACGTGCTGGAGGTAGATCCACAATGCACTGAGGGAGGGAATTTCAGGATTTTGATAGAGCAACACTGAAGAAACAACAATGTATTTCCAAGCCTGGATGGTGAGTGGCTTGGAGGGGAACTTGCTGGTGGTGGTATTCCCATGTAACTGCTGCCCTTGTCGATTAGATTTAATTCCCTACAGTGTGGAAACTGGCCATTTGGCCCAACAAGTCCACACTGATCCTCCTAAGAGTAACCCACCCAGATCTATTTCCCTGACTAAAGGACCTAACACTATGGGCAATTTAGCATGTCCAATTCACATGACCTGCACATCTTTGGATTGTGGGTGAAAACCAGAGCACTTGGAGGAAATCCACACAGACACAGGGAGAATGTGCAAACTCAACACAGGCAGTGACCTGAGAGGAGAATTGAACCCAAGTCCCTGGTGCTGTAAGGCAGCAGCGCTAATCACTGAGCCATTATGCTGCCCTGCTTCTTGATGAAGGGCTTTTGCCCAAAACGTTGATTTCGAAGCTCCTTGGATGCTGCCTGAACTGCTGTGCTCTTCCAGCACCACTAATCCCGAATCTGATTTCCAGCATCTGCAGTCATTGTTTTTTCCTTCTTGATGAAAATTGTCATGTGTTCAGAACGTGCTGTCTAAGGAAACTTGGTGAATTTCTGCAATGCATTTTGTAGATAGTATGCACTGCAATCACTTTTATGAACTCCACTTTAACTACTCACCCAGGCTCCTTGACAGTACATTCCAATCCACAACGTTTGAAATCCAAAAGAACAGTAGAACAAATGCATGGTTGCACCAACTATTCACTCCGTCTACAAATCACACACCATCCTGACAAGGAAATAAGATGTTTCTAACCATTAACAATCAAAATCCAGGGATTCCTTCCCTATCAGTATTGCTGGTGTATCTGCAGCTCAAGTGCTGCAGAGCTTCAAAAGCAGACAGCGATAGGAATTAGGATCAGGAGCTCAGTCCAATGAGCTTGCTCCACCATGCAATATGATCATGGATGATGTGATATCATAGAGTCATATTCATAGAGATGTACAGCATGGAAACAGACTCTTCGGTACAACCTGTTCATGCCGACCAGATATTCCAACCCAATCTAGTCCCATCTGCCAGCACCCGGCCCATATCCCTCCAAACCCTTCCTATTCAAATGCCTTTTAAATGTTGAAATTGTACCAGCCTCCACCACTTCCTCTGGCAGCTCATTCCACACACAGAACACCCTCTGTGTGAAAACGTTGCCCCTTAGGGTCTCTTTTATATCTTTCCTCTCTCACCCTAAACCTATGCCCTCTAGTTCTGGACTCCAGACCCTAGGGAAAAGATTTTGTCTACTTACCCTTTCCATTACACTTATAATTTTGTAAACCTCTATAAGGTCACCCCTCAGTCTCCGACCAATGCCTTCTTCACTATCCTATCTACCTGCGACTCCACTTTCAAGGAGCTATGAACCTGCACTCCAAGGTCTCTTTGTTCAGCCACACTCCCTAGGACCTTACCATTAAGTGTATATGTCCTGCTAAAATTTGTTTTCCCAAAATGCCTCATCTTGCATTTATCTGAATTAAACTCTATCTGCCACTTCTCAGCCCATTGGCCCATCTGGTCAAGATCCTGTTGTAATCTGAGGTAACCCTCTTCGCTGTCCACTACATCTCCAATTTTGGTGTCATCTGCAAACTTACTAACTGTACCTCTTATGCTCTCATCCAAATCATTTATATAAATGACAAAAAGTAGAGGACCCAGCACTGATCCTTGTGGCACTCCACTGGTCACAGGCCTCCAGTCTGAAAAACAACCATCCACCACCACCCTCTGACTTCTACCTTTGAGCCAGTTCTGTATCCAAATGACTAGTTCTCCCTGTATTCCTTGAGATCTAACCTTGCTAATCAGTCTCCCATGGGAAACCTTGTCGAACACCTTACTGATATCTATATAGATCACATCTACTGCTCTGCCCTCATCAGTCCTCTTTGTTACTTCCTCAAAAAACTCAATCAGGTTTGTGAGACATGATTTCCCATGCACAAAGCAATGTTGACTATCCCTAATCAGTCCTTGCCTTTCCAAATACACATACATCCTGTCCCTAAGGATTCCCTCCAACAACTTGCCCACCACCGACCTCAGGCTCACCAGTCTATAGTTCCCTGTCTTGTCTTTACCGCCCTTCTTAAACAGTGGCACCACATTTGCCAACCTCCAGTCTTCCGGCACCTCACCTGTCACTATCGACGATACAAATATTTCAGCAAGAGGCCCAGCAATCACTTCTCTAGCTTCCCACAGGGTTCTAGGGTACACCTGATCAAGTCCTGGGTATTTATCCACCTTTATGCATTTCAAGACATCCAGCACTTCCTCCTCTGTAATATGGACATTTTGCAAGGTGTGATCATCTATTGCCCTACGCTCTTTTGAGGCATCTTCCATATCCTTTTACACAGTAAATACTGATGCAAAATACTCGTTTAGTATCTCCCCCATTTTCTGTGGCTCCACACAAAGGCCGCCTTGCTGATCTTTGAGGGGCCCTATTCTCTCCCTCGTTATCCTTTTTGTCCTTAATATATTTGTAAAAACCCTTTGGATTCTCCTTAATTCTATTTGCCAAAGCTATCTCATGTCCCCTTTTTGCCCTCATGATTTCCCTTTTCAGTATACTCCTACTGCCTTTATACTTATCTAAGGATTCACTCGATCTATCCTGTCTATACCTTACATATGCTTCCTTCTTTTTCTTAACCAAACCCTCTCTACTCTCCCAACTTTCTGTGAGGTCCTCCCATCACATTGATCATCAAGAATCAACCACTTCTATCTTTAGAAGTCTGTAACACTCTGCTTCCAAGACCTTTTGAGGAACAGAGTTCCAAAGATAATGAGAAAAAAAACCTCCTCATCTCTGCTTTAAATGAGTCACCTTTCTTATGAAATTGTGATGCCGAATTCTCAAACCTCCCATAAAAGGAAGCATTCTTTTCATATCCACCTTGTCATGATGCCTCAAGATCTGAAATGTTTCAAATGAGACTCCTCTTGCTTTTCTAAGCTCAGAAGGATACAGGTCAAGCTTGTCCAATCTTTCCTCATAAGATAAATTCCCATATCAGTTATTTATCCAGTAAAACATCCTTAAACAGCATTCCATCAATAAGAAGACCATAATCAACATAATAATCCAGGTTTGATCTCAACCAATACCCTGGATAACTGAAGCATGACCTCCTTATTTTAATACATATTTCTCTTTGCAGTAAACAATAACAAGCTATTAATTTTCCTGATCTTCCTATACCTACATGCTAACCTACTGAAATTTAGGGGCCAGGATACCTCGATCCCTTTAGATCTTTGAACTCTTCAATCTCTTGTTATTCAGATCATATGTTCCTTTTTTATTCTTCCTGCCAAAGTGTCTAATTTTGCATTTTTCCACAGTATAGTCCATTTGCCAGATATTTGCCCACTCAATTAAATAATCTCTAGCCTTCTGCAGTTTCTTATGTCATCTTCACAACTTACTTTCTTATCAACATTTACATCATCAGCAAATCTACCCACCATGCCTTTGATCCCTTGATGAATATAAATTGGAAATAATTGAGACTGAGTTGATCCCTGTCGTATACTGCTGGTTTGATCTTTGCAACCAGAAAGTGACCGAATTATGCCTACTCTCTATTGTCTTTTACTCTGCCAATCTTCTATCCATGCCATTATGATATCCCAGCATTTCAACATGATAGGCATGGAAGGGTAAATAGACAAAGTCTTTTCCCTGGGTTGGCAGAGTCCAGAACTAGAGGGCATAGGCTTAGGTTGAGAGAGGAAAGATTTAACAGGGACCGAAGGAACAACTTTTTCACACAGAGTGTGGTATGTGTATGGAATGCCAGAGGAAGTGGTGGAGGCTGGTACATTTACATTTAAGAGGCATCTGGATAGGCATATGAATAGAAAAGCTTTAGAGGGATATGGGCCAAGTGCTGGCAAATGGGACTACATTAATTTAGGACAACTGGCTGGTATGGATGATTTGGACTGAAGGGTCTGTTTCTGAGCGGTACATCTCCAGGATTATGACTCTCAGTTCACCACCAACTTCTGAAGGGTAATTAAAGAAGTGCCTTGTTAGTGATGTTCACATCGCAAGAACAAATTTTAAAATATTAATTAAAATAGTAATCCGAAGCTTAAGTTACAGCTTGACTGAAGAGTCTTTTTTGAGATTAGAAGAGATTTACATTAATCTAGTGGCTTTCCTGACTACAGGGAATTGCAAAGTGTTACGCAACCAGTGAAGTGTTTTTTAAAATACAGTCACTTTGATAACACAGACAATGTTACAACCAATTCATGCACAACTAGTAGCCACAAAATGAAGGAATGTCTTATTTTAATATTAATTGGGGAAACATATCAATCAAGACACAAGATGGTATCTTCCCTACTCTTCTTTGAAACACCACTGAGTAAACAATCACATCCAACCCAGAGGGAAAACAGTGCTTTGCTTACAGCCTATAGATAGTTGATTGTTCTGACAATGCAATACTCTGTCAGTATATTAATGACAGATAACATGCTATCAAAGTCAAGTTATGATTTGGAGATGCCGGTGTTGGACCTGGGTGTACAAAGTTAAAAATCACACAACACCAGGTCATAGTCCAACAGGTTTATTTGGAAGCACTAGCTTTCGGAGCGCTGCTCCTTCATCGGGTAGCTGATGAAGGAACACTACTGTGAAAGCTAGTGCTTCCAAATATACCTGTTGGACCATAACCTGGTGTTGTGTGATTTTAAACAGAGTCAAACTAAGTTGTCAAAGTGCAAAATTACAGACAGAGCTTGTTGTGTTGCCTACAGAAAATACTGTCAGGCTGAGAAAGGTGACAGTGAAGCCAGTTCAATTCATGCACCGAAATATGAGGTGGTTCAGCTGGAACTCAAGATTCATAACTCCACTGTTAAAGCAGGTTCACCACTTCAAAGTTCCAAAGTACCTGCATTCCAGGGAAGGCAAATGTATCTTTGCAAAGGCTGAGACAAACAGGCATTGCATGTTTAAGACAATAATGTGGTATTACTGCATTTAATGTTCTAGTATTAAGGTTTCTGCCTTAACTTCAGTCACTCTGCCTGTGTAATGGAATCAGTGCAGTCAGTCTGGTTTGTGTGATTAATGTACAGGAACATCAGAAAGCAAAGAACCCAGAAAATGTCTGTAGTCTTTGATATATTCAATGTTGGTAAATAGCTGGTATTGTAAATAATTTCAAGATATCTGGTTCAATAGAACACAACTCTTTGTATTACATTTACATGTGCTAACGTACAGAAAATCACAAATGGCATCAAAAAGAGATTTGTACCATTATGCCATTCTGTTCTTTAGAATATGTTCATTCAGGATCCAGACCATTGATAATCACCAATATCTCGATAACAATTTATCCAATACACTGGCTATCCAATAATGTCATCTGTTGTGCATTTTCTGTGATCCTCTATTAGTACTCTCACTTCCAAGTCAGAATATTGTGATTTAAATCCCATTTCAGGGCTTCAGCACAAAATCTAGGTTGATCTAACAGTTTATTTGACATAAATGTAGAAAAGGGACATGTTTATGTGCCATTAGGTGTTCACCTAAATGGTAGTTTAAGTTTTTTTCAATGACTTTATGATACCTTTAAGAAGGGCCTTGTATCTGCACAAATCTTCCTGGTGCAATTAACTTCAAGATTTTATGACTTGATTACCAGAGAACTTCCACCATTTGAGTGTACTGAAAAACACTTGTATTTTTAGAAACTATTGTTGCATTTAATTAAATAGCTTTCAAGCTAAACTCAATTTTAGTCCCATTTCAGACAATTTTTTTGCCCATTTCCCCAACAAATCTTGTAGGCATCCCAATTTTGGCCAGTTAACGGGCATTGTTCCTCCAACCTCTTTACCAGATTCAAGATCGTAATTGAAACATCATCGGAATTCAAGGAGGAAATGAATAATATTGCAAAGCCGCATATATAAATGGGGCAAAATGCAAGCAGAGTAAAACCAGCAATGCAACTCAGTTACACACACTGGCTGCATTTTCCCAAATCCTGAATTTTGTGACCAATGGTGAAACAGTTGGGGCAGCACGGTGGCACAGTGGTTAGCACTGCTGCCTCACAATGCCAGAGACCCGGGTTCCCGCCTAGGCAACTGTCTGTGCGGAGTTTGCACATTCTCCCCGTGTCTGTGTGGGTCTCCTCCGGGTGCTTCGGTTTCTTCCCATAGTCCAAAAACGTGCAGGTCAGGTGAGCTGGCCAGGCTAAATTGCCCGTAGTGTTAGGTGAAGGGGTAAATGTAAGGGAATGGGTCTGGGTGGGTTGCTCGGTCAGTGTGGACTTGTTGGGCCGAAGGGCCTGTTTCCACACTGTAAGTAACCTAATCTAATCTTAAAAAAAAAGTATGATGAGATCAGATAAATGAGATTTTTGATGTCAAGAAAATATGGTTGTGTTTCCATCCAAGGCTTGGAGGACAATATACTGGTGCATGATAAGAGGCTTAATTGCATCTCACCTTGTTGATATACCATTTCCTAGTGTTCTCATGTACCACACTGAAACTATATGGCAATGCTTCTTGACATGTAAGTCCCCGTCAACACTTCAACTCCCCCTCCCACTCCACTAAGGACATTCAGGTCATTGGACTCCTCCAATGCCAGACCATAGCAACACGACGGCTGGAGGAAGAGCACCTCATCTTCCACCTAGGAACCCTCCAACCACAAGGGATGAACTCAGATTTCTCCAGTTTCCTCATTTCCCCTCCCCCCACCTTGTCTCAGTCCCAACCCTCGAACTCAGCACCACCTTCCTAACCTGCAATCTTCTTCCTTTTCCAGCAACACATTTTCAGCTCTGATCTCCAGCATCTGCAGTCCTCACTTTCTCCATGTAAGTCAGAGAAGCTACCTGGTGGCTGCATCTCACTGCCTGCTTCTCCAAAATGCCATCTTTGACAACAGACTCCCACATCTCAGGGTACATTCCATGGGCAGCAATTGCCGACACCCATCTGTCCAAAGAGATTGGCATGGAATTGAAGCCTCATCATATCCTCATGGCACATTTCTGACTCACATAGAATGCAGTTCTCCCCTTCAATGCTGCACTCTATAGTGCCCAGGCACCTTGAATATTGCCAAGACACTTTGCTCACAGGATTTGGCATCTAGTGCATGTATTGGAGCACCTCAGACTGCTTTGCTTGCTCTCCCAAGTGCACAGAAACTTCAATATAACTTGGATGCTCACAGCAGCTTTGCCCTGCGTTTTTGCATTTTGCCATCTCATTCAGAAATTAATTTCTGTTTTGCTTTGCTGTTTAGATTAAATTAGATTGCTTACAGCTTGGAAACAGGCCCTTCGACCCATCAGGTCCACACCGACCCTCCGAAGAGCAGCCCACCTGGACCCATTCCCCTACATTTACCCCTTCACCTGATCTCAGTTGAGGGACTTGGAAATGGTCAATGGTCACTTGAAATAGCCAGTGTCAGGGATTCTGTATCATTACAGTCCAGGGAGTGAGTTCTGCAGTCAGTTCTGCTGGGCCAGTGCAACCAGGTATTTGCAGTAATCAGTTGGAGAACTCCACAGAGATCAGCCAAGGATTCTGTCACTCATTAATTAAGGATTTCCTACTAATTTAGTCAATGGGGTGGGCCATGGTCAGTTCTGGGGTCTGCAAGTCAAGAGAAGTTATCAGGGCCTACTGTTGAGACAGGGAAGTTGGGGAAATAATTATGAGGATTGGTGTCAGCATGCTGTGATGCAGAGAGGCAATGATTAAAGATATAACTCTGTATATAAAGGTGGATGGCAATAATCCAATGGAAGGTGTGAGTTACCACAGAAGATAAGGGGTCATTGATGGTCACCATCACCCTGACTTCAACAGGTGTCCAAGTTCAGCATAAATGGTTGTCAGGATAAAGCTGTAGGGACAGAGCCCAGATGTTAAGAGATGAAGATGTAAAAGAAAAGATTATGTGGGAATAAAAGTGTAAGGAAGAAAGGAACATGAAGGTTTGGGAGGCCCAAACAGAGTGAGTGACATAATCATGTTATGTTCAAGCTTGTACAACTTGAACAGCGAAACAGGGGCTGAAATGGATATCAAAGGTTTGGGAGAATGGCAACATGCTTCCCGAGGGAAAGATGAGGATATTGGACAAGAAGTACATTGTCTTCAGAATGATGGAATATTGCAGAGCAAATACAACAAACCTGGTTCCAATTGATGAGAATTGCATGCAGTGATCATTGGCTGCAGATGTTTAGTCTCAGAAGAAAATGCAGCCTGTTTTTATTTGCTTTTCTTCAATTCTGTCATTCAATAAAAGTCAACATTTTCAGTCATTTGAAGGCTTTCTGTTAAGATAAGAAGGGAAACATTTTAAAGGGACCTAAGGGGCAACTTTTTCACGCAGAAAGCGTTGCATGTATTGAATGAGCTGCCAGAGGAAGTAGTAGAGACTGGTGCAATCGCAACATTTAAAGGGCATCTGGATGGATTCATGAATGGGAAGGGTTTGGAGAGAAAGGGGCCATATGCTGACATATGGGACTGGATTGATTTGGAATATCTGTTTGGCATAGACAAATTGGTTGGAAGGGTCTGCTTCTGTGCTGTACTTCTCTATGACTCAATATGATGAGCCTGCATTAACACTGAACAATGTGATGTTTTGCTGGATGTTAGGGAAAGTGTAGCACTCCCTTAAATAGGGCTCTAAGATGGTGAGGTGCTATGGGTGATAGCCTGTATAGCTTGATTTTTACAGATGCAGTTACTATAACTGTTGATTAAATAGGTGCTATTGTCAAGCAGCAATACATTTAAGAAAGTGAGCTTGTATTTCCAAGGATCCATGCTGCCATGTCCCCAAGTAAACTGTTCTTTCTTCATTCCTCTCCCACTATGTGTAATGTACAATTGAATGCAGCATGTCAAAACTTGACCTATCGCTCAGCTGGCCTTTAAAGACGGTATTGGTGCTGGAAATCCTAGAATACCCTAACAACAGCGAGCACGATCACCCAATTGCGCGAGTGTAGCATCATCGAGGCAAGGTGCAATGAAGTGAGTAGCAGAAGGTTGTGTAAGGAATTTGACTCAAGCTCACAGAGTGAAAAACCCTTCATGATACTTCCTGCGATTGACAGCTTGGCCAAATTTGGTAAAATCTCTCTCCATTCAAGTGATCAGGGATAGCGGGGTTACTTTATTTTATTGCAAAAAGATTCCTAAATCTAAAATTTTAATGTAAATGTAAAATTAAAATTCTAGCTACATTTTATTTTATCAATAGAAGATAATATTATGAGGTTCTGCCATATTTCTAGCAGAAAGTCGAACAAACACAGGGAAAAGGATAAAATCAAAACATAAAAGATCACTTTCTCCAACATTTCATTATAACTAATGAACATCCAAATTAATATAAATGCCTTCATAAAGTATTGCATGTATTTGAAAGTAGAACAGGAATGAATTACATTCTTAATTTTTCAATAACCTTTCAGATCAACTGAAATCTTGAATTTAAAATGGATACTAAACATATAAATTAGCTGAATTTGAGGAGCTAGTGAACACAACAGGAGATTCAGCTTTTAGTGAATTTTATGACACTAGTTCATACTACCACTGCATTGCCGACATTGGTTTTAATGTATATTTTAACTGCCTCTGGTTTGGCACAAGTTGCACAATGACTATCCTTTCCTCACTGTTGGAAATAAAAAAAAATGTGTGACAGCGACAACTTCAGCGTGAAAATGTCTCATCAGTTGATATATCTCACTGATATTAAGTCAGACAGATCAGGACAGTTGGGGTTTAATTCCCTTCAACAAATATCAACTCACTGCAGTAGTGTATGAGTTCTGTACTGTGGGAGCACTGACTTTCTGATAAGACATTGAATCTAGGCCCCCTTCTACCTCCTCAGATGTAACCCAAAAATCTCAAAACACTATTCAAAGAAAAGCATGGATGTGCTCCCAGTGTCTTGGTCAATGTTGATGACTGAATATCAAATTCACAAACTTCGACCACCAAATTACTGATCTCATTGCTATAGGAAAGATCTAAATTGATTGTATGTTCCTTATGTTACCACAGTGACAACATTTCAAAAGTGATATTTAATGGTTATACAGACATCTATATTATGAGTAAAATTATATACATGCATGATTTAAGTTTCTTTCCAGGAATGTTTGGATTGATCTCTGGCATAGGATTGTAAAATAAATCCATCAAAGTCCTGCCAGAATGGAAGGGTTATACCTATCAGAAAGGACTCTAAAGACAGGAACTCATTGAGCTAATTGGATAACTTCAAAATTGTGAAGGGACTTGGTAAGGTGAATGTAGAAAAGATATTTCTATTTAGGGGTAAAGGAGAACTATGGACTACAATAAATCGAATTGGGAATTCAGGAGAAGCATCTCTATTCAGTATGTAATTAGGAAGTGGAACTTGGTACCTTGTGGAAGAGAAGAGATGCATTTCAGGGAGAATGAAGCAAGAAGACGAGGATCAAAGAAATGGACTGTGCTCAGGTAAGATTATAAGAAGTAATGTGGGAAGAGAAGAGAAGATGAATGTTGGCCTAAATAGGTCGGCCCAAATGACCTATTGTGTACAATAAATTGTAGCTCAATGTAAACTCTGAAAGTGTGCACATAGCATTGAATTAGAGGGTTCAGCATGATCACTATCATCACCAGTCTTCAAATAAGGCTGATCAACAAATCCCAATGGAAGGTCAGATGTGGTGAGTTGATGCTTTGGGTCCGAACCTCAGAGTAAAGCACTGACTTTGATAAACTTGAAGCAAAAAACAAACTGAAGAAAAATGCCTGCAAGGGAACCCACAGCATAATAATTACAAAATAAAAATGCACCAACACCCTTTGGGCTTACCTATCAATATTTGCCAGGCAGCTTTTAGCAAATCTTCAGCAAGTACTTTTAAGTATTGGTGCAAAAGAGCCAATTGGTGTGAGATGGCCTAACTTATAAAGCAGTGCCAGGTAGCTGAAGCTGTACTTAATCACTGCGAACACATAAAGATCACATGGAAGGTCCTGCCTGGGAACAAATTGCAATGCTGGGAAGAGTGAGAAGGGCAGGCTAAGAGAAGGATTTCAAAAATCCTGCACAGACTAATCCAATATTAATTGCCCAAATTTCTGGAATGTATTTCAGAAAGCAACTTTGCAAATCACAGTGGAGTTGTATTCTATCTAATAAATATTCAGTTATGATTATTCTTGTGCAAGCAAAAAATATTTTTCAGCAACCTTGTTTTGAAATTCAGCTTCGGGCTGTCTGGAAGGTAGAAATTCAAATGCATCCAATTTTGTATCTGCACAGACCTTATGAAGGCCTGGATTTCAGGCCACTCCTCCAGTTGGCAATCATCAAGGTCAGTGTGTTCATCTTCTCATGAACATCTTGTGCCTGTCTTAACTCCAGGAGTTCATTACCCCCCATCACTCATCCAACAACTTTCTCAGAATACACAGGTACTCCACCTCACCTTCTCACCCACCTCTTGCTGTCTACACATTGAATCCCTACAGTGTGGAAGCAGGACATTCAGTCCATCAAATTCCGCACTCAACTTCTGAAGAGCATCTCACCCATCCTATCCTTGTAACTTTGCATAACCCACCTAACCTGCTCATCCCTGGACGCTATGCGCAGTTTAGCATGGCCAATCCACTTAACCTGTACATCTTTGGACTGTGGGAGGAAACCCATGTAGGTATGAGAATGTGCAAACACCAGACAGATGGTCGCCCAAGGCTGGAATCGACTCCAGGTACCTGGTGTTCTGAAGTAGTAATGCTATCCAGTGAGACACCGTGCTGCCCTAGCTATTTCTGCTTGCAGATCCTGAAGAACTGCAGCCTGCCGAGCCATGACACCCGCAGGCAGAGGGAAGAAAGCAACATCATGGCAGTAATAAAGAAGTGCAAACTTGCTCTGGCATTCACCACACAGATATTAGCATTGCATGGAGCTTAAAGGCTAAGATGATCTCCTAATTAGTGTGACCCAGTAGTACAAGGGATGACTCAACTGCCAGCTCACGAGAAGGTGGACTCACAGCTGAGATCTGTTGCAGAGGACTTGAATGAGGGTGTCGCTGAGCAATATAGTACACCATAGATGGGCAGACTAAGATGATGAGTGCATTGGCTGGCTTGCTAGTTGGCATCCAATCGCTGCTGAGGAAATTGGAGGCATCTGGCTCCAACTTGGCAAAGGACATGGTGTAATGTTTGCCTGCTCTGCTCCAAGTCTCAGTGATGATACGGACTGAGAGACAGCACCATTACTGCCCCCTTCCCTGTTTCAGCCTCTATGTGGGCAGGGCACCTACTGCTCTGTAAGCCATTCCCTCACCCTGCTTCCCCGAAGTGAATGTGCTAATGCTTTCTGGAAAGTTCAGAAATGCACCAAAACAGCTCAAAAACATATCAGATCACTTGGTTTGGCAAAATTAAAATCCTGTTATCAAATTGTGCCCATCTCTTCACACTACATCATGTCAGTAAAGCAGGAAAGAGGTTAACAATGCAAAGGCACATAAGTTATCTTCAGTCCCAGGAAATCGCTGGTAAAGAAGATATTTCCCGACATGAGGAAATCATAGACAGAGCATTGGTGACGAAGGGGACACGATTGGCAATTACCTGGCATTGTGTTTGTTTCCGGTTGTGAACAATCATGTAAATTTATAAATTGTTTCCCAAGTGAAAAGAAAAATGCTCTTGATATTTTTTTTGAAGCATTATGAAAAGAAGCTCCCTCATTTTTGTCCAGGTTGGTATGAATTGAAAGATTGATTTTATAACTTACAATCAGAAAAGGTGAAAGGTCAAAGTGCATGAAGACCTCAGATCTCCAAAGCTAAAAATCACACAACACGAGGTTATAGTCCAGCAGGTTTAATTGGAAGCACACTGGCTTTTGGAGTGACGCTCCTTCATCAGGTGATAGTGGAGGGCTCGATCGTAACACAGAATTTATAGCAAAAATTTGCAGTGGTGATGGAACTGAAATTGTCTGACAATCAATTTTTTAATGTATAATTTCAGAAGTATTAAAAGGGACCTGAGAGGCAACATTTTCACAGAGAGGGTGGTTTGTAAGCAGAACAAATTTCTAGGGGAAGTGATAGATGCCGATACAGTTACAATATTTTAAAGACATTTGGATAAGTACATTAATAGGAAAGGTTTAAAGGGATATGGGTCAAACACAGGCACATGGGATTAGTTTAGTTTGGCATGAACAAGTTGGATCAAATGGTCTCTCTCTGTGCTGTATGACTCTGTGACTATAACTTGATTTACTCTGTTAGAAGTCACATGACATCAGGTTATAGTCCAACAGGTTTATTTGAAATCACAAGCTTTCGGAGCGCTGCTCCCTTGTCAGGTCACTTCACCTGACAAAGGAGAAACACTCACAGACTTTGACCACCTGACACAGGCACGTCCACATCATTGATTTACACAGCTAGCCCCAAGTCAACTCTAATCAAGATCCAACCCATTCGGTGAATGAACTTACAGCAACCAAATGTCACACTAATATGGAAAGGAATGGCACACACGGAAATTGTTGTGATGAGTGTATTAGTGCACAGTACCCAGGATATGGCATTTTTGATAAAACCAATGAGCCTTGGTAGTTGCTTTCATAGAAAAGAAAAATAAGTGTGTAACCTCACATCTGTCAAAAGTGAATCATCAAGCTTACAATTAAAGTAATTATTTTCATTCTGCAATATGGTTTATGTACCAAGCGGCCTGAGTGATCATGGAGCTCATTGACATGAAAGGACACTTAACTCCATGACTTAAAGATGCTGAATTGTTAGATTTAGAGATGCCAGTGTTGAACTGGGGTGTATAAAGTTAAAAATCACACAACACCAGGTTATAGTCCAACAAGGTTTAATTGGGAGCACGAGCTTTCGGAGCAGTGCTCCAATAGCTGGTGTGCTTCCAATTAAACCTGTTGGGCTATAACCTAGTGTTGTAGAATTGTTAGATAATATCCTACACAGAGACAATGTGACTTTCAATAGACAATAGACAATAGGTGCAGGAGTAGGTCATTCAGCCCTTCGGGCCTGCACTGCCACTCAATATAATCATGGCTGATCATTCCTAATCAGTATCCTGTTCCTGCCTTATCTCCATAACCGTTGATTCCACTATCTTTGAGAGCTCTATCCAACTCTTTCTTAAATGAATCCAGAGACTGGACCTCCACTGCCCTCTGGGGCAGAGCATTCCACACAGCTAACACTCTCTGGGTGAAGAAGTTTCTCCTCATCTCTGTCCTAAATGGTGCAACCCGTATTTTTAAGCTGTGTCCTCTGGTTCGGCACTCACCCATCAGCGGAAACATGTTTCCTGCTGCCAGAGTGTCCAATCCTTTCATAATCTTATATGTCTCAATCAGATCCCCTCTCAGTCTTCTAAACTCAAGGATAGTAGATCTCCAGAAAGTATCTCATTCTGGCTTTGTTGAATTTTAAATTCAACCTTGTTTTGAAAATTCTGTGTTCTCTTATATTCTGCGAGAATATGAAATAAAATATGTATTTAGGAAAGTCTTTCAAGTTTCAGAATGTACTTTGGGTTCTGACAGAGTACTTGGCAGCGAGATATAATCTCCAGTGAATCAAACATTTCATCTGATTCCTGGACAAATGGAAAGCTCAAGTTTAATGTCAGCATTCATGTTTATTCACATTCATTTGCTAACTTTAATGAGTCAGTTTGTAAAGCTCATCTCTAAAATCATGATAGCCTCAATAAGTTATTTTTGTAACTCCAGATTTCAGTCACATTGGGAACAATGTGAAGCTTGATCATCATCTGCCTGTGTTAGAACTGCCAAAATATGCTCATATATTAAACTTCAGATAGTTGTTGAGAGCAGTCTTGGTATTAGCACTCACAGTATGCATGTCAAATACTTGGAAGTTTTGGAATAAGATGACAAAAGCTGATATTAAAGAGATCTGGAACTTTAATTCCCCAGATCTGGGAAGGTTTCCAATGTTGAGGATCTCTGTAGAGAAATGTCTTCTGGCTATATACATGAATTCTTCAACACATGGGCAATTGCTGCAGAACGTGAGATACTATTCAGCTTAACAAGGTACCAACATTGCACTCTAGAATCCGTACAATGTTTACTTCGCAGCTGACCTTTAACAGCCTGATGGTTGACCAGGTCAACAAACTAAAATCCTGAACTCTGATCAGCAACCTCTGTCATGCATACACATATACACGCACATACGTTCCCTCTTTATTCTGAGAGAAAAGGACCTCTGATTCATTTTCAATCAAGTGGGATGTTCTTATCATTATATTATTGACAATAAATAACACTAAAAGATCGACCTTCCTTCCATCATCCATGACAAGGCAGGATGGTCATTTTAACAGATCGCTGATGCCAAAACTGTTGCCAAGGGTGAGGTATCCATTACAGAAACTGCACTAGTTTTCATTTCTTGTTCTGTGAGAGGAAAAAGGCACAAATTTTCACAAAAGCTAGTCTGACCCACACAGGGTTAACATTCCAGCAGCTAATTAAAAAATCATCCTCATGCTGTGCTTTGCTTCAATCCATGTTTTTCTCTAGTCAATGCAAATCACAGATGCTATCGTCCTCTACATCAAATGTACATAATGACAGTCTTTTCTTGATGTGACAGGATTATTCTCCCCGTGATTCCTGAAGCTGGTACAAAATACAAAATTAATGGCATAGATTTTCCAATGGGAAGATTGCCATCTCTACCCAGCTTAGAATGGGCCTGTGCTTTGGGACTGAGTGGAAATCTTGATAGACTTCCGCAAGAGTGCCTGGGAAGTTGAATCTCTTCCAAGTAACGATTACCCAGCCTCTGGAACCCTCTGAAACAGTTCCAAATCTGACAACCCCATCTGCCCTGACCCTCAAACAGAACATGATTACCCCCTTGAAACCCACACCGTGACTCCTCCACCAACGCAACTTTACCCAAGACACATCGCCCGAATGAATGCACCCTGACAGCCCCCAACCTCCAAAATCCCATCAAAACCTGAACCCCCCCTCCACCCCCAACCTACTCTCAGTCTTCACCCAGTTACCTTCCAACTTCTCACCCTCACCTATTCACACACACACTTTGTATTTGTAACAATCAGAGGCTTGGCACCCTGATTTACCTACAACTGGCACTTGTATTTATCACACGTAGCAAGCCTATCACTAGAAAAGGGTGTGTGCACAGGCCAGACCATCACGAAAGCCAACCTTCCATTCATGGACTCCATGTACATGACTCGCTGCCGTGGCAAGGTTGCCAACATCATCAAAGACCCATCACACCCTGGTAATGATTTACTACAATCTCCTCCATCAGGTAGAAGGTACAGAATCCTGAACACATGCACTGTCAGGTTCAGGAACAGCTTCTTCCCACCCATTATGAAAGCACCTTCTAACCTCAATAACACTGATCTTGCTAACATTGATCTGGCCTAGCGCATGCCCTGTGCAATGTAACCTGTGTGCCTCTGCCAAAGTCTTTTTGATCTGTACACCCTTGCTAACTATGGTATGCCTGTACTGCTCATAAACAAAGCTTTTCACTGTACCTTGGAATCAATCCAAGCTGCCATTCACTCATTTCTGACTCAAAAACCGTCTCAGCTGCTTTCCTAATCCTGTTGCTCACCTGTCTCCTGTACTCTCCCCCTATCATCCATCTGGCTTGCTAACCCAAACCCAGCACCTGACCCCACAACCACCTGTTAGCTTTATCCTGTCAGCCACCAGCTACCTCTGCCTCCTCACCCAAACATTAGCTGTCCTACTTGTCTTACCTGGCACCCGATAAAATCATCTGGTACCCTATTCTCCACCAACATGGCACCTTACTATCTCATATACCTGATACATTTACATCGTCTCAAGCTGTCAAAGTGACTTAAGGACCTTTAGATCACAAAGTATAACTTCTAGTTCTCAGAAGGAGGGAGTGAGTTCTGTGTTGATCCTCTCCACTCCTGGCTGTATGAATTCTTGTCCATATTGCTGGACCTATGAAAACTCCCCATCCTGGCAGTTCACTTGAAAATCTCCTCCAAACATCATCATTTAAAACAATTTGGGTCAGAAGGTATGAATTTCAACCCAGGTCAGAAGATTCAGGTCATGAAATCATGGAATTGTAGAAGAGCATTGACTACAAAAAGGTGGATTCACCCTTTGAGACTGTACTCACTATCTAGAAGAGAAATCCAGTGAGATCCACTGCCTCCATCATTTTTCGCAATATTCCTGCAATTTCTTTTCTCATTCAAATATTAATCCAATTCACTTTGGAAGACAGTGGTATTTATGGACATTTGATTGCTGCTACTGTACATCTTCCCATGACCTGATCTAAAGATCTATCTAGTTTACAGTGGCCGAGGAACAACCACTAATGAGTCTTAATAATAAGAGGCTCTTGTCTTAGCAAGCTGTAGTTTATTGCATAATAACAATCAGATAAAAGGTCTGTTGGCAATATAAAAACTGCCACAAAGATAATGAGGGCAACTGTGGATGTACATCTGTAATCCAAGGTGTTCAAAATTGTTCTGTCTTGTCCTACCCATGCCTATATGATACGATCAGAGTTGGGTGGAACTTAATGCAGTCCCTAACATTAATCCTTTCAGAAACATTACCTTTTTGAACAAAAGCTGTTAATAAACCTATATTCAACATCCTAACAATGTTGAATATAGGTTTATTAACAGCTTTGCAAATCCTAACTGATCATTGTGTAAAAGAAGCTATCCCTCATGTTGCTTCAGTTTCTTTTCTATGTTTTATTCTGAATCTTCTGCTTATTGACACTTCATTGTAAACAGTTTTTACTTTATCTACTCTATCTGAACCCTTGATGACCTTAAACAATTTTATTAAATATCCTTTTAGCCTTCTCTACACCAAAGGACAGGAAATGCAACTAATCTAATCTATCCACGTAATGGTAAGCTGCTATTGGGAATCAGTTTAACTCAGTTGGCTGGAGTGTTGGTTTACAGAGCAGTGAGATGCTGACAGCATGGTTTCAATTGCTATCACTGCTTTGAGGTTACCAGGAAGGACTCGCCTTCTCAATTCCTTCCCTTGCCTGAGGTCTGCTGGCCCTCAGGCTAAATCACCACCAGTTGCCTCTCTCAGAAGAGAGCAGCCCCTCGTGTCTGGTAAGACTATGGCAACACAACAACAAGTCACCATCCTTGAAATCAGACGAGTAAATTCATTCTGTATCCTTCCCCAAAATCTTCACATACTTTCTAAATTGTGATGCCCACTGGATATTTGTGAAGGACCTTTAAAAATGATGGGCATGCTCAATTACAGCAGACCACTGCCAATTCCTGCAGCATCCAGATTTCACTGGCATGGACGAAGGTTGCAGTTAGTGAACATACATATTGTCTTTCTGATTGGCCTAACAGAATTGTGGTTGAAAGTGTTTCCTTGTTCCAGCCAATTTCAAGGTCAGTTTCTCAAGGACCCATGGTTCCCAGCCATTCAAAGGAGCTGTAGTCTGGATGAGGTAATCTTTTGAAAATGACTTCAAATGACCCCACCCTAACTAATCCCTCAAACACCCATGCACAGATGATACACATTTTAGAGAATTGATTAACCCTCTGGTGACTGTAGGCAGAATGCATGGAAATGCTTAAAAGCAGTAAATTTCATAAATGAGATTGCTTTTAGTGCAACCCTATAAAAATGTTAAACAGCCCAGTTGTTAAAGAATTCATACCGAATACTATAAGGCATGACATGTCTTCACCTTAGCTGACAATTCTGCAGAAAGTAACTCACCTCCTGTCACCCCCATACCTGTTCACCATCTACAGGCACAACCTACCTCCAGGCAGCAGACAGCCAAACCATTCCTGCTACTCGGAAAATGTCTTGGTGGCAAGACTGTGTCGGAAAATTCCCCAGTGTGGGTCCCCAGCATTATACTGGCTCCCATTTCTTTGTGTAGATAGTGGTACCTTAAAAGATGTGGTTTAAAGTGTGGCATCCTTAACTTTATAATGCTACAGAAGAGCTGACTGATCTGTCATGTCATTACATCTGGAAAGAGCTGTTTTCTATTGAGTAGAAACCAGTGTGAGTTGGCCAATATAGCATGGTATGCCTATCAACAGTACTACAAAGCAACAACCAGGAATTTACAATATAATTGAAGGGTTACATATGCATTTCACTTGAAAAGTGCTCAGGGTGCAAGTGTCTTATTCACCATTGCACGATCAGAGCAGCTCCACAAATAAACCATATCACTCACAGCCAGCCCATGTTTTTATTTATTGCAAAAATATACTTTATTCATAGAGAGAAATCTTTGGTACATGTACAGTTAATGAACCTGCTCAGATCTATCCTCTCTTTACTCACAGAGAATAAATTAAGTCTTTGATGTTCACTGTTCACTGTACTTTATATTTACAGACAACCTCTTTGCATTTAGCTGTGGCGTCAGCGGGGCCCAGTTTCTCAATGAATCCCCTGTTACCTCTTCAGCAGAAGGACCTTACATCATGGTCTTTCCCCACCCCTCCTTGGTGGCAGCTGCTCCAAGCTTTATGAAAGCCAATACGAAGACACATCACGCGGAAGATTTAACAAAACCCATGTTAATGCTGGCAGTTTTAATACCCATTTTAAAGTTCATACGGTTACAAACATCCATTCACCAATGTCCTGTCATGGCGGGGGGGGGGAGTGGGGGGGGGGGGGGGGGGAATGCGGCTGCCTCCATCCCATGGTGTGGGTGAACTGTTGGAACCTTGCAGGGCTGAAGTAGCTGTCCAGTTCCTTCCTGGGGACATTTCCCCAGGTCTGGTGTTGTCACGATGAGAACAAAGTCAACAGACTCCAGTTCTGAGTCTGACAGAGGGACTGTCAGAGGATCATAGCTCCTAGCTTCCTGGAGCAGTGGTACAGTGGGTACCCCCTTGTTCTCACCAGGTGGGGGCTGGGCTTTACCAGGCCCCTCAAGGTGTCTGTCATTTCCAGGTTGGGGAATACTCCTCTCCACTTCCTCTGTGGCCCTCTGCCTCTTTTTCTGATGATGGCCATCCTTCTGCCCCTCTTTGCTATCAGAGGAGCTGCTGGTGTCATTCTCATGTAGCTGTCTCTTTCCGCTGTGTGGTGAGGCTTTGAAAGCCTGGCAGGTTTTCCTTTCCTTATTGTATTACACTGGTATTCACTCTCCCACCTCCTTGGTTTTCTCCCCCTCCTCTATTGCCTCTGTCTGTTCATTTGAAGGTTGGGTGGATTGCTGTGCCTCCACACTGGCTACCGTCTGTTCCGCTCCAACCTATCCTTCTTTCTGGGTATCGCTTGACTCAGTTCCCTTGCTGGATGGTGGTGCCTTGCTGATAATGCCACAAACTTTGGTTTGGGATTGGTATTTTTGCAGTGCAAAGTAAAGCTAGCAGACCCTTTATATAGTTCCATCTCCACCTCACACTGAGCTCAGATACAAAGAAGCAGCATAAACATTTTTTGATCGGGGACAAGGAGTTTGACTCCTTGATTGTCTTCAATGCTATACAGCTAAATAAGGAAGTTTGCTTTTTTGCTATTTATCAAAAGGAATTTGTAATAGAATTTAAAATAATCCTAGAGGTTCAATGGACAGTTCTGATTAGCAATTTCTACTTTGGAATCGTGCCACACCCTACTTGATGTGAGAGTTGATCAGCGAGAGTCGGCATTAAGAGTGCTGATATAATACTGACATTCTTCTGCCAATTTTGCATTAATGCACTTTGAAGCTGCTTTGCATAAAAATGAGAATGCACTTGAACTGAATCAGTCACTACAGTGCCATCTGGTTTCCATTAAAAGATGCTTGGTTCAGGAAGGAACGGAAATTGGGAAATTTGTTGGTATTGGATAAGAAGAACATTGCAGTTCTGGACAGAGACGATGTCCCAGAGTAGCCAAGGACAGAATCTGTTCACCTGGAGCTAAGGAATAAAAAAGCTCAATTACTTTGCTCAGTGTAGCCTCTGGATAAAGAACTACAAATTTGTGAGGAACGTACAGAAAGATGCAGGATTTTTTAGAGCAATTACAATAGGCAATTTTAATTATCAGAATGTAGATAGCAATTGTCTAAAAGACAGAGAGAGGTAAGAGTTCCTGGAGTGTGTTCAGGAGAATTTCTAACAGCATGATGTGTCAAGTCCAATTGGAAAGAAAGCATTGCGAGACCAGCTTCTTGGGAATAAGATGGGTCATATGGATAAGGTATCAAGAGAGGAATGTTTAGAGGTTGGTAATCATTGTCTACCAAGTTTTATGTTCGCTACGAAAAGGAGAAAGATCAATTCACTGTCAGAACAATTTACAGGGTCAAAGTCAATTTCAACACCATAAGAAGGGTTCTGACACAGATAAATTGGAATCAAAGATTGGCAAGCAAATTGTAGTGGCTACAAGAGCAGGTCAAAAGTTAAGAATCCTGCAGTGGGTAACTCACCTCTTGACTGCCTGAAACCAGTCCACCATCTACATGTCTCAAGTCAGGAGTCTGATGTGATACTCCCCATTTGATCTACCTTGTGCAAGATTCCTTCAACTGTGTCTTCCAAGTGATCACTACTTCCAGCCTGAAGGACAAGGGTAGCAGATACACAGGAATTCCACCACTTGCAAGTTCTCCTCAAGGAAACTCACCATCATAACTTGGAAATATATCGCCATTCCTGCAGGGTCTTTTGGTCAAATTCTGGAATTGCCTCCCAAATGGCATTGTGGCTCTACCTACAGCACATTGACAGCAGCAGTTCAAGAGGCAACTCATCACCATCTTCAAGGGGATCTAGGGATCTGAAATAAACGCCAGCTGAGCCAGCAATGGCCATATCCTGTGAGTGCATAAATAAAATGAACTGCAAAGAAGATCTGCTTGGGGCTCAGTCAATGCATATTTCCACAAGTCAAGGGTTACAGTGTAGGTGGATGTGAGAAATTCAGATCAACTGTGATCCTATTGAATGGCAGAACAGGAAGAATGACCTCTTCCTGTTCTCCTTTCTTATGTCCTTAAATGGAAAAGTAAGGACTGCCTAATACAGTGCTTCTTGGATGACAAAAGAGATTGAGATTATGGGGAGGAAGCAAACATGAGTTTATAGCTGATGTAAGGGATATTTTACAACTGAGTGCCATACAGTCATAGAGATGTAAAGCACGGAAACACCACCCCGATCATGCCAATCTGTTATCCAAACCCAATCTAGTCCCACCTGCCAGCACCCGGCCCATATCCCTCCAAACCCTTCCTATTCATATACCCATCCAAATGCCTTTTAAATGTTGCAATTGTACCAGCCTCCAACACTTCCTCTGGCAGCTTATTCCATACACGTACCACCCCCGCGTGAAAACATTGCCCCTTAGGTCCCATTTATATCTTTCCCTTCTCACCCTAAAACTATGCCCTCTCGTTCTGGACTCCCCCACCCCACAGAAAAGACTTTGTCTATTTATCCTATCCATGCCCCTCATAGTTTTGTTAATCTCTATAAGGTCACCCTCAGCCTCCGATGTTCCAGGGAAAACAGCCCCAGCCTGTTCAGCCTCTCCCTAGAGCTCAAATCCTCCAACCTTGGCAGGCTGAATACAAAAATTTCAGAGGAGAATTGAGAAAGGAAATAAGAGAAGCCAAGAGAGAGTATGAGTTGAGGCTGGTAGCTAATACGAAAATTAATCCAACAGCCTTCTGCAGGCATAAATGAGTGGTAAAAGAACAATTAGGGCAAATTAGGGATCACAGAGGGAATTGATGTATGGAACAGAGACCATTGTTGAGGTATCAGATGAAAGATTTGTACTTCCTCCACTAAGGATGAAGATACTGGGCACTTCATGATAAAAGACAAGGTAATTCAGGAACTTGAAGGATTTAAGATTCATAAAGAGGTAAATTGATAAAGTATTAAAGATGGTCCTGGAGTGAGACAAAGATCAGATAAGACACATACCAGGATATGATCAAACTGAGAGTGGATATTGAGAAGGACATGGTCCTATTTTGTCACCGTGTCTTAGACTAGAGGCACCCAAGATTTATGGAATTGCAAATGTTAAACCTTTGATCAGAAAAAGTGTAAACATAAGTTCAGCAACTATAGGCCAGTCAGTTTATCCCCTGTGGTGCTAAAAACATAAACTGGGATTAAATTAATAGGCACATGAGCTTATATATGTTAATTAATGATCGTCAGCCCAAAATTGTTAATGTCAAATTCTGCTTATACAACCTGCTTGAGTATTTTTCTGAAGCAAGAGAAGATTAATGAAAGAAATGCTGTTGAAGTGGTGTATACATAGACTTTCAAAAGACATCTGACAACGTATCATACAGTATACTTTGAAGTAAACGTGAAGCTCGTGGAATAAAAGGGAAAGTACAACATGGATCCAAAATTAGCCGAGTGAAAACAAACAGAAAGTCATGGCTAAATGATGTTTCTTGGTCTCAAGGAGATTTATAGTGGATCTCCCCAGGATTCAGGCTAAAACATATAATTATTTCGATAATGGCGTACAAAGCATTTTATCAAAATTTGTAGAAGATATGAAACTTGAAAGTGTTGTGAACTGTGAGGAGGATAATATAGGACTTCAAAGGCCATGAAATTAGCTGAAGAAATTACATCAGAAATTTAATGTAGAGAAATTGTGATGTAATTCCTTTTAGAAACAGGAAGGTAAAAGGTACAATTCCAAAGTAGGAACAGGGGGCTTGTATTTTGCTATAAATTATTGAAGGTTGAGCATTCAATTATTAGAGTATATAGTATCCCAGTCTTTATTAACACAAGCAGAGAGTAGAAAAATATGGAGGGAAAGTTAAACTTGCAAAAAGCACTCCTCAGCCTCAATTGGAGCATTTAGGTCAGTTCTGGACACCATATTTAAAAAGGATCTGAAGGCTTTAGAGAGGGTGCAGTAAAGATTGATGAGAGCTGTTTCAGGAATGATAAGATCTATAGTCACATGACACCAGATTGCAGTCCAACAGGTTTATTTGAAATCACAAGCTTTTGGAGTGCTGCCCCTTCATCAAGTGAAGTGAACAGAGTACCCAGGCACAGACTTTATAATCAGAGAGATCAAAAGATCATACAAATGGTGTGAGCGGAGTGGCAACAGGCCACGTAATAGATCTCTGCAGGTGATCAAGAGTGTCAGACTGTATGAGTAAAGTGTCAACAGCTGAACAACAAGTGAAGGGATGACCTTTAACATGATTAATTGAGGCAAAGAGATGATTACAAAAAAATTAAAATAAGATAGTTCTGGAAACAAACCAAATGCTAGGTATAAGAGTCACACACTAGATATAAAAACTTCAAAACTATACAAACTAATTAAAGCAGAGCGATCATAACAATTTATCAAGGTGACAGTGTCAAAACATGACAGTCAGGAAAATTTTGCAAAACTGAACATTATGGTGGGGTCAAGTGTAGTGCGACATGAACCCAAGATCACAGTTGAGGCCATCTTCATGTTTACAGAACTTGACTATCAGTTTTTGCTTGGCGATTCTGCATTGGAGTGTATCTCGAAAGCCGCCTTGGAGGATGCTTACCTGAAAGATCAGAGGCTGAATGCCCTTGACCGCTGAAGTGTTCCCTGTCTGGGAAGGAACATACCTGTCTGGTGATTGTTGCGCGGTGTCCATTCATCCATTATCATAGCATCTGTATGGTCTCACCAATACACCATGCCTTGGGGCATCCTTGCTTGCAGCATATGAAATAGACAATGTTGATCAAATCACATGAGTATCTGCCATGTACGTGGTGGGTGGTGTTGCCACATGTGATGGTAGTATCCATGTCAATGATCTAGCATGTCTTGCAGAGGTTATTGTGGCAGGATTGAGTTGTCAATGTCCTGAAGGCTGGGTAGTTTGCTGCAATTAGGTCTGTTTAAAGTTTGGTGGTTGTTTGAAGGCAAGAAGTGGAAGTGTAGCAATGATCTTGGTGAGATGTCTGTTGTCCTCATTGACATGTTTAAAGCTATGAAGAACATGGCATAGTTTCTCCACTCTGGGCAACGAAGGGTACTCCATCGGTTGTATTCTGTATCCAATCTAAAATGGCACCTCCCCACTAGGAATGACAGACATCAATATGTGGTTGGATTGGAGAAGATGGACATGTTTCATTGGAGAAGAAATGGTTAAGACAGGATTTGATAGAGATATTCAAATCATGAGGTGTCGAAACAGAAAATTGTGAAAGGGTTTGAAACCAGATGACACAGACTTAAGGTAATTGGCAGAAAAATGTTAACAAATTACTAGAGTCATTACTGTAAGATTAGATTAACTTCTACTAATCAGTAAACAAAAGGGACTTATTGGGTAAAATCAGCAGGGTTCTGTGAAAGGAAGGTTGTGTATCATTAATTTTACTGATTTTGTTTGAGTAACAGAGGAGAATTGGTGAGGGTTCTGCAATGGATGTTAGTAAGGAATTTGGCAATGTCCTATCTGGCAACCAAATCAAAAAAATTAAAATCTTTAAAATACTGAGGAATGTGGTGAGTTGGATCCAAAATTGGCTCAGTGACAGAAAACAAAACGTCATGGTTGATGGATGATTTTGCAAATGCAACATGGTTTGAAGTGATGGGTTCCTTCCTGTTTGTGATATTTATTCATCAGTCTGTACCAGACATTGGTTCGGCCACTTTTGGAATACTGTGTTCATTTCTGGTCTCCCTGCTATAGGAAGGGTGTTGTTTAACTTGAAAAAGTTCAGAAAAGATTTACAAAGATGTTGCCAGGGTGCAGGTGTATGGAAATGAGCTGCTGTAGGAGCTGGTGGAGGCTGGTGCAATTACACCATTTAGAAGGCATCTGGATGAGTATATGAGTAGGAAGAGTTTAGAGGGACAAGGGCCAAATGCTGGCAAATGGGACAAGACTATTGCAGAATATCTGGTTGGCATGGACGAGTTGGACCAAAGAGTCTGTTTTTGTGCTATATACCTCTATGACTCTATGTAGTTGACAGTGAAGAAGATGATAATTCACTGCAGAATGACATATGCTTGGATTCAGTGCACAGAAAAGTGACAAATGGAAATCATTCTGTAGAAGTTCAAAGTTATGCATTTTGGGAGAAATAAAACACAATTGAAACAACGTACTTTCTTACCTATCATTGACTCATCTGAAAATGTCACTACCATGCCTTCACACACCTCATCTACATGGAAACGATCTCAATTAGTGAAAGATCCAGAAAATGGTAAAACAACACGTCAAAATATGGATCAGTTGGACAGAATGATTTGTTTGCTGTAAATGATATACAAGATGCAATTGTGAAAATAATTTGTCATGAGTTCTCTGTTGCTGAGAGAAGCAGAAGTCGTTTTTTTTTAAATCAGTGTTCACAATCTGAAGTTAGTGGCTGCAAAGCAAATCATGACATTCTCAGAGCAAATTCTTCAAACAGAACTGGCATTCAGAACGTATCCTGCTTTAAAAACTAATTATTATTATTTCTATTTGTGTGAGAAGTAATTCATGAATCTTAAGAAAACATGATATCCAATTTTGAAGCATTAAAGCAATTAATAGGCCATGAAATTGTAATGACTCTTAAGCAATATTAATTAGCTAAGGTTGTTCTAAGTCTTAGCAATGATGTCATCACAGAAAATTTCACAAATTATGCAAGTTTTGGAAGCCATTCAATCTTTTATTTTAGCAACCAAATTGACACACAAAGGAGTGGATCTTGACTTTGTGGAAAAATGTAAAATGGATGAGTTGACAGCTCATTTTACACCTCTTCCAATTTGACTTCAGTAGGAACAAAAATAGGGAGAGGTATAAAATGGGTGACTTGCTTACTGTCACCTGTATCACATAAAGTTAAAATATATCACTGTGTGTTGAAGAGTAGCAGCACACCACCTACACAGACTGTTTCCAATTATGGGGACATAAAACCAGAGGTTAGTTACCAAGAAATCTAATAGGGAATTAAAGAGAAACCTCTTTACCAAAGAGAGTGGGAAGAATGTGAAACTTGACATGGAGAGGATGAAGTGAATTGCAGAAATGCCTTTGAGGGAAAGTTAGGCAAGTTTATAGAAAGAAAATAATAAAAATGTATTTTGTTAGATTGGAATGAAGGATAGTAGGAAGAGGACATACAGTCAGAGTTATAGAGCTATACAGCATGGAAACAGACCTTCCAGTCCAATTCATCCAGGCTGACCTGAGATCCTAAATAAATCTCACCCCATTTGCAGCATTTAGCAACTGTCCCTCTCAAACTTTCCTACTCATATACTCATCTAAATGACTTTTAAATATTGTAATTGTAAAAAAAAACATAATTGGAGTTGTATATAGACCTCCTAACAGTGGTCAGGACCAGGGATACAACATGTACCGGGAAATAGAGAAGGCATGTCAGAAAGGCAAGGTTACATTGATCATGGGAGACTTCAATATGCAGGTGGACTGGGTAAATAATGTTGTTAGTGGATCTAAAGAAAGGGAATTCATGGAATGCTTACAGGATGGCTTTTTGGAACAGCTTGTCATGGAGCCCACAAGAGAGCAGGCTATTCTGGACCTAATGCTTTGCAATGAACCAGACTCTATAAAAGATCTTAAAGTAAGGGAACCCTTAGGAAGTAGCGACCATAATATGATAGAGTTCAGTCTGGAGTTTGAAAGGGAGAAGGCAAAATCGGATGTAATGGTGTTACAGTTGAATAAAGGTAATTATGAGGGCATGAGAGAGGAACTGACTAAAATAGACTGGAAGCAGAGGCTAACCGGGAAGACAGTAGAGCAAAAATGGCAGGAGTTTATAGGTATAATTGAGGACACTGTACAGAGGTTAATTCCCAAGAAAAGAAAGATTAACCGGGGAGGGATTAGACAACCTTGGCTGACAAAGGAAGTCAGGAAATGTATTAAAGAAAAAGAGAGATCCTATAAAGTGGCTAAGAACAGTAGGAAATCAGAAGATTGGGAAGGATACAAAAGCAAACAGAGGATAACAAAGAGTGTAATAAGAAAGGAGAGGATCAAATATGAAGGTAGGCTAGCCAGTAATATTAGAAATAATAGTAAAACTTTCTTTCAGTACATAAGAAACAAACGACAGGCAAAAGTAGACATTGGGCCACTTCAAACTGATGCAGGAAGCCTAGTGATGGGAGATAAGGAAATAGCAGGAGAACTTAACAAGTACTTTGCGTCAGTATTCACAGTGGAAGACATGAGTAATATCCCAAAAATTAAAGGATGTCACGGGGCTGAGTTGAGTATGGTTGCCATTACGAAAGAGATAGTGCTAGAAAAATTAAAAAGTCTTAAAATTGATAAATCTCCTGGCCCCGATGGGATACACCCTAGAGTCCTGAGAGAGGTGGCTGAGGAAATAGCAGAGGCATTGGTTGAGATCTTTCAAGAGTCACTGGAATCAGGAAAGGTCCCGGATGATTGGAAGATGGCTGTTGTAACCCCCTTGTTCAAGAAAGGATCAAGGCAAAACATGGAAAATTATAGGCCAATCAGCTTAACCTCGGTTGTTAGTAAAATTCTAGAATCCATCATTAAGGATGAGGTTTCTAAATTCTTGGAAGAGCAGAGTCTGATTAGAACAAGTCAACATGAATTTAGTAAAGGGAGGTCATGCCTGACAAACCTGTTGGAATTTTTTGAAGAGGTAACAAGTAGGTTAGACCAGGGAAACCCAGTGGATGTGGCCTATCTAGACTTTCAAAAGGCCTTTGATAAGGTGCCACACGGGAGGCTGCTGAGCAAGGTGAAGGCCCATGGTGTTCGAGGTGAGCTGGAATCTATCATTAAGGATGAGGTTTCTAAATTCTTGGGAGAGCAGAGTCTGATTAGAACAAGTCAACATGGATTTAGTAAAGGGAGGTCATGCCTGACAAACCTGTTGGAATTTTTTGAAGAGGTAACAAGTAGGTTAGACCAGGGAAACCCAGTGGATGTGGTCTATCTAGACTTTCAAAAGGCCTTTGATAAGGTGCCACACGGGAGGCTGCTGAGTAAGGTGAGGGCCCATGGTGTTCGAGGTGAGCTGCTGGGATGGAGTGGGGATTGGCTGTCTAACAGAAGGCAGAGAGTTGGGATAAAAGGTTCTTTTTCAGAATGGCAGCCGGTGACGAGCGGTGTCCCGCAGGGTTCGGTGCTGGGGCCACAGCTGTTCGCATTATGTATTAATGATTTGGATGAGGGAACCGGGGGCATTCTAGCGCAGTTTGCCGATGGTACGAAGTTAGGTGGACAGGCAGGTAGTACTGAGGAAGTGGGGAGGCTGCAGAAGGATCTTGACAGGTTGGGAGAGTGGTCCAGGATTTGGCTGATGGAATTTAACGTGAGCAAGTTCGAGGTCTTGCACTTTGGCAAAAAGAATAAAAGCATAGACTACTTTTTAAATGGTGAGAAATTAATAAAGCCAAAGCACAAAGGGATCTGGGAGTGCTAGTCGTGGATTCTCTAAAGGTAAACATGCAGGTTGAGTCCGTGATTAAGAAAGCGAATGCAATGTTGTCTCTTATCTCAAGAGGGTTGGAATATAAAAGCAGAGATGTACTACTAAGACTTTATAAAGCTCTGGTTAGGCCCCATTTGGAGTACTGTGTCCAGTTTTGGTCCCCACACCTCAGGAAGGACATACTGGCACTGGAACGTGTCCAGCGGAGATTCACACGGATGATCCCTGTAATGACAGGTCTAACATATGAGGAACGGCTGAGGATAGTGGGATTGTATTCGTTGGAGTTTAGAAGATTAAGGGGAGACTTAATAGAGATGTACAAAATAATACATGGCTTGGAAAAGGTGGATGCTAGGAAATTGTTTCAGTTAAACGAGGAGACTAGGACCCGTGGATACAGCCTTAGAATTAGAGGGGGTCATGCGGAGACATTTCTTCAGCCAGAGAGTGGTGGGCCTGTGGAATTCATTGCCACGGAGTGCAGTGGAAGCCGGGACGCTAAATGTCTTCAAGGCCGAGATTGATAGATTCTTGTTGTCTAGAGGAATTAAGGGCTACGGGGAGAACGCTGGTAAGTGGAGCTGAAATGCGCATCAGCCATGATTGAATGGCGGAGTGGACTCGATGGGCCGAATGGCCTTACTTCCACTCCTATGTCTTATGGTCTTATGGTCTTATGGTAATTATAATTGTACCAGTCTCCACCACTTCCTCTGGCAGCTCTTTCACTACTCTCTGTGTGAAAACGTTGCCCCTTAGCATCCTTTTGGGGCAGCACGGTGACTCAGTGGTTAGCACTGCTGCCTCACAGCATCAGGGTCCCAGGTTCCATTCCAGCCTTGGGCAACTATCTGTGTGGAGTTTGCACATTCTCCCATGTCTGCATGGGTTCTGTTTCCTCCCACAGTCCAAAGATGTGCAGGTTAAGTGAATTGGCCATGCTAAATTGCCCATAGTGTTAGGTGCATTAGTCAGAGGGAAATGGGTCTGGGCGGGTTACTCTTCAGAGGGTCGATGTGCACTAGTTAGGCTGAAGGGCCTGTTTCCGCACTGTAGGGAATCTAATATAAACTTTTCCACTCTCACCTTAAACCTATGCCCTCTAGTTTTTGATTCCCCCACCCTAGGGAAAGGTCCTTGTCTATTCACCCTATCCATACAGCTTATAATTCTATAAACCTCTATAAGGTCACCTCAGAAGGTGATCCCTCAGTACCTCAGAATGTACTCACTCAGAACCTCAGCTAGTGCTTCCTCAGTTCGTCAGAAAGTGCTCCCTCAATACCTCAGAAACTGCTCCCTCAGTACCTCAGATAGTCCTCCCTCAGTACCTCAGATAGTTCTCACTCAGTACCTCAGAAAGTGCTCCCTAAATACCTCAGCCTTTCACGCTCCAGGGAAAATAGCCCCAGCCTATTCAGCATCTCCCCGTAGCTCCAACGCTCCAACCCTGGCAACATCCTTGTAAATCTTTTCTAAACCTTGTAAAGTTTCACAGCATCCTTCCAATAACAGGGAGACCAGAACTGCACGCAGTATACCAAAAGTGGCCTAACCAATGTACTATACAGCTACAATATGGCCTCCCAAGTCCAATACTGAATGCACTGACCAATGAAGACAGTATAAATACTGTGGGATATAAAAACAGTTTTGTTTAATAGCCTTTTCCTCTACTGTAAAATTCTGTGCAATTCTATGTAATTATCTCATATACATAACAGAATGTCATTGAATACAGGAGCTAGATTTTGCCATTTGTAATGTTATATTTTTAGTGAACATCAAGGAAGAGTGTAGTTTTAAGAAAACTTCTGCCGTGTAAATTAGCAACCCTGACAACTCTCACTTAAGGTTTGCTGGCACAAGAAACAAGCTGGAGGAGGCAGCTTCACACATTCAGCTTCACAGGGGCTGAAGCATTGCAAGAACCTCCTGAGGCATCAGCGAACAGTGACATCTGTGCACAGATAGTCAGATGCCAATTTCAGAATCTTTTTTGCATTTGTGTAATTCAGGGTAATGTCTCTCCCCTTCTAAAAAAAAACACCTGCTTTAATTCCTCTTATTTCTTTCCCTATCATCATTAATTGCAGTTTTTCAAACAACATCTTGCTCATCCATCTGTTAACGAACTGCCCAAGAAAAAAAATTAACACTAGCTCATAATCACTTTCCCTGTCTGTGTAAGTATGTGAAGTGAATCAACCATTCCAACTGGTGAGAGATTGTTCTTCTACCATGTCATAAATTCAATTGAACGTAAACTTTTAATTTGTTTAATGAATGTTTATGGAAGATCGCAGTTTTCTTTTGGATCTTTTACCTTTTGAGAAGCAAAGTACACAATCATTCCCTTGAAAGAGCAATTGAAGTTGTAAGGATGAAAACCTTCGAATATTTAAGGATTGGATAACGTGCCAGTTTACTTTCACCCTCAAGCAATTGCCTAAAATTACTTCCAGTACACGGCATCTATTATTGTTGGATTCAAAACAACATTTGTCCATTTGGTTAAATAAGCTTAATTAGCATACATTCTTGGCCTCCGTTAAACAGATCAATGTAATTTACTTTCACATTGAAGTCAATCAATGGCCTTCACTAAATTATTTGTACATTAATCTCTTTATTCTCAATCTTACTGATTAGTTTGGTGAATAAATGCATACACATGGAGCTACAGCCACATGGTCCAAGATTATCAATGCTTCATTAGTCGAGACAGAGGGTACAAAATCAGGGAGGTTATACTGAACATAAACAGGACAACCAGTTAGCCTGCAACTGAAGTATTGTGTTCAGTTCTGGGCACCGCACTTTTGAAAGGATGCGAATGCATTGGGGAAAGTGCAGGAGAAGTTGATGAGAATGATTCCAGTGTTGTGAAACATCAGTTATGTGAATAGTCCATCTTCCCGGGAGAGGAGAAAGCTGATGGGGGATTTGAGAGTTTTCAAAATCATGAGGAGTCAGGTCTGAGTGGACAATGGAACTGTTCTTAATCATGAAAGGATTTAGAACCAGGTGACACCGTTTTATAATGTTTTGTAAGAGAAACAAATGCCAGGTGAGAAGAATGTGTTGCATACAGTAAATGGTTCGGGTATGGAACACACTGTCCGGACGTGTGTGGTAGAGGCAGGTTCAATTGAGGCATTCAAGAGGAGCACTGGATGATTATTTAAACAGAAACAACTTGTAGGATTATGGAGAAAAGGCAGGAGATTGGCATCAATTCAAAATGCTCAAACAATTTGTGCAAATGCAATGGGCTGAATTGTCTCCTGCTGCATTGGTATATCTCTATAACTCTGGGATCATCGCACCCCCATCAGTTTTGTCCTTCATGCGCTGACTGATCAGACACCAGCTAGTACCTTCCAAATCTGCAGCCTATGCCACCTTAAAGCCAAGTGCAGTAGGCACATGGGAATACTACCATGGCAAAGTACTCCACCAAGTCACAGGTACCACCTTGGACACACTTCATCATCGCTGTGTCAAATTCCACAACTCTCTACCGAGTAGCATCATGAGCGTGCCTTCACCCGCTGACTGCATCAGTTTGGAATGCAGCCTTACCCCGCTGCCTCAAGGGCAACTCAGGATGGGCAGTTAATGCCTCTCCTTCCAGTGATACCAAGCACACAGAGAATGAATAAAATGAGTCCCACCGTTTCTCTTGTTACCAATGGCCTGGTCATCTTTATTTTCTTGTTCAATGCACAGAGATGCCCACTAGAAAGTGTTAATGTGCGGACATTGGATGAAAACAGGATTGGAATTGACTGTAGCTTTTTTTCTAACATGGAAGAGCCTGGTTATACTTCTTCACATTCCAAAGTGACAATTTAAGTGAATTTTAGGAGTGTTGTCATTGTTCATTATTAACCACTGAGGCAGTAGAGGTTGGAGAAAAATATTCCTTCTTATAAATACAAGTTGCTCGGTGAAAATTGTCCATTCAGCTCAATCAGTGTGTATCAGCTCTATCCTCCTATCATCCTCCACCCATCTTGCTCCCTTATCCATCCATGCCCGTTTCCTTCATTCATCTATCCAAATATATCTTGAATGTCCCAACCAGTAACCTTGGAAATTAATCACACAGTCTCATATCTTTCTGCATCACAAACTTTATTTTCATTCAGTTGTGGGACACTGATGTTGCTGGCTGGCCAGCATTTGTCACTCACTCCTAGCTGCCCATGTACTGAGTGGCTTGCTAGGCCATTTCAGAAGGCAATCGAGTGTCAAGCATATTGTTGTGGGTACGGAGGGATCTCTGTCCCTGAAGGACATTATTGAGCCACATGGAATTTTTCCTGACAATTGGCAATGGTTTCATGGTCATCAGTAGGCTTTTAATTCCAGATTTTATTTTAATTGAGTTCAAATTCCATTATCCACTATGGCAGAATTTGAACCCAGGTCCCCAGAACATTAGCTGAGTTTCTGGATAAATATCCTGGAGACATTACATTAGGCCATCACCTCCCCACTTCACCTGCCTTATCTTTGAAATCTTTTACATTTAATTTTCTATCCATGGTCCCTCAGTTTGAGCCCTCAACTACATTAAGTAATTTTGGAATGGAATCTTATAGGAGTCTGAGCAATGTGAATCATGGTGAGGTTTATGGAAGAATCAGATGAGAAATCTGATCCGGCCTATTTAAACATCTGGTGAATTTTGCTCCACCTTTTATGTTTTTTCACAAATGGTGTGGTGAATTTATCACTAGACCGCAGTGGGTTGTCAGTCAAGAAGGATTATAGCTTGTCAAATGCCTTGTTGATGTCTGAACTCGCCTCATTAGTAATCAGCTTTGTACCTTACCAAACTTGCCAATCAAGCTCGACATTGAGAAAACTTGACATGGAAACCAGAGCAGGTACGTGATGGATTCAGCTCACCACTTGCTCTGAGTGACCTCCAGGTTGTTTATGAACAAGGTGTAGTTCAAGGCTTGATCATTGCTGTACAACATTGTGCTATGTCAATGTCATTCCTGCACCATGAACCATCAGCTTATGCATCAAACTTATGTATGTGCAGCAAGCAGGAAGCCATGTCTCAACATCTTAGCAGAGTAGTCCTCACTGAAGGACACAGAAACACCCACAGCTCAGGAAGTTCTGGCACAGCAAATCAATGATAGCCTCTCGTACTGGTACAAAAGATGAGTCACGATCAGACCACTCTCACTGGGGGGGGGAAAGTCTTCACCTCTGCCACCCAGGAAATGGGTCACGAATAGTCCTCTGGTTCAGCAGTGTGCAATCTGGCATGGCGTAGGGCTAGCACTGTCAGGGAGATGTACAGTCAGGGATCTGGGTAAATGTTATCTGGGGATGTGCAAATTGGTTGCTTAAGTAGGTGAGCCATGGTGAGTCAATTGATTCTATGTCAGAAACTAAGGGAAAGGAGGATTGAGTTTGAGGCAGGACAAGGAGGAGGGGTTACTACAATGGAAATGAGACTTTATAAGTTAGTCTTTGGAACTGGGCGCTGCAGCTGGGGAAGTGGGTAACAATTGTGAAGGGCCAAAGGGTTCACAGGTACTGCAAGGGGAGATACCGTACAGTATGGAGGGCAAAGGAGGGTCATATAGAAGAGGGCATTTTGTCCATAGTCAGGTGATCCCTGGTGAATGAACACTTGACATGGTCATCTCACATACAGTCATAGAGTCATAGAGATGTACAGTATGGAAACAGACCCTTCGGTCCAATCCGTCCATGCTGACCAGATATCCTAACCTAATCTAGTCCCATCTGCCAGCACCCAGTCCATATCCCTCCAAACCCTTCCTATTCATATACCCATCCAAATGCCTCTTAAATGTTGCAATTGTACCAGCCTCCACCACTTCTCTGGCAGCTCATTCCATACTTGTACATCTTCTGTGTGAAAAAGTTGCCCCTTAGGTCTTCTTTATATCTTTCCCCTCTCACCCTAAATCTATGCCCTCTACTTCTGGAGTCCCCCACCCCAGGGAAAAGACTTTGCCTATTTACCCGATCCATGCCCCTCATAACTTTGTAAACCTCTATAAGATCACCCCTCAGCCTCCGACACTCCAGGGAAAACAACCCCTGCCTGTTCAACCTCTCCATATAGCTAAAATCCTCCAACCCTGGCAACATCTTGTAAATCTTTTCTGAACCCTTTCAAGTTTCACAACATCTTTCCAATAGGAAGGAGACCAGAATTGCATGCAATATTCCAACAGTGGCCTAACCGATGTCCTGTACAGCTGCAACATGAACTTCCAACTCCTGTACTCAATACTCTGACCAGTAAAGGAAAGCATACCAAACGCCTTCTTCACTATCCTATCTATCCTATCTACGTTCAAGGAGCTTAGAACCTGCACTCCAAGGTCTCTTTGTTCAGCAACACTCCCTAGGACCTTACCATTAAGTATATAAGTCCTGCTAAGATTTGCTTTCCTAAAATGCAGCACCTCGCATTTATCTGAATCAAATTCCATCTGCCACTTCTCAGCCCATTGGCCCACCTGGTCAAGATCCTGTTGTAATCTGAGGTAACCCTCTTCGCTGTCCACTACACCTCCAATTTTGGTGTCACCTGCAAACTTACTAACTGTACCTCTTATGCTCGCATTCAAGAGGTACAGTTAGTAAGTTTGCAGATGACACCAAATTTGGAGGTGTAGTGGACAGTGAAGGTGGTTACCTCAAATTACATGCCAGGGGCTGGTGGGAAAAGTGTCTAGGTGCAGGCTCATGAAAAGGAGATAGGCAGGTAGGACAAGTCCGCACAAGTCATGGGGACAGTGCTGAGCCGGAAGTTTGGAACAAGCGTGAGGTGGGGGAAGGGGAAATCGACGTTTCGGGCAAAGGCCCTTCATCAGGAATAAAGGCAGTGAGCCTGAAGTGTGGAGAGATAAGCTAGAGGAGAGTGGGGGTGGGGAGAAAGTAGCATAGAGTACAATGGGTGAGTGGGGGAGGGCTTGAAGGTGATAGGTCAGGGAGGAGAGGGTGGAGTGGACAGGTGGAAAAGGAGATAGGCAGGTAGGACAAGTCCGGACAAGTCATGGGGACAGTGCCGAGCTGGAAGTTTGGAACAAGGGTGAGGTTGGGGAAGGAGAAATGAGGAAACTGTGGAAGTCCACATTGATGCCCTGGGGTTGAAGTGTTCCGAGGCGGAAGATGAGGCGTTCTTCCTCCAGGCGTCTGGTGGTGAGGGAGCGGCGGTGAAGGAGGCCCATGACACAACCTGTGAGAGAGGGAGTTACAAGACCCAGCAATATGAGGGCTATTAAAGGGAAAGAACATTGCATACAGCCCCATGTCCTGCACAGGACACAGAACTGCAACTATGACAATTTTGACCTGGAGACAAAAACAGTTTGTGACCAGGACTCCAATCAAATGAACTAATCTGGCATCAGTGTAAAACATTATTGAAAAACAATTAAATGGTTTTAATCTAATTCATCTGCATTTAAAGCCATGTGTTTCTTTGCATCTGAGTGGGTCTCGGTGGGATGCTCTGCAGCGTCAGTGTGAACCTGATGGGCTGAATGACCTGCTTCTGCACGGTAGGGATTCTATGATTCTATGATAAGTTAAAACATTTGGATAAAATGGAATAAGAAAAGTCTATTCATAAAATGGAGTAAGAGGATAAGAAAACAGAAGTTGGAATCAATGTCAGAAATTGTGAATTGATATATTTCAGTAAATATAATGCAGTAATTGCATTATAAAAAAATTCAAGATTGTTCTTGTTTTAAATTTAAGAGATTTAAAGGTCAGAGAGGCTCAGAGGATATTAAAGACAGTTCTTCAGATTAATGAAGAAGGCTTTGTTTGATTTCTATGAGCTATATTGGACTCTGAATTAGAAGGGAAGGGTCTTGCATTCGGGAGGGTACAGTGCAGATTTGCTACAGTAGAAACTGACAAATCTTTCTTTGAAAAAGCACTAATTATTTAGAAATATGATGACATTGGTTACTATAATTTGAGAATGGGGCAAGGTGGACTATTTTTTCAAGCTGCTTCAAGCCTTTGGAGGGATTTCGGATGCAAGGCCTAGTGAGTTTTCTTGCTGTATCTAACCATTCATCACATCTGATTCTGGCTTCATTTTACCACACCCAGAACAACTCACCACTCACTGTATGTCCCCTGAAGACCAGCATCCTTTGTCCACACTCCACCTTTAAAAGGTCCACTATGCACCCAAACAAGAGTTGATATTCTGAAGTTGGTTGAAGAAGCAGTTGTGCCTCTACACCACTGGACCTGCAGGTATCTGCCCACACATCAGGCTGTCAACTTCCTTTTGTCTGCTATGTCTGTGCAAATGCCAGGAAATGTTCAGGGCAGCTCTGGACTCACAGTGCTTGTCCTGATACACAACAGGCATTTAAAGATATCTGTCATCGAGTCAAAAGGGTCATACAGCACAGAAATCGATCCTTTGATCCAACTAGTCCACACTGAACATAATCCCAAACTAAACTAGTCCTACCTGCCTGTGCCTAGCCTATATCTCTCTAAACATTTCTTATTCAGTAACTTATCCAAATATCTTTTAAACGTTTTAACTGTACCTGCATCCACCACTTCCTCTGGAAGTTCATTCCACACGAGAACCACTGTGTGCGTAAAAAACGTTGTGCCTCAATTCCTTTTTAAATCTTTCTCCTCTCACCTTAAAAATATTCCTCTTAGTCTTAAAAGTCCCCACATTAGGGAAGAAAGATACCTGCTATTCACCTTACCCATACCCCTCTTGATTTTAAAAACCTTTATAAGATCAGCCCTCAATCTCCTACAATCCAGTGAAAAGAGTTGCAGCCTATAGAGCCAATTTCTATAACTTAAGCCTTCCATTCCCAGCAATGTCTCATTTATGCTATCTGTAGGGGATATCATTTGTACAATAGTAGTTAATAATCCATTTTTCCACTGGATGAAGGAAAACACTTTTTTATAATAAATCAGCTTCTTGATAGTTATTGATGAAACCAGTTATGAATTCCTTTTGCCTTGGATTGTAGTCAAAGTCAGGCAAATGAACTATCTTGGGGATGCAATCATTGATGTATTTGTGAAGTCTCATAGTACAGTGGGACTTCATTACTTATGTACTCTTTCCAACTGGGTCACAGCAAATATTTTGGGGCTTCATGCCAGATCTTTGAATGCAGATGGCATGAAATTGAATGTGGAGGAAAATTAATTGGTAAATGATAAAATGACAGATACCATAATATAAAATAAAATCACATGAAATTAACTTAAACCATCCTCCAGATAAATGAATGATTTATTGTCATGTATATCTTGAAGCTACAATGAAAAGTGTTTTGTTGCCACAATCCTGTGCCATTTTGAGTTACAGTAAGAATAAACAGAAATTGCTTAAATAACAGCACAGATCCAGGGCTTCCGCAAAGTATCTACAAGATGTTCCAGTTCTCAAGGAGTCCTGCTCCAGGAACAGCAATGATGATGCTGTTGCCTGAGGAGACTCCGACTCTGCTGCTGCTGCCTTTCTTACACTACACAGAGTTCAGGCTCTGGGCCTACTGCCACCAGGAATACCTGCTGCAGGCACCACCAAGAGTCCAGGCTCCAGGCCTATCACTAAAGCTAATCCAGGCTCCAGGCACTGCCAACGCCACCAGGAATCCAGGCTCTGAGTCTACTGCTGATGCTCTGGCCTTTCCCCCACCAACACAAATCCAAATGAAGAATATGAAGAAGAAAAAAAAAACGACGAAAAATACATTGAGAAAACAATGCTGCCAGCCTGGAGCAGACAGGCCCAAATGAGCCCAAACAATAGCTACCTTTTCAGTGCCATCTTACTGAATAACAGAGATGAAGAGTGAAGCATTATCCCCAATTATTTTACAAGACTTATCTGAGACTAAGGCAATAGAATTCATAAATGAGTTAAAGTGGATTTTCCTGAAAAAGCCAGGGAGGCAAAGATGATTAAAATATTGGCACAGCACATAGGAAATAATAAAATAACTCTGTACACCTAAGGAAGAGTCACTTGACTTGGAGAGAATTCAAATGCAGCTAAAGGACCTTGAACATGAGAAAGCACTAAAGCAGTTTGAAAAGGAAATGGCTCTTCAAAGAATTGTGTTTGAGGAAAACTAAAGTGAAAGAGAATTTAATGGGCTGAAAGTAGAGATTCAGCAGAGATGTAAAAATGATAGAGAGGAAATTGAGAAAAGAATACAGGCTTAGCAAGATGGGAATTAAAATAGTGACATTTGATGTAGAAGTTTTTGATGAAGAAAACCCTAGCCATAATTTAAGTTTCTATAAGGAAATGTTTAAGTTTTCACAGGCCCTGACAAAATTTGGGGATACAATTTTGAAATCATGAAGTAGATTCATTTGGAAAGACTGAATTTGTTTTCCTGCATCTGAGGGCAAACTGGACACTGGTCATCCAGAATAAGATGAGATGAGGATGGCACAATAGCTCAGTAGTTAGCAGTGCTGCCTCACAGGACCAGGGGACCCAGGTTCATTTCCAGCCTTGAGTGACTATCTGTGTGGAGTTTGCACTTTCTCCCCTTGTCTGCTGGTGTTTCCTCTGGGTACTCTTGTTTCCACATACAGTCTAAAGATGTGGGGGCAAGGTGGGTTAGCCATGGGAAATGCAAAGTTACAGGGATAGGTTGGGGAGTGGATCTGGTTGGGATGATCTTTGGAGGGTCCAGGCAGCCTTGGTGGGCTGAATGGCCTCCACAGATTATCTATGAAGCACTGATCTTTAGATTTATGGACCACTGTTAAGAGGAAGTTTCTGTGAATTATAGCGCTGTAGAAAAAAATTAATTTGCATGTGCACGATTTAATTCCTGAAGCATACAGGCAACCGTTTCAAAACTCAGGGTAAGATTCTACATTTACATACATTGAATTTGAAAACAAAATAATTTTCATCAGTGAACATGGGCATTAGGAGTAAATACTACATATGAAGCTCTGAGAAATTATTCTCTTAGAAGAATTTAACAACTCACTAGCTTTAGTAATTAATAGCCTTGTTGAAAAGCACAGCATTGCCATTCTGATTCAGGCAGCAAGAATTGCTAACGACTGTGGGCTCATCCATAAATCTAAACATTTTCTCTGTTACTCCCATAAATCCAAGAAGGATACAATATAGGAGAGTGAAAGGAAAAGAAATAACCAGGGTAAAGAAGGGACAGCAGGGATTATTTTATAAATTGAAAGGGAATGTGTAGAGAGTAAAAGTGAGAGATGTATGCCTAAGTGTTTCCCTTGAGGGCATTGTGGGTAAAAGCACATTGACTGCTGTGGTTCAAGATGGCAGCTCACCAACACTTTCTCAGGGAAACTAGGGGCAGGCAATAAATCCTGGCCATCCAGTGACACCAGCGCACTCCATGAGAAAACAAAAATAGACAGTGAGCTTTGGAGAGATGCCGTGAGATTCACGAGGCAAAGATTAAGGCATATTATCAGGAATATGCAGAGTTGCAACAAAGGATTTTGTTATCTGCTACTGGAGATTCATCTAATTAATGAACTGGATTTAGTCCATTTGCATTGATCTAAGATCATGGGTTAAGAGGTAAGTAAAAATGTTGAAGAAAATACTTTGAACACAAAGTAATGAATCTTCAGTGTTGGACTATGCATCCATGTTTCTGGAGAGGTTCACAGGAGCATGTACAGTAGCACAGAAGTATTTAAAACTTAGCAAGTAAAGGTTAAAAAAAAGGGGCAGCCAAACATGCTGCAACAAGGGTATTTCAAACAAGAGATGAAGTGTTCGTGTTTTTACCTTTACAATATGAATCTCCCAAAGCAAGATTCAGTGATCCCTACAAGGTAATTACGAAGGTCAGATAAATGAGTTTGATTGAATTGAATTAGCTTTATGGTCACGTATTCACATGAATACAGTGAAAAGTTTACAATTCACCACTTATGGTGCCATCTTAAGTATGAAGCCAGCTAGGCACACATTTATGAGTACATACAAAAAACACAGAAAAATAAAGAAATAAAGTCCAGCACTGCAGACTTTCAAAAGTACAAAATCATACTAATAATTAAGAAAAATAAAGAAATAAGAAGTTCAGAATAGCGGTCCTTCCAAATTATTACAGAGTCATTGAGTTATAGAGATGTACAGCATGGAAACAAATCATTCAATCCAACCCGTCCACGCCGTCCAGACATCCCAACCCAATCTAGTCCTACCTGCCAGCTCCCGAGCTCATATCCCTCCAAACCCTTCCTATTCATATACCCATCCAAATGCCTTTCAAATGTTGCAATTGTACCAGTCTCCACCACTTCCTCTGGCAGCTCATTCCATACATACACCATCCTCTGAAAAAGTTGCCCCTTAGGTCTCTTTTATATCTTCCCCCTCTCATCCTAAACCTATGCCCTATTGTTCTGGATTCCCCCACCCCATGGAAAAGACTTTGTCTATTTATTCTATCCATGCCCCTCATGATTTTGTAAACCTCTATAAGGTCACCCTTCAACCTCCAACACTCCAGGGAAAACAGCCCAAGCCTGTTCAGCCTCTCCCTATAGCTCAAATCCTCCAACCCCGGCAACATCCTTGTAAATCCTTTCAGAGCCATTTCAAGTTTCACAACATTTTTCTGATAGGAAGGAGACCAGAATTGCACGCAATATTCCAACAGTGGCTTAACCAGTATCCTGTACAGCCACAATATAACTCCTGTACTCAATACTTTGACCAATAAAGGAAAGCATACCAAACACCTTCTTCTCTGAAGAAGGGCTAATGCCCGAAACGTCGATTCTCCTGTTCCCTAGATGCTGCCTGACCTGCTGCGTTTTTCCAGCAACACATTTCTATCTCTGATCTCCAGCATCTGCAGACCTCACTTTCTCCACCTTCTTCTCTATCCTATCTCCCTGTGTCTCCACTTTCAAGGAGCTATGAACCTGCACTCTTTGTAACACTCCCTAGGACATAACCATTTAGTGTGTAAATCCTGCTAAGGTTTGCTTTCCCAAAATGCAGCACCTCAAATTTTTTATCTGAATTAAACTCTATCTACGACTTCTCAGCTCATTGGCCCATCTGATCAAGATCCTGTTGTCATCTGAGGTAACCTTCTTCGCTGTCCACTACACCTCCAATTTTGGTGTCATCTGCAAACTTACTAACTATATCTCTTATGCTCACATCCAAATCATTTATATAAATGACGAAAAGTAGAGGACCCAGCATCGATCCCTGTGGCACTCCACTGGTCACAGGCCTCCAGACTAAAAAACAACCCTCCTCCACCACCCCATATCTTATACCTTTGAGCCAGTTCTGTATTCAAGTGACTAGTTCTCCCTGTATTCCATGAGATCTAATCTTGCTAACCAGTCTCCCATGGGGAAACCTTGTCAAACCCCTTACTGAAGTCCATATACAAAACATCTATGGCTCTACCCTTATCAATCCTCTTTGTTAACTTCTTCAGAAAACTCAATCCAGTTTGTGAGACATGATTTCCCACACACAAAGCCATGTTGACTATCCTGACTATCCCTAATCAATCCTTGCCTTTCCAAATACATGTATATCCTGTCCCTCAGGATTCCCTCCAACAACTTGCCCACCACCGACATCAGGCTCACTGGTCTATAGTTCCCTGGCTTGTCCTTACCACCTTTCTTAAACAGTAGCACCACGTTTGCCAACCTCTAGTCTTCCGGCATCTCACCTGTGACTATTGATGATACAAATATTTCAGTAAGAGGCCCAGCAATCACTTCCCGAGTTTCCCACAGAGTTCTTGTGTACACCTGATCAGGTCCTGGGGATTTATCCACTTTTATGCATTTCACGATACCCAGCACTTCCTCCTGTGTAATGTAGATATTTTTCAAGATGTCATCATCTATTTCCCTACGTTTTATATCTTCCATGTCATTTTCCACAGTAAATACTGTGGAAACACAGTAAATATTAAATTATAATAAAGAGAAAAACCCAGAATTTAAGATTAACTCCATTTTACAGCTCTGGGCTCAAGGACCAACCACTGTTGGAATCCCACCATAAAGCTGAAGAAAACACCATGTGGAGTCACGGACTGATCCACTGACTGGTAGATGTTACAGATCACAGGAGGAAGAACCAGTTTTGTCAGATTAACATGTTACAGCAGTATAATCACAGAGAGGGAGGTAACAAAGCACCAGTATAATTAGATTCCCTACAGTGTGGAAACAGGCCCTTCGGCCCAACAAGTCTACTCCGACCCTCCGAAGAGCAACCCACCTGGACCCATTCTCCTACATTTACCCCTGCACCTAACACTTCTGGCAATTTAGCATGGCCAATTCACCTAACTGCACATCTTTGGACTGTGGGAGGAAACCCACACAGACAATGTGCAACCTCCACACAGACAGTTGCCTGAGGCAGGAATTGAACCCAGGTCCCTGGAGCTGTGAGGCAGCAGTGCTAACCACTGAGCCCCAGTATGTCAGGTGGTAAGATCAGTGAATGTTGACAGAGTCAGACAGACCAAGGTAAACAGTACGCAAAGCCAACCTCTTACAATCCAATCTGACAATACTGAAATATAAAACTGTTGGACATTGTGTTCTCATGTATTAAGGGAGGAGAATAGGAAGTTCTCGACAGGATATGTAGGAAATTCAAGAATACCTGGACAGATACATCAGTACGGTAGTGCTGTACAATAATAGCCAAGCATGATGCGATTGTCATGGAATCAGTGTCAATAAAACAACATTTTTGTGTTTAAGCCTGGAAATATAAGCTCAAGTGGAAATAGTGATTCAATACATCCTAGAAAATCAGTTGACAGAACCTATTCAAAACAGTTGGAGTTCACCACTGCTATTAATTTGCAAACCATATGGGTCAACAAGATTCTACACACACTTCAGAAAAGTAAATGGAGTCACAAAAATAAATGTAAAACATAGAACATTACAGTATGGTACAGGGCCTTCAGCTCTTGATGTTACGCTGACCTGTGGAACCAATCTGAAGCCCATCTAACTGACATTATTCTATACTCGTTTGTATGCCTGTCCAATGAACGTTTAAATGCCCTTAATATTGGTGAGTCTACTACTGCTGCAGGCAGAGTATTCATGCTCCTACTACTCTCTGAATAATAAACTACCTCTGATATATGTTCAATATCCATCACCCTTCAATTTAAAGCTATGTCCCCTCGTGCTCGTCACCACCATCCGAGGAGAAAGGATTTCACTGTCCATTCTATCTAACCCTCTGATTATCATATGTGTCTCAATTAAGTCACCTCTCAACCTGCTTATCTCTAATGAAAACAGCCTCAAGTCCCTCAGTCTTTCCTTGTAAGACTTTCCCTCCATACCAGGCAACATCCTGGTAAATCATCATTTGGAGACGCCGGTGTTGGAGTGAGGTGTACAAAGTTAAAAATCATACAACACCTGGTTATAGTCCAATAAGTTTATTTGGAAGCACTAGCTTTCAGAGTGCTGCTCCTTCATCTCCTCTGAACCCTTTCCAGAACTTCCATATCCTTCCCAAAATGCAGTTATCACAACTGTACACAATATTCCAAATGTGCCACACCAGAGTTTTGTTCAGCTGCAGCATGATCTTTTGGTTCCAAAACTTAATCCCTCTACCAATAAAAGCTAATACACCGTATACCTTTTTAACAATCCTATCAACCTGGGTGGCAACTTTCAAGGATCTATGTATGTGGACACCGAGATCTCTCTGCTCATCTACACTACCAAAAACTTTACTATTAGCCCAGTACTCTGCATTCCTGTTACTCCTTCCAAAGTAAATTGCCTCACACTTTTCCACATGAAACTCCATTTGACACCTCTCAGTCCAGCTCTGCAGCTAATCTGCGCTCCTCTGTAACCTACAATATCCTTTGTCACTATCCACAACTCTACCAATCTTAGTGTCATCCACAAATTTACTAACACATCCTTCTATGCCCTCATCCAGCTCATTTATAAAAATGATAAACAACAGTGGACCCGAAACAGAGCCTTGTGGTACCCTACTGGTAACTGAACTCCAGGATGAATATTTCCCATCAACCAACCCCCATCTGTCTTCTTTCGGCTAGCCAATTTCTGATCCAAACTGCTAAATCACCCTCAATCCCATGCCTCCGTATTTTGTGCAATAGCCTACTGTAGGGAACCTTATCAAACACCTTACTGAAATCCATATACACCACATCAACCGCTTTACCTTCATTCACCTGTTTGGTCACCTTCTCAAAGAACTCAATGAGGTTTGTGAGGCATGACCTACCCTTCACAAACCGTGTTGTTGACCATCTCTAATCAACTTATTGCTTTCTAGATGATTATAAATCCTATCTCTTTAACACTTTCCAACACTTTACCCACAACTGAAATAAGGCTTACAGGTCTATAATTTCCAGGGTTGTTTCTACTCTCCTTCTTCAACAAGGGGACAACATTTGCTATCCTCCAGTCTTCTGGCTCTATTCCAGTAGACAATGACAATATAAAAATCAAAGCCAAAGGCTCAGCAATCTCCTCCCTGACTTCCCAGAGGATCCTAGGATAAATCCCATTCGGCCCAGGGGACTTATCAATTTTTACACATTCCAGAATTGCTAACACCTTCTCCTTATGCACCTCAATTCCATCTAGTCTAGTAGCATGTATCTCAGTATTCTCCTCAACACTGTCTTTTTCTTGTGTGAATATTGATGAAAAGTATTCATTTAGCGATTCCCCTATCTCCTCTGACTTCACGCACAACTTCCCACTACTATGTTTGATTGGCCCTAATCTTATTCTCGTCATTCTTTTATAGCAAGCCTTAGGGTTTTCCTTGATCCTATCCATCAACAACTTCTCATGTCCCCTCCTGGCTCTTCTTAGCTCACTCTTCAGGTCTTTCTTGGCTAACTTCTAACTCTCAAGCATCCTAACTGAGCCTTCACATCTCATCCTAACATCAGCCTTCTTCTTCCTCTTGACAAGTGATTCAACTTCCTTAGTAATCCAGGGCTCCCACACTTGATAACTTCCTCCCTTCTGACCAGGATATACTTATCCAGGACCCACAGTAGCTGGTCCTTGAATATGCTCCACATTTCAACTGTGCCCATGCCTGCAGTTTCTTTCCCCATCCTAAGCATCCTAAATTAGATTACATTACAGTGTGGAAACAGGCCTTTCGGCCCAACAAGTCCACACCGACCCGCCGAAGCGAAACCCACCCATACTCCTACATTTACCCCTTACCTAACACTACGGGCAATTTAGTATGGCCAATTCACCTGACCCTGCACATCTTTGGACTGTGGGAGGAAACCGGAGCACCCGGAGGAAACCCACGCAGACACGGGGAGAACGTGCAAACTCCACACAGTCAGTCGCCTGAGGCGGGAATTGAACCCGGGTCTCTAGCGCTGTGAGGCAGCAGTGCTAACCACTGTGCCATCGTGCCGCCCACAAATCTTGCCTAATCACAACATAATTGCCTTTCTTCCAGGTATAACTTTTGCCCTGCCGTACATACCTTTCCCTTTCCATCATTAAAGTAAACATAACCGAATTGTGGTCCCTATCACCAAAGTGCTTACCTACCTCCAAATCTAGCACTTGGCCAGGTTCACTACCCAGTACCAAATCTAATGTGGCCTCGACCCTTGTTAGCCTGTCTCCATACTTTGTCAGGAAATCGTCCTGCACACATTGGATAAAAACTGACCCATCTAAAATACTTGAACTATAGAATTCCCAGTCAATATTTGGAAAGTTGAAGACCCCCATAAAAACTACCCTGTCACTCTCGCTCCTATCGAGGATCATCTTTGCTATTCTTTCCTCTATATCTCTGGAAGTATTTGGAGGCCTATAGCAAACTCCCAACAGGGTAACCTCTCCTTTCCTGTTTCTAATCTCAGCCCAGATTGCCTGTGTTTCCCATGCTGTTTCTGCCACCGTAATACTATCCTTGACTAACAGTGCCACACCGCCCCCTCTTTTACCATCTTCTCTGTTCTTATTGAAGCATCAAATCCACGAACCTGCAACAACCATTCCTGTCCCTCCTCAACCCATGTCTCTAAAATGGCCATATCGAAATCCCAGGTACTAACTCATACTGCAAGTTCACCCACCTTATTCTGGATGCTCCTGGCATTGAAGTAGACCACTTCAAACCAACTTCTTGCTTGCTGGTGCCATCTTGTGATCTTGAAATCTTAGTTCTGACTTTACTACTCCCAACCTCCCATATACTCAAACTACAATTTCGGTTCCCATCCCCCTGCTGAATTAGTATAAACCCACCGAAGAGCATTAGCAAATTTCCTCCTTCAGGGTATTGGTATCCCTCTGGTTCAGGTGAAGACCATACTGCTTGTAGAGGTCCCACCTACCCAGCAAGAGCCCCAATTATCCAGGAATCCAAAACCCCTCCTCTTTCACCATTCCTGTAGCCACATGTTCAACTCCTCTCTCTCCCTATTTCTCACCTTGCTAGCACATGGCACGGGCAACAAACCAGAGACTACAACTCTGTTTGTTATAGCTCTAAGCTTCCACCCTTGCTCCCTGAGTTTCTGCCTTAAATCCCACCTCTCTTCTTACCTGTGTCATTGGTGCCTATGTGGACCACAACTTGGGGCTGCTCACCCTCCCCCAAAACTTAGCCATTAACAAGTGGCAAATGAATGATCCCGAAAATATGATCCCGAAAATATGATCAGAGACATCACAAACCCTGGCACCTGGGAGGCAACACACCGATCGTGAGACTTTCTCATTCCCACAGAACCTCCTATCTGTCCCCCTAACTATGGAGTCCCCAATGACTAATGCACTAATTAGTAGAGCTGGCAATGCTTCATGTCTTATTAAGATTGATCTATTTATTGAAATCATACTGGCTAGTAACATCTACTGGTCAGTAGATCAGTCCTCACTTTCTCCTAGGAACATTATCATCAAGAGTTAAGGAATTATCAGATTGTTTTCACAATGTATGGATCGTATCAATATTGAGTTCAGGTTTAATAACATTCTAACTACATTCCAATGACTCATGAATCAAGTTGAAATTAGTATGCCTAATTGTGTAGATTATTTAGAATGTTTGGCTTCATACAGAAATATTCTGGGAGGAATATCTAAACCAATTAGAAGATTTATATGAACAATGACCATTGATAGAATTCAGAAAATAGGACTGACTTACATCACACAGACAATGGGACAAGAGCAAGTGTTGCCAAGAACAGCAAAAGTGAAGGGACTGAGAGACTTCCCCATCTTACAACCAAACAGAAAATCATGACATTTCTGGGGATGGGTGTTTTGTTTTTAGTTAATCGTTCATTTGCCACTTGAACTGGATAAGTTTGTTCGTAAAGGATAAGTTTATTTTGTTTATTAATGGAACTTGCTGGCAATATCTTTTATCTTTGATAGCAATCAAGTTCAGGCAAATCAGTTCTGTCAGTGATTCAAAAAATTATCATTTATGATGGCTCATGGAAAAGCAGGGCCTGACAACTAGCGCACTCTTCCCATCATGGATGTGATATTCCAGAAATGCTCCTTCACAATTATCAAGTATCTAGTACCACATGAATAGAATGGTATTAAGGCATGATATTACAATTTATATTTCAGTGTTTTCTTCAAAACTTAACAAAAAATTGTTTATGTGGATTTTCAAAGAAAACAATGTTTGCTTGTGTCAAGAAACCAAAGTAAGTTACATTGCATTATTTAATACTACTACTGGTTTGCTTCAGGTCGACTTTGTTTTACAATGTTGAGGGTCTGAGTAATAGTTTTTCTCACCTCTTGTCCCTTTCTCATTTTGCTTCTTTTTAATACCTGTGCTCCTCCTTTTAGAGGTTTCCAAAATCGCTGTATATTTAGTTGTAAATGGTATGTGAGATTTATCTCCCAAGGCAGTATCATTATCACTGCCCAATTTATCAGACTTGTAGCTGAAAAAGCAATTTGGCAATAGAACAGGATCTCTAATTCATCAAAGTGCATATCAGTGACCTAAGATCACTGGTACATTCCCTCAGATGAACCAAATCATAAATTTTTTGCGCACATTGAAATTTGGCTTTTACTTCAAATGGCTGTAATGATAAGGAGACTTACGCAAATAATATTCTTGATTGATTATACACTTAGGTTACTTAAAAGTAAGATTTTTAAGATCCTCCAATACATAAAGGACTATTTAAGAAAATGTGGGGAAGGAGGCGTTAATAGATTACTTTATTCTTCACCTTGTCGATTGGATTCCATGACAGGATTGATGGTAAAAAGGACATCAAGTGGCACTTTGTTGTTTTAGTGCCATTTGTTTCATTTTATGCAATACATTTTATAATTATTATTATACTAATGGTTTAGAATACTGTCAACAGTTGCTGTATATCAGGCAAGGAAGAGATTGTTTAACAATATCATATAGCAAAATATGTGGGATAAGTCTTGCTTTCAAAACATCACTGCTTTAATTTTCAATTTTATTGCAGCTATCCAAGAAAACCCTAACCAGTTGAAACATGTCTCTCAGCAGATTTGGCTGCTGGAGCCCTATCTTGCTCTGTATAGAAAGAAAGCAATTCTATAATTTATTTTTGTCAAGACCTTTCCCACTTATTAAGCACTGAAAAAAAACGTGGTCACTTTAGAAGAGTTATACACATGCAGGGTTTTGCATATACAGCCATTGTAAAGTTAATGCAACCATTGTAGAAGCACCCCTGCATGAAAAATTCAACAGGTCCACCACTAGAGGAACTTAAGTGTGAGCAGAAGATCACATGACCATGGGCTTTAGAAAAATTTATATGAGGGAGGTGAAACTGGCATTCCAATGAATAAGTTTTTAAAAAAAGATTTAGAAGGATAATAAAGCCACTTTGAAAAACTGAACAGACTGGTACTCTAGAATCTTCAACTTTGAGAGATTACCAAGTCTTTCAAAGCATAAATGATTTTAATGAAATAATTATAGAGAAGACATTTCTGCTTGTTCAGTGAATCCAAACTTAGGATCAGTAAATATGAAGTCATCACAAAGAAATGTACTAAGCAGTTCAAGAAGAAGTTCTTTACTCAAAATCCCAGAAATTCCTTGTGAATAGCACTGCGGATGGAACCACATCATATAGACAGCAGCATTTCAAAATGGCTGCCCACCACCAGCTTTGCAAGGGCAATTATACAGGCATAGCATATGTTGATCTAGCCAATAATGCCCATATCCCACAAAGGAATAAACAGGTATTCCAGCAAACATGGAGCTTGCTACCATATGGATGGAATAAGCAAAAAGCATAAATGTTTTTCAGAATAGCTAGTCTCTTTAATTATTCAACGTTCGGTGTTTGGTTGCATGTAACTGATTACTGCTGGCTGTGCTGTCTGCTGTGAATCAAGCCTGTAGCTGTGGTTACAGAGAAAAATAAACTGAAAACAAGCTGCAAGTTTGAGGGAGAACACCTCTTGAAAAAGATTAAAAGTTCTGTTCCCAGTTAGAATCTGATGTCTGTCATCTCTGGATATCTCCAAAGCACAAAACACAGTGGATGCTAAATAAATACACAAAGGAAAATGAATCAGAAGTGTCCAGAGCAGGATAAGATAAATTAAAGGGAGAGGAAGCTTGCAGGGAGCATAAATTAAGGCATAGACCTTTCAGGCTGAATAGTCAGTTCTTCATAAAGTCACGTTTAATTTGAGTATGATCTATACATATTGATGTTAATACTTCATGACATATCTAAACCAGTGATATATCAGAACTAAGTTTGTGGGATACCACAACAAACTTTTAACCTCTCAGACTCAGTCTTTAGCTCTTACTCTATTTATTCTCTTCAATTTATTTCTCCTCATTCCATCTTCCTTCACCCAATCTCATCATTTGTCAAAGTTGTTCTCCTCTCTTATAAGTGTTCCTCTTACAAAATGTTTTTAATCTGAGCTCTTTTGTTCTTGATCTATTTATGGGCAAGAACATTCTATCTTCATTTAATCTGAACAGACCCTTCAGGATTTTGAAAGTTTCTATCAAATCTACTCTTAGTCTTGTCTTTTCCAAGGAAAAGAGTCTTGATTTCTCCAATACTTCTGCACAATGAAGTTTTTCATCCCTGTTACCAGTCTTGAAAATGTCTTCTGCACTCTCTCCAATGTATTCCCATCCTTCCTTGTGATGTTGTGCGTAGTATTGAACATTATTCAAACTGAGTATAAAAGGTTAGCTCAATTACCGTGCTGTCGTATCCTATACCCCTATTAATGAAGCCGAGGATAGACTGCTTCTTAACTGCTCTGTCTACCAGTCTTGTCACAAGCACCTATACACTTTGATCTTTCTGCTCCTGCACACCCGTTAGAATAACGTCCTTTATTTTATATTGTCTCTTCATGTTCATAGAATCCCTATGTTGTGGAAACAGGCCCTTCAGCCCAACAAGTCCACACTAATGCTCTGTAGAGTAATCCACCCAGGCCCCTTCTCCCTACCCTATATTTACCCATGACTAATGCACCTAACTTACACATCCCTGAACACTATGGGCAATTTAGCATGGCCATCTTACCTAACTTGCACATCTTTGGACTGTGGGACGAAACCGGAGCACCGGGAGGAAACGCACACATACACCAGGAGCATGTGCAAACTCCTCACAGACAGTTGGCTGAGGCTGCAATCAAATTCAGGTCCCTGGTACTGTGAGGCAGCAATGCAAATCACTGAACCACTGTGCCACCTGTTCTTTGTATCAAAATGCATCACCTCACATTTCTGTGCATTAAACTTCATCTGCCACCTATTCACCCACTCCACCAACATGTTAATGTCGTTCTAAAATTCTACACTGTCATCCTTACAGTTTACCATGCTCCCAAATGTTGTATCAAGTGCAAATTTTGCAATTTTCTCCTTTACACCAAAATCTGGATCAGTTATCAGAGAAAGCAAGAGCCCCAGGACAGACCTTATGGGAGCTCTACTACAAACCTTCCTCCAGCCTGAAAAATACCCATAAACCACTAAGCTATGTTTCGTCACTCAGCCAATTTTGTATTCGTGCTGCTACTATCCATTTTATTCCATGAGCTATAAATTTTTTCACGTCTATTCTGTGGCACTTTACCCAATGCTTTTTTGTGGAAGTCCATGAACAGAGCACCAATACCATTGCCCTCATCAGTTTTACCTCTTCAAAAATCTCTAGTGAATCATCAGGTATGACTTTCCCTTAACAAATTCATGCTGGCTCTTCCCAACTTCCCTCTTGCTGTCCATTTTACATTTGGCAAACAACTGTTTCGAAAAGTTTCCCTAACATTGAAGTTTAACTGACTGGTCTGTAATTTCTAGGCTTATGTTTTGACCAAGAGCACAATGGTTGCATTTCTTGAGTCCTCCAACACCATCCCAGATCTTGGGAAGGTTGAAAGATCATTGTCAGTCCTTCTTCCATTTCCAATCTCACTGCTTTCGTTGTGTTCAGAAGTGTCACATACATCCTATGTGGAATCCTATGAACTTTATGTATCAACTGCTTATCCATTATCACCTCCTTTTAAATCCCTCTAGTGACTGAGTTTCCCTCTCTCTTACCATGGCCTGAGCACCAGCTGCCTTGCAGGTGAAGTCAAATGCAAAGTATTCATTTCATACCTCTGTCTCCATGGACAATCCTCATTTCGATCCCAAATCAGCTCTACGCTTCCTTTTGCCACCCTTTTATTATTTATGTCCCTATAGCAGATTTTGGGATTTTTTGGGTCAGTCTTTTTTCACAATCCCTCATCACTTGTCTCGTTTCAACAACCAGGGAGCTCAGATGGGTTTGTTCTATTTTGTTGGAATGCACCTTCAATGTGCTCAGTCCATTGTAATTTTGAAGGCAACCCATTGTTTAGCTACTATTTCTCCTGCTGATCATTACTTTCAATGTGTCCAGTCCAGCTCTGCTCACATTCCCCTCAGAATGCTGCAGTGTTCCAGTGACTCACAGCGCAAACTGGAGGAACAACATTTTAACTTCAGACTAGGCTCTTTTACAAACTTGTAGACTTAATATTGAGTTCACCACCTTCAGATTGTGAACTCACTCCCATTGCTTCTCTTTCTTTTAGCTTTACCAGTTGCATTCCCTATTACGATGTCCTCTCTCCCCTCCCCCTACCCCAACGGGACTATCTGTTCTTTCCTCTCTAGCAGTTAGACACACCACTGTTCTGCCATTCTCTCATTCTGGTTACTTAATCTGCACTATCAGCAGCCTTTCTCCACCAGCAAGCCACCGCCACACTATTGCATAAACGCTGCCTCTTCCACACTTCATGTCAGCTCTGAAGAGTCATCGAGACATGAAATGTTTGCTTACTCTCTCTCCTTGGATGCTGCGGGTCCCATCGCCATCGCCAGCATTTTCTTATTTCAAACTCTGTTCATGTCCCATTGACATTGGGTCTCTACTGTTTGGATATTCTTAATCTTGTTCATTGTTATTTTCCATTGCTGTCCTTATCCTTATGGCATAATGACTGATGTCCCACTAAATGTTCTCTTCCTCAACTTGGCCCACCTTATTCCAAAAAATCAGGTTTAGCAGTGCCACCTGTCTTGATGGACTGGATATATCTTGCTGTAGAAAATTCTCCTGTACATAATCTAAGATCTCTTGCTCCTTGCTGCCCTTTGGAGGGCCAGTAATCCAGTTTATATTCGGACAAGTAAAGACCCCATTACAACTACTTTATGAATATTTGCACTTACCTGTAATTTTCATGTGGATTTCTCACTAACGGCTGGTTGATAGATTATATTCAGCAATGTAATTGCCTCCTTTTTGTCCCTGAGAGTCATAGAGATGTACAACAATAAAACAGACCCTTCGGTCCAACTAGTCCATGCCAACCAGATATTCTAAATTAATTTAGTCAATTTTCCAGCACTTGGCCTACTTCCCTGTAAATCCTTCCTATTTATGTACCCATCCAGATGCCTTTTAAATGCAATAATTGTTCCAGTCTTCACCATCTCTTTGAGAAACTCACTCCATACATGCACCACCCTCTGCATGAAAACGTTGCCATTGGGCCTCTTTTAAATCTTGCCCCTCTCAAGTTAAATCTCGAGTTTTGGACTCACCCACCCTGGGAAAAAAAAGCTTAACTATTCAGTCAATCCATGCCCCTCATGGTTTTATAAATGTCTGTAAGGGTTCCCCCTAAACCTCCAAATTTCCAGGGAAAATAGTCCCAGCTTTTTCAACCTCTCCCGGTAGCTCAAACCCTTCAATCGCAGCAACATCCTTGTAAATCTTTTCTGCACCCTTTCAAGTTTAACAACATTAATCCTTCACTTGAACCCCCAGAAATATCTTGTTTCTCCAGTGCTGCAGTGTCTGTTTAATCAAAAACACCCAACTCCATTCTTTTTCCTTTCCAACCTTATATGAACACCTTATGGCTATGCTACTTCCAATAGCTTTGGAGGATGAGTTGTTGGGAGCCATTGAGTGGACACAATGCATACAATTGTGCTTGAGCTTTGGTGACAGGCTTATGCAGTGTGTGTTTGAGTGAGTGCTGTGCCTATGGGTATGAGACATCCTGTGGTGTGCAGAGGTTCATTAACCCTCTCCTTGCACTATTGTGCATTGTGAAACACTGCAATGACCTGGACTGTTATACCACTCCAGTTTGGTTGGAACTGGTAGCGTGTTCAGCATGAAGATGCACCTCTGCGTCCCTGTGGGTGAACTGTGGAGCTAACTCATCTTTCTGGGCCATTTTACTGGGATTGACAATGCAGAAACACAGAGTGAAGGGCAGTTCTTGGCTTGCACCATGCAAAATGTTGTGATGCTGTGGTTTAAATATGGTACCAGCAGCAAGAATGTTGCAAAGCTCTGGCAGTGGAGAGGCCAATTGCACAATTACTGAGATAAAGAGCAGAATATTGTGCAATTAAAGTCAGCATGAGCCATGGGAGACTGGGTGCCCTGAATCTCACTTGGGAAAACAATTCAACAAAAAATAGGAAAATTCAACCATTTAAAAGGTTTCTCCAGTGAATGTAAATCAATCAGTCAGTGACTAAATAGATCAGCTCAAACCCCCATAGGCAGTAAATTGACCACACTCCTGTACAGTTCAGCATGACTTGTCAAAACATCATAGCTTCATTTCTCATGAAGCCAATTACTGTTGTGATACTCAGGTGCATTCAAATTGAATTCAAGTAATAACCATGAACTATTACAATGCTGACTGGCCTACTGGGTGTTTCCTGTATATTTCTGCTTAAATTAACTTGCTATTGGTTTGATTTTTGTATTCATGACTAAGCTGTGAATTTGACAGTAATCTTCCACCAGGTTATGATAAGACATATACTTTGCATGATTAAGTGATTAAAAAGCCACTGAGAAATAAGGGTGATGTTTGCATTGACCTGGACTGTATTTTTAAGAAAGTCCTGTTTAAGTAAGTACTCTGCAGTAGATATGGAGAGCAGACAACTTGTATGTTTCTGATATCTGTAATATAATGAGGACAGGCAAAAGAGGATGCATAAGGAGAAATCTCTGGGAAGAACGAGAAGGAAAGCTTTCCTCACAACACACGATTCACAATTAATCCTCAGAAAACCTCACTTCTACATTGAGATGGAACTCAAAGTCTTTGTTTCACCAAGAGTCATTGTCACAGTGTGGTACAATGTTCTGCCGACTGAAACTGGAATGGTTAAAACCCATGCAGTTCAGTGTTTCAGTTATCCTTTGATATGGAGCCTGTGCTCTTTGAACGGAAAAGCTGCCGAAGCTTGTGTTTTCTTCAGAATGCTACTTGGCTCCAGGGAACATGGTGAATGCCTGCACAGAAATAATGTCCAATGTTATGTGTTTGCTCACCTTATGCAGGCACCCTGTGTGGAGGGAATCATGATGCCCTCCACTCAAGTATTGGCGGACATGACATTTATACCTGAAGAGCCTGCTGTCAGTATGGATTTCGCCCACAGCTGTTAGTATTTGATATCTATAAACTGATTAGTATTACACAATTAACAGGCAATCTTCAGCCACATTAAATCAGCTCAGTTGGCATGTGCTCAAATTTTAATGATGTTGTGCTTGTCCTTTATCTTTGATTTGTCTGATCTGCCTCATCACTGCCCACTGCAGTGAAACAGCTTTCCAGTTAATGCAGTAAATAATTACCTGTGTTCTGAAAAGATTACTAAAACTCTCTTTGAATGCAGTACGCATTTGTGTAATGAGTATTATACAGTATCATAATTTAGGTTGGAGTTCTGTGATTGCTACCTGATTTAAAAAGGTTCCTTTCAACTGAAAATATTTGAGAAGCACAGGTCTAACTAATTTCGTTAACATTTTCCTCTATTCATCAGTATATCATCAATCCAGTGTAACATAGGACTCTTCAGTAGAGATTGAAGTAACATACTTATTGAACACCTGCTGAGAGTATCTGTATCATTTTTGATCATCATTTACATAATTGACAATGCTCCTCTGAGATACAACTTTAACAATTCTCTTTTCACTGATATATTTCTAAAGTACTTTACTATTCCTTTTGATGTTTCAGAAATCCTGCTCACGTTGCTTCTTGAGTTTTCTCTTCCATCTTCTAACCTCTGTTTTCTTTGCTTTCTGTATTACCCTTTAAGCTTCATTAAGTTTCTTGCTTTTCCTTTTGTCCTTTCATCATTCTTATTAAAGTCCTCTTCTTCAAATTTAATTGGCTTGTTTATCCACAGCATCCCAAAACTGTAAAGAATTTGAAACATATATATTTAATACTTTCTTTCTTTTTTGAATGGAATATACTTATTTTGGTTTTTTTTTAAGACAAGATCTCCCATTGTTACTCCATAATCATGTGGACCAATTTTAACTTCCATTAAGTCTTCAGTCCCTTCAGTCCCTTCACTTCAGTCCCTTCTAAAAACTGCTCAATCCAATTTAGTATTCTCAATTTTGTATGTGGTATCTGTCATGATCACCAGACATTCAGAAACAATGTAAAGTTAATGAATGAGTTGTGAAGTGAAGTCACTGTCATTAGCAAGGACACACCATGCAGCCCCACAACCAGGGTGTGATTATGACCAGGGAATATACTGTTGTGGTTTTGACTGAGGCTAAGATGCCACAGACAACTTCCCTGCTGTTCTTCAATAAATATTGCCATTGCATATTTAAAATCCATTTGACAAGGCAGATCAGCTTAAATGTGTCAACTGAAAGGCAATCTGTAGTAATTATAACAAGATCAGGCCAGATGGACCTCATAGAAAATGAATTCCTTGACTGGGGCTGTTCATCTGGTCCAGTTAGGAGCCCTGGCTGACAGATATAAACAGGAGCGTTGGAGGTTCTGTTCACTCTGAGAGCTAGCTCTGAGGAAACTGGATCAAAATCAAATACTATGCCCATGTAAATGAAGGGTAACTTGGTGACAGGATAACTGCCACCATGGAATTATGTCAATGGTGATGAGAGAAAAGCATGCTCCTGAAGAAATTCACTCGCAACAGTTGCCTTTGAGTTGGGGTAAGCACTTCGGGCAGTATGTTATTATTTGGAAAACTTGCCTTGTTCGATCCTGCTGTCAAAGATTGGGTCCACTACCTGGAAAGAATGTGTTATTCTTTTTTCCTGGCAAATAACATTGAGGCAGAAGAAAAGCAATGAGTAATCCTGACAGCTTGCAGACCCACAGCCTTTTCAGTTATTTGGAGCCTAATCTTTCCTGAGACACCAGAAATGAAAACCTTTCAAGAGGTGATAGATTTAGTTAAAAAATATTATGTGTCCTCTAATTCCTAGACACTATTTACCAGTTGGGATTCCATATTGGGATTTTTGACAAGGTAAAGATGATTGGCAGAGGCATATGACTTTGGACGCACAAAAATCCAGTCTTGGCAAAACTGAAGCAATTGGTGCTGGGGTTGGGTGGGGTAGGGAGACTAAAAGGCTATCACAACATTGATAAAACACTGTTTGGACCTGACAAGACCAGATCACAAGAGTGATTGTCCCAAGCAAAGGTCACCACCAGATTCTGACTAAAACTCACTAGGGTCATCCAGGGGTTTCCCCAAAATGAAGATGTTGGCAAGAAGTTATGTCTGGAGGCCAGTATTGAATGTTAGTGGGGTAATGCCCAGAGTGCCAACAAAGACAAAATTACCACCAGCTGCTCCCCAACATTTATGGGAATGGCCATGTAAACCATGGACCTAGTTACATGCCAGCTATACAGGGTCTTTCATGGGTTCAATATTCTTGGTCATTGTGGACATCCACTTAAGGTGTGTGGACATGCACAGAGTTCATTCGTCAAACACAATCCAAAAACTGCATGCATGTTTTGCAATGCATGGAGTCCAGCAAGTGTTGATCACACATATGGGCCACTGTTCACCAGCAGGGAACTTGAGTATTTCCTAAAGTTGAATGGCACTCATCATATAAGGACAGCTCCACATCATCCATCATTCAATGGGCTGGCAGACAGACCACTCCAAACTTTAAAGGCAGGTTTAACAAAACAGCCTACAACTTCACTAGATACCAAACTGTTCCAGTTCCTATTTGACTATAGCTGCAGCAGAGCTGCTAATGGTGAGAGAACTCTGCACCAGATTAAATCTGATCTTTCCAGACCTGGGGTGGAGGGTGGAACAGCATGAGGAACACCCACGGCAAACACAAGACTCCTCAAAGTGAGACAGTTAACTTCAGATGAAGTTTGGCGTAGGATCATTGGACTGACCCTGCATGGGTAAAAAACAAAGTCAACGCAAGGTCAGGTGCAGTCACGTACAAAGTTTGGTTAGGTACAATGTTTCTGAGCAAGCACATGGACCATATAAAAGCTACAAACATGCAAATGGATGTTGGATCAAGGTTACCCAACTCTTCGACTGCCTTTCCAACTGTTCGAGAACCCTGGGGTTCTCCCTTCTGTCAGGCATTGAAGGTACCTCAGAATCTGAGATGGGCATGATGGATATTGCTGTGTCAATGTCTTTGCTGCCTGAAGTTGAGAATAAGTTTCCACTGAGACTCTACAGGCACAAGTGAGCTACAGTGGATTACACTCCAACCATATCAGAGGCAGACTTGGAGGAACTTCATCCAGTGCTAAAATGTCCCAGGAACAGCTACAAAAAGAAGAGCCAGCCTATGTCCTCCAACACAGCTGGGGGGGGGGGGGGGGGAGGTGGGATGTAGTGATTGTAACAAGGTCAGCCAGATGGACTTTATTGAATATGAATTCCCTGTTTGGGCTGTTAATTTGGTTGAATCAGGGACCCCTGGCTGACAGATATAAACAAGAATGTCAGAGGTTCTGCTCACTCTGAGACCTGGCTCTGAGAAGCTAGATCAGTGTCAAGAACTCTCTACAGGTGAACAAAAGGTGACTTGGTGATAGGATAGTAGCCTCTGTGGTGTTATTTCATAATCCCTCCCATAGTTTAGACCTGCAGTGACAGCCTCTAATCGTTTTGCTCTGCATCTGGGCTGGGATTCGAACCCAAAACTTTCAAACTGATATAGAAGAGTACACTAATGCTAGTTGTACTTTAGTTGTTATTATATTGTGCCCAAAGTGCTTAGCTACTTTTATTCATCTCGCTGACCTATTTATCCTTAAAGTCTTCCCTTCCCTTCCTGCTTCTCTATATCATTCAAGCATTGATTCCATCATGGGTTAAGGAGAATAGTTGGCGATAACCTTTTGTCTCAGTAATTTTTTTCCAATGTTACTGTTCAGCTGTAGAGAGCATGGAAGCTTTCTTCATCTGTTCAGCTCTGAGGGGCGGTTAGGAACAACTAAGAACTCATTTCCTACAACTTAATCCAAGAGCTTTGAACTCCTTCATAATGATCTCTATTATTGAGCTCAGGGACTAAGCCTGAAATTGTTGTTGTCGGTGTGGATCATTGACTGACTCAGTGAAGTATGACCTTTTACATTTGACAATGATTCCCTCAATGCATACTGGTTACCTCTAAGCAACTCCCTGTTATGTTTAGGACAGCTGTCATTGTCTCCAAATGCATTGACTACAACCCAGAATTGTCAAACCATCCAGCAGTTGGCCATTCATTCCTCATGCCTGTGCCAGCTATTTGAAAGAGCTGCCTCATTGGTTTCACTCTCTGCTCCTTTCTACATTGTTCCAATTAAAACAAATTACCAATTTCCCCTTGAAAGATAGAATTGAATCTGTTTCCACCATTTTTTCAAATAGTTCATTCCAGACCATTGAAACCTCATTCCAAATTTTAAAAAATAACTTTTCATCTCCCCTCTAATTCTTTACTGAATTATCTTTATATTGTAACCTTTGGCTCCTGATTGCCCTGCCAATAAAACAAACTCACCTTATTTACTCTGTGTAAATCATTTGTGATTTTTGACACTTCTGTCAACTTTCTCTCCTTTCAGGATATTTCCAGATTCATAAGTTTCCCCACGTAATGGAATTTCAATCTGACTTTCTGGCTGAAAGAGAAGACAAAAGCAAAGGAAAATCATAGAACTTTATACACATTCAGTGTACATACATGGTTTGTGACACACTTGCTATAATATACAGCCTACTCCCCGTAGCCTAACATCATGTGATTCAAGTGAACTGATCATTCAGACGGAAGCATGTGATTACCACTTGCCATAACTATTTCTCTTGTGAAGTTCAAATTATTGATGAATGAAATTTTAAGCTCAAAAACTGGGTTATCAGGAGGGAAATGGTCCAGTTTAGCCATTCAAGCATTCAAATACACAATATCTCCATAGTAACCAATCATGAGTAGTTATCTCTACTCCAGTTATTATCTGCAGAACAAATAGCATTGACCTCACAACCTCAGCAGCTTCTTTAACACTGCAAATAGTTTGCAATAAATTGCTCTAAAGAGGTGATGATAAAGAACATTTGAGCCCCAGTATGGTGCAGCTCTGTGGTGGCAAGGGAGGTCACACATTTAATCAGTAGCATGGGGAGGCATTTGTCTTTTCAATGTAGCTCTAAGGAGCCGTTGCATGAAAGGCAGGCAATTCAAAGAGAGGGAATGAATACAATGAGAAACTCACCTCTGCACATTCTCTTCCATCTTCTCATGACTGATTCCTGACTGGAAATGATGAGCCTATGACACCTCCTTCAGTTCTTTTTGAGGCAACTGAGACAAACTGGGTGGAGAAAAACATGGATGGTCATAGAGTAGAAGTAAAACAAATATCCATTTTGTGTGGTAAAATTTGGATTGCCAGACTAGTAATAACAAATGAGAAGCAATGTTTTACATTGAAATGTCAAGTTTTTTCTCAATTGTTTTTGCAATAACTACCTATATTTAAAACAAAACCAGAAAATGCTGGAGAAACTCAGCAGGTCTGGCAGCATTGGTAGAGAGAAAAGCAAAGTCAATATTTCAGGTCCAGTGATCTTTCTTCAGTTTTAAGGAGACACTTTAAAAGCGGAAAATGATTTTGAAAGGCAAAACCTCGCACCTTTAATACATTGTTTGAGCTGAGATGTTAATTTTTTTATATAAAACCTTAAGTTATCTCAAAATTGTGACTTAAAAAAAAGTTCTGGGATCTGTACATTAATGAACCGAAACTTGAAACCCATTCTAAAAGATGAAAGACTTAACAGCAATCTAGGTTTGTTCAACATATTGTTTTTATTGCATGACACTGTGATCTTTTGCTATAAATTCTGTCTCATGGTCCTGCCCCATTAGCTACCTGATGAAGGAGCAATGCTGTGAAAGCTAGTACTTCCAAGTAACCTGTTGGACTATAACCTAGTGTTTTGTGATTTTTGAATTTGTCCACCCCAGCCCAACACTAGCACCTCCACATCATGATTTTGAAAGGCAAAGAGGTGCTAGGAGAGACTTTCTGAGCTAGGGGTCATGGCAATTGATGGCATGGGCACCAGTGGTGGGGAACTAAAATCAAGAATGCGATTTGTGAGTGGGGCAAGATATAAGTAACATTGAAATACATGAAAGAAGTGCTGCATATATTTATATGAATCACTTTGGGAAACTCATTAAAGGCTTGAAATGAGAAAGATTGTGAACAGATTGGCTTGATCTCAGCCTGTGTCCAGGAAAATGGAAGTGATTTTTTAAAAAATCTTTTGTGGAATATGGTGTCACTGGCTGGCCAGCATTTATTGCCTTTCCCTAGTTTCCCTTAAAAAGCTGTTGGTGAGCTGCCTTCTTGAACTGCTGAAGTCCAGGTGTTGTCGGTAGATCCATAATTTCGTTAAGGGGAGAATTTCAGAATTTTGACCCAACAACTGAGAAGGAATGGCAATATATTTCCAAGTCAGATAGTGAGTGGCTTGCAGGTGGTTACGTTCCCGTTTATCTGCTGTCATTGTCCTTCTAGATGAAAGTCATCATGGGTTTGGTAAGATGTTAAGATGTTGTCGAAGGAACTTTAGTGAACTTCTGAAATGCATCTTGTAGATAGTACATACTTCTACTACTGAGCATAGGTGATGGATACTTGTAAATGTGGTGACAATCAAGTGGCCTGCTTTTTCCTGGCAGGTATCAAGCTTCTTGAGTGTTGTTGGGGCTGCACCCATCCAGGCAAGTGGGGAGCATTCCATCACACTCCTGACTTGGACCTTGTTGATGGTGGACAGACATTAGGAAGTCAGGAGGTAAGTTACCCACCATGGTATTCCTAGCCTCTGACCTGCTCTTGTTGCCTCTGTATTCACATGGTGTCCAGTTGAGGTTATGGTGAATGGTAGCACCCAGGATGTTGGTAGTGAGAGATTCAGTTATGGTGATGTTATTGAGTGTCATAGGGCAGTGGTTAGATTGTCTTTTATTGGAGATGGTCATAATCTGCCATCAGTATGGCATGAATATTAATTGGCACATATCAACCCAAATCTGTATATTGTCTTGATCTTGTTACATTTAATATGGACTGCTTCAGTATCTGAGGAGTCACGAATGATGAAGAGCATTTTGCAATCATTGGTGAACAACTCCATTTCTGACCTTATGATGCAGGGAAGATCATTGATGAAACAGCTGAAGAGGGTTGATTTTATTACTCGACCTGGAGGAACTTCTGCAGAGAGGTCCTGGAGCTCAGATGACTGACCGCCAACAGCTACAGCAATCCTCCATGTGCCAGATCTGACTCCAATCAGTGGAGTCTTTGCCCCAATGTCTATTGATTCCAGTTTTGCTAGGGCTCCTTGATGCCACACATGGTCAAATGTGTCCTTGACATCCTCAGCTGTCTTTCTCGCCTCTTCTCTGGAATTCAGCTCTTTTATCAAAGCTGTCATAAGGTCAGGAGCTGAGTGGCCCTGGCAGAACCTAAACTGGGCATCACTGAGCAGGTTATTGCTAAGCAGGTGTGATAGTGCTGCTGATGACACCTTCCAGCACTTTATTGATGATTGAGAGTAGAATGATGGAACAGCAGTTGGTTAGGTTGGATTTGTCCTGATCTTTTCATGACAGGACATGCTTGGGCCCTTTTTTTCCCATAGGTATATTAATGCCATTGTTGTAGCTTTGCTGGAAAAACTTGACAGGGCAGGCGATGAGTTCTAGAGATAAAATCTTCAGTACTATTGCTGGAATGTTGTCGTGGCCCATAGCCGGCAGTGCTTCAACAATTTCTTGATTCACATGGAGTGAATTGAATTAGCTGATGTTGGGGTCTCTGGACTGGCCAAGATTGATCATCCTCTCGACACTTCTGAGTGAAGATTGTTGTGAATGCTTCAGCCTTATCATTTGCCCTGATGTGTTGGGCTCTTCCATCACTGTGAGTGGAGATATTTGTTGAGGCTTCCCTCCAATGAGTTGTTTAATTGTCCGCCACCATTCACAACCAGATGTGGCAAGACTGCAGAGCTTCGGTCTGATCTGTTGATGGTGAGATCACTTATTTCTGTCTATCACTTGCTGCTTATACTTTGGTATGCAAGTAGTCCTGTTTGGTAGCTTCACCAAACACCTTATTTTTAGCTTTCCTTGTGCTGCTTCTAGCATGCCCTCCTGCACTCTGCATTGAACATAGTTTAAAATCTCATCAAAAATTTGACACTTTCAGCAGTCTCTCTGTACTATGCAGGACAACAGCCTGAACAGTGTGCTAAAGATGAAGGAACCTAAACCCACAATCAACTGAAACAGTGACAACAGTCCTACTCACTGAGCCATAGGTCCCAATGGATAGTAAGAGCACATTCATCAGGTCAGGGTAATACTAGGCAGTCACTTTGAGTACCTCCAGCTTCATTATCTGACTGTATGCTTGGTGGGTGGACACGCAGGGAAGGAGGAGAGAATGAAGAGTCATTTAGAAAAAGTCACAATTGGCTATGTTCATAATTTTGATCTGAGATCAATGAAATACTAAAGAGAAATGCAGATTCGAGTTGATAACAATTAATATGTTTTGAAGTCAAAGAGCAAGCAATTACAAGTAAACCCCAAACTGCTAAAGTTCAGAATGACTGTTCATAGCTGACTTTTCACCGAAGTGGTTAAAAGAGAGCTGAGGAATTAAAAAGCAAACTCAGATCAATTTTTTCCCCTTGCAAAACTTTCCAACAAGTGATGCCACGGTATAATATCAGAATGCAAAGAAATTGGGTTCCCATGTGAAAGAAGAAGATTAGAGCCACCAGTGAAAGAGTGAGCAGAATGTTAAAGGGGCCTTGATTGTTCCAACCATCTAAAGCCGAAAGAAATGAAGGATTGTGTGGTGATCTATGTAAGATGAGTGTTAGAGTCAAGAAGTGAAAAATGAACAAGATGAATATTGTGGATATGTTAATCTGAAAGTCTTCTTTGTACTTGTGAGCAGTTCTATCAGACAAAGGGCAGAACATTCTTGGCTGATTTACTTTAGATTTGAGCTCAAAGTAAATTGGAAATCGTGAATCATTTTGACAGTGGAGTGCAGAGATGAATTATCCGTGTTATGCAGGTTTTTCCTTTTTTCTATCTTTTCTCAGTGTTTTCCTGAATCATAAGAAAATGTATTTTAGTTTTGCAACAGATATGTGGCCCAAGCCAGTTCTAAAATTAGTAACTTGCTAACATGGTTCCTACCATGTTACAAAGCACATCTTTACAATGCTTATATATCATTCTCTCAGGTGGGTGGGAAATACATGAACAGACAGAAACACAAGGAGTGTAGCCTGAGAGATTGACAGGAATATGAACTAAATGGAATGCAGATAGTTCTCCTACAACACTGTAGTTGCATTTCAGTGAATCTCACTTAATAGAAAATCATTTAATAGAAATAATGCAGCCGATGGGAAAAGTGTGGTTAGGGGATGGCCAGCAAAACAAAATCACTCATGATCACTCAAAAATCACCCAGACGTCTAACACATGGTATAGCACAGCCTGAATGAAAGTTGAAATCATAATTATTAATAAAACAAAATTAAATTTCTCACAGTACATTTATAAAATGTAAGAAAGCTGCCCTCTGTACAGTACCTCTCACAGAAAGCTGCTTTGTTGGCAGCTGACATTGGCGCACGCACAGAACAGCACAGAGATTTCAACACGGACATTGGCGCATGCAAAGAACAGCACAGAGATTTTGGGATGGACATCGGCACATGCACAGGACAGCGCAGAGATTCGGCATAGACCTCGGCGCATGTGCAGAATAGCACGGAGATTTTGGCACAGGCCTCGGCGCATGTGCAGAATAGCACAGAGATTTTGACACAGACATCAGCGCATGCACAAGACAGCGCGGAGATTGCAGCACGGACATTGGTGCAGGCGCAGATTAGCACGGAGATTTTGGCACGGACATTGATACATGTGCAGAATAGCACGGTGATTTTGGCATGGACATTGGCGCAAGCACAGAATAGCACGGAGATTTTGGCACGGACATTGGCGCATGCACAAGACAGTGCAGAGATTTTGGCACAGACATCGGTGCATGTGCAGAATAGCATGGAGATTTTGGCACGGACATCGGAGGAGAAATTGTTAAGGGTGAGGACCAGTTCGGCCAGACGAATGAGCGTGTCAGTGGAAAGGTACTGTTGGGGACGTTGGGAGAGAAAGAAACAGAGGGTTTGGAGGCCCCTGGTCATGGCGGATGGAGGTGTAGAGGGATTGGATATCCATGGTGAAGATGAGGCATTGGAGGCCAGGGAAATGGAAGTCTTGGAGGAGGTGGAGGGCGTGGGTGGTGTCTCGAATGTATGTGGGGAGTTCCTGGACTAGGGGGGATAGGACAGTGTCGAGGTAGGTAGAAATGAGTTCAGTGGGGCAGGAGCATGCTGAGACAATGGGTCGGCCAGGGTGGTCAGGCTTGTGGATCTTGGGAAGGAGGTAGAACCGGACAGTGCAGGGTTCTCGGACTATGAGGTTGGAAGCTGTGGGTGGGAGATCTTCTGAGGTGATGAGGTTCTGTATGGTCTCTCCTGAGGTAACCTCTTTCAAATCCTCCCACTTCCTCCAGACCAAAAGGGTAGCCATGGGCACCCATATGGACCACAGCTATGCCTGTCTCTTTGTTGGCTACGTAGAACACTCCATCTTCCGTAATTACACCGGCACCACCACCCACCTCTTCCTCCGCTACATTGATGACTGCATTGGCGCCACCTCATGCTCCCAAGAGGAGGTTGAGCAATTCATGAACTTCACCAACACATTCCACCCTGACCTTAAATTTACCTGGACCATCTCTGACACCTCCCTCCCCTTCCTGGACCTCTCCATCTCCATTAATGTCGACCGACTTGACACCGACATTTTTTACAAACCCACCGACACCCACAGCTACCTGGATTACACCTCTTCCCACCCTACCTCCTGCAAAAATGCCATCCCATATTCCCAATTCCTCCGCCTC
>NC_057736.1:36134379-36157292 GCF_004010195.1 Chiloscyllium plagiosum | reverse complement strand
ATTTTCTCCCCACCCCCACCCTTCTCTCACTTATCTCTCCACCCTTCAGGCTCTCTGTCTGTATTCCTGATGAAGAGCTTTTGCCCGAAATGTCGATTTTACTGCTCCTCAGATGCTGCCTGAACTGCTGTGCTTTTCCAGCACCACTCTAATCTAGACTCTGGTTTCCAGCATCTGCAGTCATTGCTTTTACCATACTTTCAATAAAATCCAATTCATGGGTCATATTTTCAAAAAGCAATGCAGCCTCTTTCCATCATGTGGTCTTTTGCAAGTTCAGATCAATGCAAACAACGCCACTGACATTTCTTCAGTTAAACTAATGTAGCACAATTGTTTCATGGGAGTAACTCAACATTTAAATTACTGTTTTAATAAGAAACTGTTTTACTACAACTGAAATCCAGACTATGACATCACTTACTAAAGAAATATTGACATTGACAATTTCATCGAAATGCCATGAGCATTATTGGAAAAGAGGCAGAATCACATATCACAAAATTGTTATGGTGCAGAAGGAGGTCATTCAGCCCATCAATCCTGCACCAGCTCTTCAATCAATCATCATTACCTAGTGTCAATCTCCTGATATACCATACTCTTGAAAACTATTTCGATCCAAATAATCAACTCCTGCTTCAATCGAGCCTGCCTTCACCACACTTCCAGCTGGTGAATTCCATCAACTGTGTGAAAAAACATCTTCCGCACACCACCCTTTGCTGCTTTTGCCCTTCACTTGAACGCTATGCTCTCTTGCTCTTTTTCCTCTTACAAATGGGAACAATTCCTCACTATCCACTCCATTCAACCCACACCTCTCAGCCTTCGACTCTCCTTGGGGGCCAACCCCTAAATCTTTAATCTATCCTCGTAACTGATGTTTCTCATTCCTGGAAACATTCTTGTAAACTATTTTCCCTGGAGCATCAAAAGTTGAGGGGTGTGACCTTATAGAGGTTTATAAAAACGTGGGTGGAATGGATGGGGTGAATAGCCAAGCTCTTTTCTTTAGGGTGGGCGAGTCCAAAGCCAGAGGGCATAGGTTTAAGGTGAGAGGGGAAAGATTTAAAAAGGACCTTTTTCATGAAGAGGGTGGCCCATGTATAGAATGAGCTGCCAGAGGAAGTGATGGAGGCTGATACAATTACAACATTTAAAAGGCATCTGGATGGGTATATGAATAGGAAAAGCTTAGACAGATATGGACCAAGTTGCTGGTAAGTGGGACTAGATTAGTTTGGGATATCTGGTCAGCATGGATGAGTTGGACCAAAGGATCTGTTTCTGTGCTGTACATCTCTATGACTCTAAGTCACTTCTGCATTCCTTCCAATGCATTCTCATCTTTTCTATAATGTGATACTGACAATGATACATAATACTTAGATCTACCAAGAGTTTTATACAAGTTAAACATCACCTCCTTGCACCTATACTCTATGCCCCTATTAATAAAGCTGAGGACAATATTTACTTTATTAAGTAGTCTCTCCACCTGTCCTGCCACCTTCACTGATCTGTGCATGAGTACACCCAGATCTGCCTGTTCCTGCACATCCTTTGGAATTTTACCAGCTATTGTCTTTTAATGTTTTTCTAAAAAGTGCATCACTTCGCACTTCGGTGTACTGAACCTCATCAGCCACCTATCCACCCATTGCATCAACTTATCAATATCCTTTTGGAGTTCCATACTGTCCTCCTCACAGTTTACAATTCCTAAAATTGTCATGCTATCAGCAAACATCAAAATTGTCCCCTTGAAAATGAAGGGTCTCAATACTGACTTCTGGAGAATTCCAGTACAAGTCATCTTCCAGTTCAGAAAATGTTAATTGAACATTACTCTCTGTTTCCTACCACTCAGCCAATTTTGTATCCATATTCTCACTGACCCTTAATACTGTGATCTTTAACGTCCTTCGCAGCGCTGTTATGTGGCAATGTATCAAGCACCTTTTGGAAACCAAATCAGAAATTTATTACAAAAGTCATTAGATGTTGCAGAGAAAGCAGTTCTGAAGAAGGGTCACTGGACCTGAAACTTTAACTCTGTTTCTCTCTCCAGAGATGCGGCCAGATCTGCAGAGCTTTTCCAGCAATTTCTGTTTTGTTGTTACCCATGTGACTACTACTTCAATGCAAGTATTTTGTTTCTAGAAGCTTCGCCATTACTGCAATTAAAATGACTGGTCTGTAATTACTGGGATTATCCTTATAACCTAGAATATGGCTGTAATGTTTGCAATTCTCCAGTCCCCTAGTGCACCTCCCAAAGCCAGGGAAATGAATGATTATGGCCAATGGCCCACGATTTCTGTCCTCCCTTCAAAATCCAGAGATGCATCTCATCCAGTCTCAGTGCCTTGTCAGTTTTAGGTGCCAACAGTCTTTCCAACACATCTTCCTTATTAATTTTGAATTTTTCTAGTCAGAGTTTCACCTCTGTCACCATCATCTAGGCATCCTCCTCCTCTTCTGTAAATACAAGTGTAAAGTATTCAGTTAAGAGCTCAGCTGTGACTCCTGCCTCCAAGTGTAAACTCCCTTTTCCGTCTCTCATTGGTTCTAATCTTTCAGCCACTAGTTGATTATTTATAGGCCTACAGAATACGTGGTACTCCCTTTTATGGTGGCAGCTAATTTTTTTCTCATAATTCCTTTTTGCTTCTTTTTTTCACCTCCCCTCAAAACTGAGGATTCCTCTTAGTTCTCAAATGTAATTTCTGCCTTACACCTGTTATGAGTGAACTTATAGAGTCATATAGCATAGAAACAGACCCTTCATCCAACTAGTCCAGGCCAACCAGATATCCTAATCTGATCTAGTCCCATTTACCAGAATTTGGTACATATCCCTCTAAACCATTCCCATTCATGTACCCATCCAGATGCCTTTTAAATATTATAATTGTACCAGCCTCCAACACTTCTTCAGACAGCTCATTCCATAGGCACACCACCCTCTGCATGTAAATCTTACATCTCAGGTCCTTTTTAAATCTTGTCCCTCTCACCTTATACCAATGCCCTCTAGTTATGGTCTCGCCTACTCTAGGAAAAAGACTTGGCTCTTCACCCTATGCATGCCCCTCATGATTTTGTAAACTTCTTTAAGATTTCTTTCCTTCTAACGTTAATTCCTCCCTCCTTTGTCACCCAGGCAACTCTGGATCTGTTTGTCCTACCTTTCTCATTTGAGGGATTACATTTTCACTGCATCCAATACACTGTCCTTTGAAAGTACTCTATTTTCCAGTTACTGTTTATCCTGGTTATCCTTATGCTGTTGGTCTGGCAATCCTGCCCAGCTCTGTCCATGCACCATTGAAGTCCCCTCTCCACTAATTGATTTTTCTCACTCTGGATCATTCTCCGCCATCATTCTGAAACCTTATGATATGATGATTGCTGTCTACTAAATGCTCCCTCACTGACAATCAAACCTTCAACCTCGGGCTAGCTCATTTCCAAAAGCCCAGTCCAATAATGCATGCATTTTTTTTTTGGATTGGACATATACTCCTGCAGGAAATTCACCTGAACACAATTTAGGAACACTCACCCTTCACTGTCCTTCACATTACCAGTACTCTCGTCTATATTTGAGGTAAGTGAAGTACCAATTTTAACTATTCCATAATGTTGTCATTTGGCAGACATTTTCCCGCAGTTTTGGTCATCTACATCCTTTCCATTAATTGGTCATTGACAGATTATATTGAGCAATGTAATTGCACCCTTTTTATTCCTTAGCTCTAGCCAAATTAACTCTGTTCTTGAATCCTCTGAGACATCTTGCTCCAGCACTCTAATGCTCTCCTTAACCAATATTGCCATCTGTCCTTCTTTCCTTCCTTTTTCTTTTCTTCATGAACAACTTAGAAATATTTAACACCCAGCATTGTCCTCCCTTGAGATATGTCTCTGTTATCACAACATCAAATTTCTACCTGTAAATCTGTTTCTGTACCTCCCCAACCTTATTTACTTTACTCTGTACGTTTATATCCATGCACATTAACTCTATTTTAGACTTCATTTGTTTCTCTCTTGCTCCAATTTCTGTTATCCACTTGCTTTTCCCTCTGCCAGAGCTAGCTGAATTCCCAAGTACTTTGTGAACCCTGACATTCCCCTTGACTATTCTTGCTTCATCCCCTCCTCCCTGAGCAAGTTAGTTTAAAACTCTCCCAACAGCAATGGCAAAATGCTCTGCAAGTAACTCAGTGCCATCTCTGTTCAGGTGCAAGCTGTCTGGTTCTATGGGTACAATCTTCTTCTGAGAAAATGTCAGTGTCCCAGGAGCCTAAAGCTAACCCTCCTGCACCATATTTCCAGCCACACATTTATCTGTGTTGTCCCTATTTCCTTATTTTTACTTGCATGTGGCGCTGGGAGTAAATCAGAGATTATTACAATTTTGATCCTGCTTGCTAACTTTCTAATGAGCTCCCTAAATTCTGATTGCAGGACCACCCCTCCCTTCCAGCGTAAGTTATTGGTACCAACATGGACCACAACCCCTGGCTGTTCACCCTCCCCCATAAGAATGTCCTAAGAGTATTGACATCCTTGACCCAGACGCCAGGGAAGCAACATACCATCATTTTGACAGTCAAAGAAATGACTTTGACTAACAAATCAAACAAATAAACCCCTTCTCACTATTGTTTGCCTCCTGTACAGTCAAGGTACTCATGGTGTCAAAAGCGGGGTTCTGACTACACTCCCTTGAGGAACAATCATTGTCATCAGCTTCCAAAATAGAAAAACTATTTTTGAGCGTGACCCCAGGCCACTTCTACACTACCTGACAGTTTCTTCTTGACTGTCTGATGGTTACCTATTCCCTTCCTTCTGCCAGTCCCTTTGAGCTGCAGTGTGACCAACTCTTTAAAAATGCCATCCACGCAACTCTCAGTCTTGTGTATTTGTCACAGTGTCTCGAGCTGCTGCAGGAGCTCAGTAACTTGGAGCCCACATGTCTGCAGTTGGGGGCACTTCCTGCATATATGGCTATCTAGAGACTTGTGTGGTCCATGGCCTCTGACATATTACATGACACATGTTCTGATTAACATAAGGGTCGTGCATTGGAATAGGGCCCCACATTTTCTCATGTGAGTTAAAATGCAATGTAGTCAATGGGTGGCTTTTGAGAAATGAGAAAAGAAGTGGTCAAAATCTCCGTCAATAATTTCTTTTCAAACATGACTATAAATAGTCGATTACTTCAGCACACTGAACTACTGTAAAGCCTCACAGGGACTGGTTCAAAACGTATTTCATTGGAGAGTTAGAACAGAGCAGTACATTTACTATTTTTGAACTAGAGTGAAAGTGGAGTTCTATAACAAGAGTAACCCAACTAGATTAGATTAGATTACCTACAGTATGGAAACATGCCCTTCGGCCCAACAAGTCCATACCAACCCCCCGAACAGTAACCCACCCAGACCCATTCCCCATATTTACCCCTGACTAATGCACCTAACACTATGGACAATCTAACATAGCCAATTCACCTGACCTGCACATCTGTGGACTGTGGGAGGAAACCAGACCACCCAGAGGAAACCCACGCAGACAGAGGAAGAATGTGCAAACTCAACACAGGCAATCACTCGAGGCTGGAATCGAGACTGGAATGGGTCCCTGGTGCTATAAGGCAGCAGTGCTAACCACTGAGCCACCGTACCGCCCCATGACTTTTATGTGCCATGTACATTTTGCATGCTGAACTTCATTGGCGACATTCACTGAGGGAAGAAATATGTTCTTGGCTACATTTTGTGTATGTGAACGTCTCAAGTTCCATCCAACATAGGATTGTGAGAGAGGAGGGAAGATTGAAGTGAATGCCACCTCTCAACAATTCGAACACAAATGTCAACATGAATACAAATTGGAATTTTGCATTCCTATCCAAGCTGTGTTTTCTTTTAAAATTATTAAAAGGAGCAATTACAACCCATTTTTCTCAGCAAACGTAAGTGGCAAGTTGACAGTTCCACAGGGATCTTGCATAGAAGTGAACTCCAACTGCTCCAGTTCAGAGTGATTCATGAGTACCCACATTTTGCCCAGTTCTGACTGCCTTTTAAACAATGACAGTCCACACATGCTTCATTATTTTCTCCCTCCCATTGCTAGCTGGCCTGCATCATGGGATATATTTTTCAAGCCATTGCTGCACTGACTAACACTATAATAATCCTGGCATTTCTCCCTTTCATTTTTCACTTCATTCTCTTCTATTTTTGGATTATTTCAGATGGTTTAATTTGTGGTATTTTCACCAAAATATCTTTTGTCTCCAGCCTGATTTTTCCTCTCTTTCCAGCTTATTACAATATCAATTACAGCCTTGAACATTCTATGGAGAAAATCAGCATTAGCCCTTAGCTAATGGTATCCTCTTTGCCACACATCCTTATACGGGTCAGTTTTATTAAAATTTGAATATTTTCAAGGAAGAGTTTTACATAGTTCTTAGGTCAAAAGGGATCAAAGGGTATAGATGGAAGGATGGAGCAAAAGACTGAGTTGATTGGTGGAGCAGTGTGAAAGACTGGATGGTCTACTCCTGTCCCTATATTCTATGCTTCTATGTTGCTTTATTCCAATTCTGATACAAATAATCATCTCAAAATATTAATCTGGCCAAGTCTGCTGTGTTTCCAGCATTTTCAGTTTCCTTTTAGATCACTTTAGACTTGTCTTCACTCCACAAAGCAAATGGTACTATCTTCTACCTGTGACCTCACACTCTAATGCTGCTAATGTACACACAGAGAAGGAGAGAGAATAACCAAGTAAAGAAACAGAGAAAATGAGCAAGTATCTGTTGCAATATGACTGAAAGCATCTTAGAACAAGGGTGGTGTAGTCGGGCGCTTCAGCCAGAGCTCGTCCGCTCTATACGTCCTTCTTTCTCTTCTCCTTTTATCCCTCTCGGTGTTTTTCCTCTTCTCTCCTGGCTCCTCCGAAGATGACTGCCCTCAACCTCCGATTGACTCTTGCCTCTGACAACAACTCCCAGCCTCAGTGCAGACACAATGAGGGGTCCTCTCAAACTGGCATGGCCTCAGCGTAGTCACCCGGTCTTGAGGTGATACCAGAGCAATCTCCTAGCTTCTAGGAGAAAGCGAGGACTGCAGATGCTGGAGATCAGAGTTGAAAATGTGTTGCTGAAAAAGCGCAGCAGGTCAGGCAGCATCCAAGGGAATGAGCCGAATCGACGTTTCGGCTCATGCCCGAAACATCGATTCTCCTGCTCCTTGGATGCTGCATGACCTGCTACGCTTTTCCAGCAACACAATTTCAGCTCCAATCTCCTAGCTTCATGATTCTCAAGGTGAAAGCCCAACACAGTCTGGAGCCAGGGCTGGGTGCAGACTGGAGGCTAGGTGACAGCTTGGCTTGGATTGGAAGACCTTTGTTTTGAACATGTCATTGTGCAATGCTGGAAATTTTATTTCTCTATTTTCTAAGATCTTGTAACTAAAGAAGCTGTACTTAGGTACCTTTGAACTTAAGGTGGCATTGTAAGTGGCAACATATAAACTTTTCACTGCACTCATTTGAGTTTATGTGACAATGAAGCTAATTTAGAAAGAAAAAAGTAATTCGAAATAATACACAGGATTTAAGAACTAACATTGAGATGACACAAGACCACAATAAGGTGACAGATATCTTGTATAATGGGAATTCTTATGTTTTATTATTTTGAATTCTCATCCTTTTATTTTGACCCCTCTAAAACTTCAGAAAGCTTAAATTACCTGTATATTGAATAAGCAGAAATGTCCTCCAATTAAATATTGTAAGACGAAAGGTTCTGCTTGGTCAGAAACTCTGTTCCCTATAGACCTTTGCTCCATGCTGCTACAAAAGTAAAGTATTAAAAATGCTGGAAATCTGAATTGAAGCAGAAGACGCTAGATATGCTGAGCAGGTCAGGTAGCATCTACGAAGAAAGAGAGAGTTAACATTTCGAGCTGATGAAATTTTAATGAAACTTTGGATGAAGGTTCATCAAATACATTCCTCTCCCTCGCAATTGTAGTGTGAGTTATCCTATTCCAGGAATCCATGGGAAAGCAAGGACAGGAACCAAGTTTTGCCCACTTTTATTTAGAGTTACTCCGAAGATTTAATATGTCTAACTTTTATATCTCTTTTGACCAACCCTTTAATAATTAAGTGCTCTAAATCAAGGGATCAAAACTAACCCTCTGCAACAAAATAACAAATTTTAAAAGAAAATTTAATGCTCAAAATAAAATTGTAGGATTAATTATGCATACCCAACATATCTAATTATGTTAAAGCCTTAAATAGACCCTCAATTAATGCTCAAAATCTACATATAATTAAAGATAATTAATATACAATTAGCATGATGCTGAATGAGACTGTTTATGACCTTAACATTATAATTAATCCTGATATTAGCTTCTTACAACATACCCATACAATTAGGAAAACTCCCTCATTCCACCTCCATGACATCATCCAATAATGACCCTGTCTCATCTACTTCTGAAATCCTTGTGCATTTCTTTGTCGCCTCTGGGTTTAACTCTTATATAACAAGGTCCTGACCGAACTCCTATAATCCAAGTTTGAAGGCTTTTAAAACTCTGCTAGCTTTGCCTATATCCTAGCTTACACCACTCCTGCTCACAAATCTCCATTGTGCTCACTGATGTATGTCGGCTCCCAATCAAGCAGCACCTTGATTTTAACATCCCCATCCTTTTCAAATCCTTCCATGAATACAGTTTTCCCCATCTCTTTCAGCCCTACAGCTCTCTGGTGTGACTGTATTCCAATAATCTGGCCACTTGAGCATTCCAGATAAAAACACTCACTATTGCCAGCTAAACCTTCATGTCTCTTTAAGTCCGGAATTTACTTTCGACAGGGCAGCATGGTGGCTCAGTGGTTAGCACTGCTGCCTCATAGCGCCAGGGACCTAAGTTTGATTCCTGCCTTCGGCGACTGTCTGTGTGGCATTTGCACATTCTCCCCATGTCTGCACGGGTTTTCTCCAGTTTCCTCCCACAATCCAAAGATATGCTGCTCGGGTGAATTGGCCATGTTAAACTTCCCAGAGCATTAATGCATTAGTCAGGGTTAAATATAGGGTAGGGGAATGGGTCTGGGTGGGTCACTCTTCTGAGGGTTTGTGTGGACTTGTTGGGCCGAAGGGTCTGTTTTCATACTGTAGGCCATCTAATCTCTCAATTTACCTTTCCCCTTTTAAGGTGCCCCTTACAATCTACCTCACCCACCCTATTATCTGCTGATGTGTCTTCTTGTTAAACCTGGTTCCATAGTGTGACTCTATGGCATGTTGGACAGTTTTCTTAAATTAAAGACACTTTAATGCAATGTGCAAAAGTAAATTGCAGTTATTGTCAGATGTTATGCTGAGCCCATTGAGTTAAAAAATAATGAAAACCAGTAGGAAAATACACCAACTTGTTTCTTGTCATGCAACCCTTATAGACGTTTTTGAAATCATGAGGGCCATGGATAGGTTGAATAGTCTTTTCCCCAGGGTAAGGGAGTCCAAAACTAGAGGGCATAGGTTTAAGTTGAGTGGGGAAAGATGTAAAAAGGACCTAAGGGGCAACTTTTTCAGACAGAAGGTGATGCGTCAAAGGAATTAGCTGCCAGAGGAGGTGGTGAAAGCTGGTACAGTTACAACATTTAAAGGGCATCTGGATGGGCACATGAATAGGAAATATTTAGAGAGATATGGGCCAAATGCTGGCAAATGAGACTAGGTTAATTTAGGCTATCTGTACATCTCTATGACTATAACTTTATAACCCTTTGAACTTTTCACAGAATCTAGTCTCTGGATCCTTGTAGAATGACAGCCATTTCTTCAGAGTTAAACTACCATAGAAATTGGATGCTTGGAATGTTAGAGACCAGTGGACTGGATGACTGTTTTATAAAGCAATATGACACCAACAGCATGAGTTCAATTCCCATTCTGGTGGAGATCATATGAAGGTCCTGCCTTCTTCACTCTTTGTATGTGGCTTGATGAACCTCAGGTTAAATTTGCCACCAGTTGTCTCCCTATATTGAGAGAGTAAGCTCTTGGACTGTGATGACTTTCACTTTCATAGCACTGTCTTCAAAAAGGAAGGACAAGCTCTTTCAATCAATGCTGACAATGTGGATGCTAGTTATTCATCAGTGATTGAACTAAACCAAACTGGAGATAGAAATTCCACCTGAAGTAGGTTGAAAACTAATTTAGATGATAGGATATATTGCCACCTTCAGAACCCATTGTCTTATGATGTTCATCATAGCCTGAACACCTTCACTGCCTCATGCAGTGCTTGAAAAATGGACTGTGTGCTGAAGTACTGTGCACTTAAATAACTTAGATGCAACAAAAGTCAGAACTTCCAAGGTAGAAGGAAGGAAAGAGAAAATTAGCCTATATTAGGGGAGCTTTAGGTAGGACATTTGATATCCTTCATTCACACAGATGGATAGAATACTGGGGATATTAAATTCAGAGCTTGAGGAAATGCTGTTACCTGACTGCAGGCTACAGAACAGTTGATCCCTTTCATTGACCAGCACAACACTTGATGCCCAAGAGAAGTATCAATTTATAAAACTGATTTTCTGAGTAGTATTGTTTGGCTGAGTATTTTGCTTTATTCTAGTTGATAAATTTGCACTGAGGAAAGACTGAGAGCTCAGACAATGAAAGTCCATTTGCATCAGCCTCTTCACAAAAACAACCTATTTTGTCACACTCCAGCAAGCATTAAAATTCAATGAATTATGGAAATTCTAGTTTTATATTTTAATTGCTTTTGGAACATTGGAGGTGGACATTACTTACATGATTAATTTGTGTGACTGTAAAACTGCTTCAGAAAAATACTGAAGGATTCATCTGCAGTACAGCTGGTGCATTCAAATGAAGATGACGTCTACAGCAAACATTTCATTGCAGTGCTTCCAGTTCCTGAATTTATTTCATAAGTTGCTTGACCTTCATGTTAATTGGTTTTATTCAGCCCTTCTTTTGTTGCATTTCTTCAAATAGATTTTTCCCGTGAATGCATACACACCATTTATTTTGCTAACTGACAGTCATACATAACCTTGGGTCTTACTCTACAATATATAAGACAAAACATTGCCACAAGCTAACTAGACTAATAATAACAATGTCCCTCAAAAGTACCAGCGTTGTTATTTTAAATGCATCAGCTCTGTAATTTGTTGTCCTTGCATTTTATCTCCATTAAAAATATGTTTTTACTTGGCAAGTTCTATCAATAAGTTGTAAAAGAATTCTGAGCTTCAGCCTGGCAATTAATGAAGATATCTTTGAAATATTTAATTTAATAGCAGGATTTAATAAATGTAGAAGACTTTGTTTTGAATTAAAATGCAGGTTGTTGTAAGGTTGAACAAAATGGATGGTGGTGTTGCCATGTTGTTTGTACAACTGATCACTAAATGACAGACCAGCCAATAGTTGAGGAAACCTCCAATAAGTTAAATAGAGTTGATCTGACTGCAGTTAAACTCAATCCGCCATCCTGGGAGTGAAAGCCTTAATGTTAACTAGATAGCACTGCTTCAATGCCCAGGATTGACACAGGTTACAGTGGTATTGGTTGTGTTACTGCATTGGTCATCCAATTGGATTAATGATTCAGAGAATGTGAGGTATAATTCCGCAACGAAATAAAAATTCCACCACAGAAGAAAAAAATGTAAAAGGTTTGAAATTAAAAAGCTGTTTTCATACCTGAAGCAATTGGATTGTTGTAAAAAAAATCCAACACTGCTTCACAATGTCCTTTAGGGAACAGACACCATTAGGAGATAGGAGCCATGACCACCCTGTCTGACCAATGCATCATTCCACCCCTACACCTAGGTACGTGACTGCTAACTACCCTCTGAAGTGATTTCCTAAGCTCCACATCAGTATTGATTCACTGTGATGATTAAAGTGTAAACTTTAGAGTTTGAGGAAAACAAAAGCCAAATCCACATTTTCAAAGCAAATAGGACCATTAGGTGTCAGACTTACATGTGAAACCCTGAGAAGGAAAGAAAAATTACCTTCAAAATTATCAGATGATCTAAAAGTAACTATGCTCTTAATTTACAAGTTACATTTAAATATGCAAGGTGGAACACTTCATTCAGAGCTTCTTAAAATCCACCGCCATCTGTTCTTATTTTTCATTTGATAGCTCCCAATCCATTCACATACTTCTGTAAATGTTTAAGAATTGCAATAAACTGTGTGGCAGTCTTTCCAAACTCCAGTCCACAGGGAACCCTGAACTTGGCGTGCAATTTCCAACTTCCAGCTTAAACAAAACACCAAACGAGCCTAACTCCAAACTAGTTCAAACACCATCCAGGTCCCAAACTCCAACAACCAACCATTCAGCATTTCTTTCCAATTCCAACTCTACCCACCCTGTAACTTGTTCTGTTTGCTTATATTCTGGTGTATGTGTGCATAAACCAGGATTCCAGGTGGGTTGTAACCATGAATAATATTTATACCTGTAATGAAGTAAGTTTGTTTTTAAATATTAATCTTATTCTTTACTTGCTAACTCAATATCTGTCTAGCCTGTTTATACATAGTTTTACAAATAGTCATTTTCATCTTGAATTTTTAAAAAAGCTATCTTTTTAAAAAATCAAGCTTCATTATATCCAAATTCAGGGGTGAAAGAGAGAAATTTATTAATCCCTCTGGACACAGTTGTAACAGCACATTGTAATTTTTAATCATGAAGTAGGAAATGAATCAGCAATCAGTTAATTAAGTAATGCAATGTATTAGAAACAATTAGAAGATGTTACTGTGTGAGATCAACTACCATATTTGGAAATGAAAAGGACATAACAGCTGTCAGCATTGGACGGTTAAAGACTCTTTGAAATAAATTGTTTGAATCTCTTCTTCCACTGTGCATTTGAAGTATGACAATTATTGATCTAATGGGTCATAAGTTCAAAAATGCAAATAAATACTATTTGCAATTCAGACTGACAACTGAATAAATGCTGCTCGAAATGCAGTGCCCATACAGCGATATGCAAAATTTTGTGAATTTTCTGGAACTATCCAGGATATATAAATTTGCTTTTCTGCATCTGAGATGTCAAGGGGCTGTTTCATATTCCAGCTCATCAATGTTCTGGGCAATTCCCTTCAAATCAGCCAGGTCAGGATTTCTGCATCATCCTGACATACATTTCAAGTCTGCCCAGAAAATTGAAAATCCTAATTGGATCCAGCAACCCACTTTCAACCCCATCCAACATCACCTCAGACCCAATAGCCTGACCTAGTTTATGCAATGGTCCACAAATGTGCACCCAAGCATCCTACTAACCAGGCATCGAATCCCCTCACTACGGGACACCATACACTCTCACCCAGAAAACAGCAAACATGGCTTTAAGAGTGCTTTTAAGTAGGATATTCTCCACTGTTGAATTAAGAAATTCCTGGACAGGTTTCTAACAGAGGAATCTCCAGCAAAGAAGTCATCAAAGTCTAAGGGAATTTTTTTTAATCTGCTCAGCATTAGCAACAGTTTTTCCAACTTTAATGAAATATCTGGGCACTTCTATGGTTCTTAAAAATTTATGATTTGACCTGCGTGATCTACAGATATTAAAAGAGGACTTGAAGGCTCCAAGCAATATTAAAGTTCAATACTTAGATCTGTCTCATAATGAGGTAAGGTGACAATTTAGTGATATCTGTAGTAATGATGACAACTCTCAAGATGCTAATAAATGTGAATTTCTGTTGAGAAATTTGCTCAAAAAGAAAGAATGGAGGGAGAGAAGGAAGAGTAAGAAGAAGGAATAAGGGAGAGAGGAGAGGAAAAAGCAAAAGAAAAAAAAAACGATTGCACGTATATAAATTTCTCTGCGTAAGTACATCCCAAAATGCTTTACAGCCATTGAAGTACTTTTAAACTCTAGTCATCGTTATAATGTAGAGAACAGAGAAGACAACTTTTCCACCAGTTTATAATAACATTTGTTTCAAAGTTGGTTTGGGGATAAATATTGCCCAAACACTTGTGAGAAACTTGAGATTTGCTTCACAATAGATAGGGACTTGACTGAAAAATGGCACATCTGACAGTGCAGCATTCATATCGTCCTGCACTGAAATGTGAACTGAGTTTCTGTGCATTAGTCTCTAAATGAGGATTTAAGCACAAACCTTGCTGAATCAGGAATGTAAGAGCTATCTCAACTGAGGCTGGGTACATTGAGGTTCATAAGGCAATATCTGTGCTGACCTTAACATGCAGGCAATTCGAGCCACCATTAACCAGTGGTTTTATATGATGTAAAAGCCTGATTATTTTATCCTGTTATCACTCAGAATTGATCTCTCAAATGCTCTTCCAGCCTAAGGTTTGAATTTTCCCAGAACATATCAGAGCTCCAAAGAAAAGCAAAAAGGAGCTTATGTCTGTGATAGTTCAAATTTTGAATGTTAAATTATTCTAGCACTTTAAAGTTTGGCAGTGAGCCTATGTTACTATTACCACTTTTCACAAACTTCAACACAGCCTGAAATTCTGCAGCCATTTCTCCTCTCATGCCAATTCCATGGCTGTTGATCTGTACTAAGTTCCAGAAGATTCTTTTTTTCCCAGCAGCAGATCCCTTTGCTGCCAGGAAATCTTGTCAAAAATCACATGACACCAGGTTATAGTCCAAGGGGTTTATTTGAAAACACTAGCTTTCAGAGCGCTGCTCCTTGGTCAGGTGTTGGTGAGAGACGAAGACCTTAGACACATAGGTTGTAAGAAAAAGATGAAAGGGTCATACAACTGATGCAAATGAATTGAGCACACGTAAGATGGCTCTTATATCTTTAATCAGTTAGAATGGAGGTGTCACCTCCTTTACATTGATAACACCTTAAGTTATTTCAGGGCTGATGACTTGAACGAAATTCTAGGATTTGCAAATTAATCAATTGAAATCTGCATCTCCATTCTAACTGATTAAAGATTTAAGAGCTATCTTAGGTGTGTTCAATTCAGTTGCATGAGTTGAATGACCCTTTGTTCTTCTCCTTATAAAGTCTACGTCTAAGGTCTTCCTCTCTCACTAACACCTGACGAAGGAGCAGCACTCTGAAAGCTAGCGTTTTCAAATAAACCCCTTGGACTATAACCTGGTGTTGTGTGATTTTTGACCTTGTCCAATGCTGTCCAACACCAGCATCCCCACATCATGGCTATGAAACCTGGAATTTGAAATGACCACAGGGATTAATGTGTCAGAAACACGGTCAAATACAGCCAAACATCATTTTAGCCAAATTCCTCGGTCACATTTTCATTCAGCAGACAAAATAATAAAAGGAACATAGAGATTTGGGAAATATAAGCAGGACTAAGCCATTTAGCCTCTCAAATCTGCATCACAATTCAAGCGAAACACCGCTGGCATCGATCTCAATGCCAGTGGGTTCCAACGTCTGGGGTTTTGTATGAAAAATCAATAGCCTGATAACAGATCTAAAAATCAGGAGAAATTCCACCTCAGCTAATGTTGAAAACCTGATGAAGGACTTTTGCCCAAAATGTCGATTTTCCTACTCCTCGGATGCTGCCTGACCTGCTGTGCTTTTCCAGCGCCACACTGATCTAAACCCCAGGTTAATGTCTGGCCTTTACTTCAAAGGGAATGGAGTGTAAAAGTAGGGAGGTTTTGCTAAAACTGTACAAGGCACTAGTCAGGTCATACCTGGAAAACTGTGAATAGTTTCCGTCCCCTCATGTAAGAAAGGATGCATCAGCATTGTAGAAAATTCAGAAAAGCTTCATTAGATTAATCCTTCTTTGGAAGAATTTCATTCTGAGGAGAGCTTGAGTAGGTCCAATTTGTAATTATTGAAGGTCGGAAGAATGAGTGGACACCTTATTGAAACATATCAGTTATTTAGAAAAGTTTATGGGGTAAATGCTGAGAACGTATTTCCCCTTGCGGAGACTTTAGGACCAGAAGGCATAATCTCAGGGCATGGAATCACCCATTTAAGAAAAGATGAGCAAGATTTTTTTTCTGTCTTGCAGAGTAATGAACCTGAAGATGATTGTTGAGGCTATGTTGTTAACAATGTTCAAGGTTCAGACAACCACTTCAAATCAATAAAGGTAACCAGGATTATGAGGTGGGAACACTGAGTTGAGGATGATCAGATTCAGTCATATCAAATAACAGAGCATACTTGATGGGCTGAATGGCATATTTCTTTCCAACATCTTGTGGTCTTATGGGGTAATTGGCATGGATGTGGAAATTCCTTGCTACAAGCAATTGAATGAGACCTCAGATAGAGGCCCAGATTCCCTACAGAGCAGAGATCCCACCTCCTGCTAGGAAAATGACAATATTGTGAGAAGTTGGCAGGCACTTCTGCCCCCAATCTTCCCTCATTATTTTAGGGGGACCCCTTTGACACACTGCTAGCTGAAAGAACACACAAGCATTCACAGATTTAACCTTAACAAAAATTAGTAAAGCTTTAATGAGGCTGTTTTTTACTGCTGGAAATGTGTTGCTGGAAAAGCGCAGCAGGTCAGGCAGCATCCAGGGAACAGGAGAATCGACGTTTCGGGCATAAGCCCTTCTTCAGGAAACTGTCCATTTGCAATCGGACTTTTCTAGGCAGTACCCATTATACTGTCAGTTTCTTATTCATGGACCATGTAGTATCTAATACTCAAGCTGACAACCTGTTGCCCAAACATCTCCATCACCTAACCCCCATGCCCACCTCTCTACCCCATCTTCACCTGATATAAGTGAGCCCAGAACATGACTCTGGAGAAGAACAAGTGAGGTAAAAACAATGACTGCAGATGTTGGAAACCAGATTCTGGATTAGTAGTGCTGGAAGAGCACGGCAGTTCAGGTCTGGATTAGTAGTGCTGGAAAGCGAAGCTCCTTGGATGCTGCCTGAACTGCTGTGCTCTTCCAGCACCACTAATCCAGAAGAACAAGTGAATTCTCCAAGGTATATTTTTAATTTTTTTTCACAGGAGATGGGCGTGATATTTATTACCCATCCCTAATTTCTTAAAAAGAAGTTTAGAATTACCCACATTGGTGTGGGTCTGGAGTCACATGTAAGCCAGACAAGGTAAGGATGGCTGATTTACGCCCTTGAAGAACATTAGTGAATGAGGTGGGCTTTTATGACAATTGAAGTTGGTTGCATGGTTATTATTAGCTTAGCTTTTTATTGCATTAAAATGTCATTATCAACCATGATGAGATTTTAACTCAAGTCCCCAGAATATTAACCTGGAGCTCTGGATTACTAGACTAATGACATTATCATTACACTATCACCTTCCCAACTGGTATAAGGTAATATTTATCCCTAAACCAGCACCACTAAGACAAAATACCTAATCAAAACCATGTTCCTGGTTGTGGGTCCTTATTGTGTGCAAATTGACTGGCCTGATGATTGTACTTCAAATGTAGTTCCTTGGCAGTAAAGCATCTTAAGGTTTCACAAGCTAAAGGAAGGTACTATGCAAATGCAATTTTTTTTTAAACCTTCTGTTGTACTATAAAATAAGAGACCAGACTTCCGGTCTGGATAATCAATGAACAACAAGTTGGAAGATTTACAAACAGTAAGGAATTACAGATACTGGCATTTGGTTTTAAGTTCTGAACTAATGGCATGAGATTCAAGAGACAATTTTTCCATCAGGTTGAACTCTTTGATTAGATCAGGGCCAATTGTAGATCTGAATTATTCTCTATTTATCCAGCATTAATGTACTGAGAATTATTTATGAAGCCAATTTTAATCAGAGATATTTTTGTGTGAAACAGACAGTTCTGTCTCTGCTAAAAATGCATTATTGAAAACATTATTAAAAGGCTCTTTAATCTGTGACATGTGCAAACATTACATGGTTCCAATCATATGTTTAAAAGTTATTTCTGAAATTCAAACTAATAAATGTTCTTGCTTCATAACTGAGAATAAAATTACTAACTCTTCTGGTTTAAATACTTTGAACTAGGGAAAAATACATAATTTGAATCTTAGTGGCTGTTGCTGTGTCAAAAATGAGAGATGTAGGATTGGATTTGACCAGGCCTCTGAGGGGGAGCTGAGAGGGTGGAGTGGGGAGGCTGCAGGGAACTTGGTGTTGGGTGAAAGTGGGATAGAGAGATGGGTTTGGGTTTTGGGTGGTGGAGCAACAGGTTAGGACAACAGGTTGTCAGCTTGAGTATTTAGATACTGTATGGTCCATGAATAAGAAACTGACAGTATAATGGGTACTGCCTAGAAAAGTCAGATTGCGCATGGACAGGAGTGAAACACAGCCTCCGTTAAAGCTTTACTAATCTTTGTTAAGATTAATTCTGTGAATGCTAGTGTGTTCTTTAAGCTGACAATGTGACAAAGACATCCCCCTAAAATAGTGAGGGAAGACTGGGGGCAGAAGTACCTGCCAACTTCTCACAACATTGTCATTTTCCTAGCAGCAGGTGGGATCTCTGCTCTGGGTAGGGAATCTGTGCAGTGTACCCTGGGCGTCCCTTGTAGTCCCAGGGAGAACTGGGCCTCTATCTGAGGTCTCATTCAATTGCTTGTAGCCAGGAATTTCTACATCCATGCCAATTACCCCATAAGACCACAAGGGATTGGTATATTTGGCATGACGGATCAGTGGTTAGCACTGCTGCCTCATAGCACCAGGAACCCAGGTTTGATTCCAGCCTTGGGTGACTGTCTGTGTGGGGTTTGCACATTCTCCCCGTGTCTGTGTGGGTTTCCTTCCACAATCCAAAGATGTGCAGCTCAGGTGAATTGACCATAAGTGTTCAGGGATGTGTAGCTTAGGTGCATTGTCATGTGTAAATGTAGGGGAGTAGGTCTGGGTGGGTTACTGTTTGGAGGGTCGGTGTGGACTTGTTGGGCTGAAGGGCCTGTTTCCACACTGTAGGGATTCTATGTACAGATGTAATCTTAAAAATGAAAGATAGAGAAGAGGTCAGTGATAGGATTCAACCAATGCCAACAGTTTTTGGACAGAAGATGAAAATTTACATAATCTCCCTGTGTCTGTGTGGGTTTCTCCAGGTGCCCTGGTTTCCTCTCACAGTCCAAAGATATGCAGGTTAGGTTTCTCAGATGTTTCCCTCTTGCACATTCACGTGCTCCTTGCCCACACAGAATCACAGCAGTGTTGCACCACAGATGGAGAGCATCCATTGCATCATGTCTGTACTGGCTCATTAAATTGGTACCTTGTACAAATCTCCAGCATATTTTATTACCAATACACTTGCATATAGATTGTTTTTCTCCAATGAATCAGCCAATGCTCTCTTGAAAGCCTCAGTTGAACTTGCATCCATCACACCTCCAGGTCATGCTTTCCCTACCCTAACTATTCACTAAAATCTTTTTCACTCATTTCAGCCTTACATCTTGCACAGATCACTTTAAATCCATGACGTCTTGTTCTTGTTCTTGTGAATGGGAAATGTTTCTCCCTGTCTGCTCTATCCAGCCAGCTCTTAATTTTAAAAAGCACTTTCAGGTCTCCTTTTAACCTTCTTTTCTCTAAGCAGAACAGCACCAACGTCTTCAATCTGTCCTCATAACTGAAGTTCCTCATTCCTAGAACTGTTCTCATAAACCACTTCAAACCAAAGTGTTCATATCCTACCTACAATGTTCTGCCAACAACTGTATACACACCAGCTGAGGTGTAACCAGTGTCCTATGCAAATTCAGCATCACCTCATTGCTCTTGTATTCTATCCCCCAGTTAATAAAGCTGAAGATGCTGCATGCTTTACTTACTGCTCTCTCCATCTGTCCTGTCGCTTTCAATGTTCTGTAGCCATATAAATCCAGGTAGCTCTGTTCCTGCAACCCCCCTTTGAAACCCCTACTTTACGGTATTCTTCTTCCTTCTTTCCACCAGAATGCATCACCTCACACTTCTCTGCATTGAACTTCAACTATTTGCCCACTCCATCAACTTATCCATGCCCTTTGGATTTCTACATTGTCTTCTTCACAGTTTACGATGATTCCAAGGTAGCCTATTGTTCAGTTGGCTATTTTTACTCTTGTTCCAGTCAATCCTATCCAGCTCTGCTCTTGCCCTTCTGAACCCAGTTTCTGCCAGTTGATGTTTCTCACTCTGGATTGTTGCATGTATGTCTCCAGCACCATTCTGGGACCATTGGCAGCTACTCTTCAACTTTCTGAAGTTCTCTTCCCAAACCATTTTGCATCTCCTACTCACTTTTATTCTTTAAGATGATATTTTGAAATCTGTCTCTCAGATAGAGCAATTGGTCACCCATACTAATAATATCTTCTTTAGTTCAATATGTACTTGAATCTAATTTTACACCTTGGCACATTTCACTGCAATAAATGTTATATAAAGACAAGTTGTTGTTGCTTTGTATCCAGCTTTGTACACTGGATTGACTGCACCATTACTTTGTGAGGAGTAAATATGTCCCCCAGGAGCAGTTCACATATATCAAAACGCTGCTTGTAATATGCCTCAATTAATAAGGATTGTATACACATCTATTCAAGTTCATCTACTATTTTATAGCTACAATGTACCATTTTATTACTTGATTACTAAATTTCCAATGTTTCAGGAGAATGGAAGGTGAATTTAACATTGTTGTGGGATGTAAAGTAAACAATAACTCATTCAAACATTATGCCTCAGGCATCACTACATAAAGTTGCCTCTTGCATTTTCAAATCTATAGTCTCTCATACCTGAGAGAGAACAGTCAGGAAATTTTTCAGAACTGATCCCAGTCCCATTTTTAGAAGGATTTTATGAATGCATCTGCAAGGTAACATTGAAATCATGAAGGAGAGGATTAATTTGTCTTACATGTGAACAGTGTTAATGCTGTGTTAGCAATAATAGACTCTCTGACATCAATGATATTTAATTTACTTTCTTTTTTGGTCTTTTTTTCCTCCTCAATCCTTCTTCTCAAAGTCTCCTGCTCAAAGCCTCTGTCATAAAGCCACCTTCTCCTGTGGATTGGAGAGATAGTGTTTAATGAATACACAAAGGAGTTCTTATACAACTGTGAACTCAGCGGTAGAACTGGATTAGTAGATTGTAATCAGAACAGCTTGGGGTACAAATGCCTGACATAGAACCTCCTGTGTATAGTATAAATAAAGACTTAGACCAAATACCTTGGGGAATTCCTTCCATGAATAAATGAACCCCTCCTAGCATATAGATGACAACTCATGCTATCTTATAGTGTTGAAGTTTCCTTAATTCTGTTCTATTCCAGCCCTTTAATTCCCTTTTATTCTCCTTTGTCAGACGTCTCCCTATGCAGCTCTGCCCTCACCATCATAATTGGCCTCTTCCATCAAGTCCTAAACCCTGAAATTGCCTCTTTAAGCATGTATACCTCTCCACTGTTCTCTACCTTTAAAGATCCTCCTTAAAACTTGTCACTTTGACCCAGATTTAAGTTTGGTTTTGTTAGTTTGATGTTTTTGTTTTTTGTAGAGTCATAGAGTTATACAGCACTGAAACAAACCCTTCGGTCCAATCAGTCCATGCCGAACATAATCCCAAATTAGACTAGTCCCACCCATATCCCTTCAAACCTCTCCATGCTGTATGATTCTATAACTCTACAAAAAAACAAAAACATCAAGCTAACAAAACCAAACTTAAATCTGGGTCAAAACAATAAGTTTTAAGGAGCATCTTCAAGGATAGAGGACAGTGGAGACCTTGGAGTGCAAGTTCATAGTATCTTGAAAGTAGAATCGCAGGTAGATACGATAGTGAAGAAAGCATTTAGTATGCTTTCGTTTATTGGTCAGAGATTTGAGTATAGGAGTTGGGAGGTCATGTTGCAACTGTACAAGACATTGGTTAGGTCATTTTTGGAATATTGCATGCAATTCTGGTCTCCTTCCTATCGGAGGGACGTTGTGAAACTTGAAAGAGGTCAAAAAAGATTTCCAAGGATGTTGCCACCGTTGGAGAATTTTGCAAGGAGCTGCCAGAGGAAATGGTGGGGGTTGGTACAATTACAGAACTTGAAAGGCATCAGGATGGATATATGAATAGGAAAGGTTTAGAGGAATATGGGCCAAGTGCTGGCAAATGGGATTAGATTAGGTTGGGATATCTGGTCGGCATGGACGAGTTGGACCGAAGGATCTATTTCTGTGTTGTACATCTCTTTGACTCCATGACTCTTATCATGTATTCAAAGTTTGGGAGAAGATTTGTTGCTCGGGTGCTCGTTGTTGTGGTTCTGTTCGTCGAGCTGGAAATCTTTGTTGCAAACGTTTCGTCCCCTGTCTAGGTGACATCCTCAGTGCTTGGGAGCCTCCTGTGAAGCGCTTCTATGGTGTTTCCTCCGGCATTTATAGTGGTCTGTCCCTGCCGCTTCCAGTTGTCAGTTTCAGCTGTCCGCTGTAGTGGCCGGTATATTGGGTCCAGGTCGATGTGTTTGTTGATGGAGTTTGTGGATGAGTGCCATGCTTCTAGGAATTCCCTGGCTGCCCTCTGTCTGGCTTGCCCTATAATGGTAGTGTTGTCCCAGTCGAATTCATGTTGCTTGTCGTCTGCGTGTGTGGCTACTAAGGATAGCTGGTCGTGTCGTTTCGTGGCTAGTTGATGTTCATGGATGCGGACCGGTAGCTGTCTTCCTGTTTGTCCTATATAGTGTTTTGTGCAGTCCTTGCATGGGATTTTGTACACTACATTAGTTTTGCTCATGCTGGGTATCGGGGCCTTCGTTCTGGTGAGTTGTTG
>NC_057736.1:36105736-36132828 GCF_004010195.1 Chiloscyllium plagiosum | reverse complement strand
CTGGAAAAGCACAGCAGGTCAGGCAGCATCCAAGGAGCAGGAAAATCGACATTTCGGACAAAAGCCCTTCATCAGGAATAGTTCAGTCAGCCGAAGGAGGGTGTCAGTGGAAGGGTACTAGTTGGTTCGGCGGGAAAGGAAGAAGCGGAGGGCTTTTAGGCCTTCATGATGGGGGATGGAGGTGTATAGGGACTGGATGTCCATGGTGACGGCCTGTTCTATGGTCCGGGTCCATTCCTGATTAGTGGTTTTTGAAATTAACGACTTTTGGTGCGCAATTTCTTGTCTGTATTTGTGAAGTCTGTTGTGCGTGTCTGTAATCATTACCTGGATCATCCTGAATCCGTTCTGTCTGGCTGTTTCTCTGGCTTGTGGATTGTTGGCTGGCGGTCTGTATCTGACACATGGTGGAAGGATTTGATTCTTTTGGCATTCATGCAGGAACCGGAGTTGTTCGTATGTGGCGCTTAGGCTGTTAGCGCAGGATTCCCATTTCCTGGCTTGTCTTAGCGTTTCTCGCCCGTAGGTGTTCAAAGTTTGGGAGAAGATTTGTAACTCGGGTGCTCGTTGTTGTGGTTCTGTTCGCCAAGCTGGAAATTTTTGTTGCAAGCCAAACAAAGAACAGCCAGGGAATTCCTAGAAGCATGGCACTCATCCACAAACTCCATCAACAAACACATCGACCTGGACCCAATATACCGGCCACTACAGCGGACAGCTGAAACTGACAACTGGAAGCGGCAGGGACAGGCCACTATAAATGCCGGAGGAAACACCACAGAAGCGCTTCACAGGAGGCTCCCAAGCACTGAGGATGTCACCTAGACAGGGGACGAAACGTTTGCAACAAAAATTTCCAGCTTGGCGAACAGAACAACAACATCTTATCATGTATCTATGCAAATGTCTTTGAAATGTTGTAATTGTACTTATATCCACCGCTTCCTCAGGATGTGAACCACCCTCTGTATAAACAATTTGCCTCTTTTTTTTTAAATCTCTCTCCTCTCACCTTAAAAATGTGCCCCCCAGTTTTAAAATCCCTCATTCTTGGGAAAAGACAACTGCCATTAATTCAGCTTCATCCAGAGGCTCACTGAAGATGTTACCTAGTATAGTGACAAAATGTCTGAAAACAAACCTTCCAGCTCAGCTAGCAAACCTATATCCAGAACTGCCATTAATTCTATCTATACCTCTCATTATCTTATGAACTTCTTTTAGGTCACCTTTCAACTTCCTCTGCTCCAGTGAAAAACGTCCCAGCTTATCCAACCTTTCTTTATAACTCAAACCTTCCATATCTGGCAGCATGCTGGTAAATCTCTTCTGAATTCTCTCCAGCTTAATAATATCCTTCCAATAACTGGGCAACCAGAATTGGACACAATATTCTAGAAGAGGCCTCACCAATGTCCTGTACAACCTCAACATGACTTCTCAACTTCTATACTCAAAGAGCTGAGTAATGAAGGCATGCGTTCCAAAATGCATTTTTAACCATCCTGTCTACGTGTGACGTAAACTTCAATGAATTACGTACCTGCACCTAGGTCCCACTGTTCTATAACACTATCCAAGGCCCTACTGTTAATTGTAAAAGCCCTACTCCTCTTTGTTTTACCAAAATGTAATACCTCACATTTATCCAGATTAAACTTCATCTGCTATTTTAAGTCCATTGACCCATTTGATCATGATCCCTTTGTAAGCTTAGAAAACCTTCTTCACTGTCTACTATGCCAAAACGTTTGGTGCCATCTGGAAAATTGCTAACCATATCTTCTATATTCTCATCCAAACCATTTACATAAATGACAAGTAAAACAGGACCCAGAACCAATCCCTGTTGAACACCTCTGGTGGTAGGCCTCCAGTCCGAAACTTATTTCTGTTCACTATTACTCTCTGTTTCCTGCCATTAAGCCAATTATGTATCCAATTGGCAATCTCACCCTGAATCCCATGTGACCTAACTTTACTAATTAGTCTATCATGCAGAACCTTGTTAAAGGCTTTACTAAAATCCAAATAAACAATGTCTACTGCTCTGCTATCATCAACCGTTTTGGTCACTCCCTCATAAAACTCAATCAAGTTTGTGAGAGACAATTTTCCTTGCACAAAACCATGCTGACTACCCATAATCAATTTTTGCTTCTCTAAATGTCCATAAATCCTAACTTTTATGACCCTCTCCAACAATTTACCCACATCCGAAGTCAGATTCTCAGGTCTATAGTTCCCCAGTTTCTCCTTACAACCTTTCTTAGACAAAGGTACAACATTAGCCACCCTCCAGTCATCAGGAGTTATAGATGGTGTAAATATTTCTGCCAGGGGTATTATAACCATGTAAAATGCCTTGAAATGCTGTATGTGGTTAGCACTGCTGCCTCACAGCACCAGGGACCTGGGTTCGAATCCAGTCTCAGGCAACTGTCTGTGTGGATTTGCATCTTCTCACGGCATATGCGTGGGTTTCCTTCCACAGCCCAGGTGGATTGGTCTTGCTGAAATTGTCTGAGATGTTTAGAGTCGGCTAGGTGTGTTAGCCATGGGAAATGTGGGGTTAAGAATATGGTGGGGAACTGGATGGGATGTTCTTTAGACGGTCGGCGCAGACTCACTGGAGTGAATGGAATCCTTCTGCACTGTAGGCATTCAATTATTTAATTTTACATCAAGAAAACAGTTATATAAGGCAGTTTAGATTTTGTCAAACAGTTGCAAAGAAACATGGACTGCCAAGATTGTAATCCTGTCTTTGATTGTTACTCCTCCATAGCTGATACTTTACACGGTTCTGTTATCTTAAATGTAAAATATAAGAAGCAGCAGATGGAACATTCAATGTTGCGTCCTTCAATTTTAACAAGAGGATACATATACACGTAAATAATCCATTTCAAACGCTGTAAGCAACCTGATTTCTTGAATAATAGATATTTAATGAAGGCAAATACTCAAAGCCAAATGATAGCCTCCTCATTTTCTGAGTTCAAGATGATTAGTCCACTACATAATCTGTAACAGGGACATGCCTTGGTATTTTGTGGAATTATTTACATCTCTCCATAAGTACGCAATGGGTTTGTACTGAGGACGCAGTATTGGAGGTTGGGGCTGTAGATTGTCCTAAACTTGCTTAGCAAGGACCACTCATATGACAGTTCATAGCTTGACATTTGACAGATAGTGCTTGTGAAACTTCCTGGGTTAGCCATTGTCTATGTGACCTGCTTGACTGATACATGTTTTATCACAAGGTGGGCATTTAAGGGACTGATTGTACCATTTAGGACACAGGTGTACAGTCAGCAACAAGTGATGAATGAGGCCAATTAATTGGCAGGATTTTAACTTCTCTGGGCTGGTGAGTGGGAGAGAAATGGGTGTTTGTACAGTGTTGGCACGGTACAGGGATTCAAGACGTTAGGAGTACTCCACATGCTGTGGAACATTAAGATCACTGAGCTTTTCATTGCCTGGAAGCCAAAGAATTGAACAGGCTTAGCATCCAGTTGGATGGAGATGTCATAGTCAGAGTAGGCTGCAGGGCAAGGTTGTTTCTATCGAGTGTGGCGGGATAATATTGAAGAGGGAAGTGGGTAGAGAGGGTACCCATCACTGAGAGAGACATTGTTTGCACTGGTTGGGTGGGATCGGGAGGGAGGGGTATTATCGATCTTAGAGGGAGGACTTTCCATTAGTGGGAAAGCTGATCTTAGGAGACAAGCAAGATAGAAGGAGTGGGATGGTCTTCACTGGCATGAAAACAGTCTCAAGGATCTGTATGCATTAGAGTTCAGAGGTGATGTAGAAACGGGTGGTCCCAGGATAGAATCATAACTCAAGGATGGATGCCAGAGGACTGTAGTGGATGACAGTTTGAAGGCATGACTGGGATAGTGGAGTGTTGGTGTGGGTCACCTGAGGTTGAGTTCAGAGGCCTGGAAGGGATGAAGAGCTCGAAGAACTTGGAGGAAGGTTGAGGGAGGATGCGCAATCATGGATTTTACGAGACAGGCACACTGGATCCAGCAGATAGGTGTAAAGGTACTTACCTCTGGATCTGTTTGCTGTCACAAAGCTGTATCTGCCATATTTCCTGAAGTTCAAGAATCTCAAATTCAAAAGCTAAATTCCAAAAGCTCAATAGCAGCGAGGCCTCAGTATAATGGCAAACTCATTATAATATGTAAAGTCGCAACCAACCACCATGGAATGGGTCAATCACTGCCCACATTCCGTCTCTGTTAAAGCTAAAGTACATCTAGGGGAGTTGGGTCTGGTTTGGGATTCTGTTTTAAATATTTAACATCCCCCATTGATCCAATCCCAAAAGTGATCAAAATTCCATCCATTCACCTCCGTTAACTCATAGGTCATTTTGCCAGAAGTATAATCATCTGAATTGCAGAGATTTTTGTTATCAGAATCAATTCTGCTATCAAAAGGTGCATGTGTTATATTTATACTACATTCTTCAACAGTTTAAGATGATGCAGGACAATTTAAAGCAATGTAATTAGATACTTGTGTGGTGACCCACTCACTAGGAGTTTGCTGACAGGGAGATGGAAGAGTTTTTGTTGGTATTCAATTGTCAAGAGAATAGGCAGCTGAAAGGTACCGCTGCTGATGGTGGAAAGAAAGGAGGAATTCACAAGAGATTAGTATGCAACACTTTCCGACACTGGCCCCTTTATTTATACGTAGTCAGCTCAATTAATCTTGCTGCTCACTGACAGAGCTCTTAAAGGCAGTAGTTGCTTTTTAAAGGAGTCTACATGAATTAGTTATAGCAAAGAGCAGTTAATTTGCAAGATCACAAAGGCAATTATAGTCATCAGTGTAGCATCAATTTTCTTTTTTTCCCCTGCCTACTGTGTTTGGAACCAAAGCTATGTTTCTCGACAGAATTGTTATAACCAAGTGAAGAAGGGTGTTTGAGCTAACCTATCTTGATTGGTCACAACAAATATCTTTATTTCTTATATTTTCAGGTGTAGCAATGAGACAATGTTGTTAACTATGTCAAAATGAAGGAGCAAAATTTAAGATTGCCCTCAGTAAAACAAGAAGAATATTAGTACTTACTCACACTGAGAAAAAAAATTTAAAAAAGCAAACACACAGAAATGTGGACACTATATTTAAAGATAGAAAAAAATCCGGTTCAGACTGAATGAATAAAGACTTCACTCCTTAAAATCCTTTAGTTGTTAGATTCTTAACCTGAGATAACAGTTGTTGACTGATATCCTCAATAGTGTTGAAGTTTGTAGATATCATTGAGTGATTTATTTACCCAATTTGCTTTTCCATTGAGTACTGTCTTCTGAGATGATAAGAAGGATCTAGGGGGAAAGACAGACTTTCACCCCTCATTGTTACAAATTCATTTTTCCTTCGCCTTTTTGGAACTTACAAGAAGCTGCTTGAAATATCATTTGGTTTGTGTTCCTGAGTCTGAGTCCATTGTCTTTCAGAGCTAGATAACTTATAGGTGAGCCTTGTATTTCCCAATATGTGAAATGTTCATACAAGTATGAATTAAAATAGAAAATGTGAATTTCTTGACGGTGCTAAAGTTGCGTGGATTTGATGCCTTGATATAAAATAATACTTTCAATGTAATTGATTTTGTTTATTCCACATTCATTTCCTGGACCTGCTTGAAGCAGACTTTATTAAAATGGTTCAAGTCCATGAAGAGTCTCTGATGCTGTAAATTCGAATTGGATAGTCAGAATTTAAAAATGTTACATCTTTTAAATCACTTCTATCCTTCTGGAAAAGACTAATTTCTGGAGTAATTTCTCACAACTTATGCCTCAGCTTCCTGAATTATCTCCATTCAGAATGCTTCTCTCCAGTGGCTTGAGTGTCTGATTGTCTTTCCTGTTTGGAGGTGACCAACATAAGATGTGATATTCAAAGGGTAGTCTCATTAAAGCAGCACCTGGTTTCATCATTACTGCCTCTAACTTGTTAGTAATTATTGATTATTTAGTTTTACATACTAGTGTTGATTAATTGCTTTACAGTAGATGGACACATTCAGTGTTTAATCTCTATTAAGACTAGGAATCTCACTTTAACTTTCTTCTTAGTTATTAATTCAGAATACTGTGGTAGTTTGATGATGGGGTGGTTGCTTGTGTTTGAAATGCGAATGGACTCCCAACATTTGGGCTGTACCTTCATTCTCGAACTTTTCCTCAATGAATCCCAAACATAAAAGCTTTTTAAGCTTATATTATTGTGGCAAGGAGGGAGAAGCAAGTTGCCTTGTTCAACATCAGGCTACATTATAATTGATTAGATTTGTGTCGTGTTTACCGAATTGTGTATCTTTAATGTTTCTTTTCAGAGGAATTTAATGGTTTTAGTACTTGAGAGACTTATTTCAAATAGTCGATAATCAGAACAACACATATGAAAGCAATAAAGGACACAGCTGGAGCAGAACAGTATCAGAGAGCACTAACCTTGTGCTTTTCTCTTTTGAGTAACATCTGAAGTAAATGCTATAACTAGTGAGACTAATCCAATTTGATTTTCTCAGATTTGGTTCATTATCTTAAGCCAGACAAAGATGGTATTTATAGCTCCAGAAGTCATGTTCCTGACATTATACTGCCATCTATTGAAAGCATTGGAGGTATGAAAATCTTTTACACACAATGTGAAGGCATTTGGAATCATAGTATTTGACCATCAGTCCCTTCAAGCAGCAATAAAGGATCTAAAGACTCCCTCCCTGAATAATTGCTATTAATTGCAGAACTCGCAAGAAGGCTCAATAGTTACATCAGTTGTCTTCAAAATGAAATAGAACATAGAACTGTATAGCACAGTACAGGCCCTTTTAGCCCACAATGTTGTGCTGAGGATTGTCTTAATCTAAGATCAACTTAATTTATGCACACCTCAATTTACTGCTGTCCATGTGCTTGTCCAGCAGTCACTTAAATGTCCCTAATGTCTCTGACTCTACTACCACTGCTAGTAGTGCATTCCAAGCACCCACCACTCTCTGCATAAAGGACCTATCTCTGACATCACCCCATACCTTCCTCCAATCACCTTAAAAATTGTGACCCTTCGTAACAGCCATTTCTGCCCTGGGGAAAAGTCTCTGGCTATCGACTCTAGATATGCCTCTCATTATCTTGTACACCTCTATCAAGTCACCTCTCTTCCTTCTTCACTCCAGTATGAAAAGCCCATCTTACTCAACCTCTCTTCATAAGACAAGCCCTCCAATCCAGGCAGCATCCTGGTAAATCTCCTTTGCTCACTCTCTAAAGCATCTACATCCTTCCTGTAATGAGGTGACCAGAACTGAACACAATATTCAAAGTATGGTCTAACGAGGGTTTTATACAGCTGCAGCAAAATCTCACTGCTCTTAAACTCAATCCCCTATTACTGAAAGCCAAAACACCATATGCCTTCTTAACAACCCTACCAACTTGGGTGACAACTTTGAGGGATCTATGTATATGGACCCCAAGATCCCACTGTTCCTCCACACTGCCAAGAATCCTGTCTCTAACCCTGTATTCAGCATTCAAATTTGGCCTTCCAAAATGAATCACATCACATCTATCCAGGTTGAACTCCATCTGCCACTTCACAATCCAGCTCTGCATCCTGTCAATGTCTTGTTGTAGCCTGCAACAGCCCTCAACACTATCTACAACACCACCGACCTTTGTGCCATCGGCAAACTTACTAACCCACCCTTCCACTTCTTCATCCAAGTCACTTATAAAAACTACAAAGAGCAGAGGCCCAACAACAGATCCCTACAGGACAGCACTGGTCACCGACCTCCAAGCAGAATACTTTCCATCCACTACCACTCACTGTCTTCTTTCAACCAGGTAATTCTGTATTCAGACAGCCAAATTTCCCTGTATTCCACACCTCCAAACTTTCTTAATGAGCCTACTGCAGAGAATCTGATTAAATGTCTTACTGAAATCCATACACACTACATCCACTGCTCAACCTTTGTCAACTTGCCTCATCATATCCTCAAAGAACTAAGTAAGGCTTGTGAGGCATGATCTGTCCCTCACAAAGCTGTGCTTACTATCTTTAATCAAACTATGTTTTTCCAAATAGTCATAAATCCTATCTCTCAGAATCCTTTCCAGTACCTTGCTTACCATAGACTTAAGACTGACTGGTCTGTAATTCCCAGGGATTTCACTATTCCCTTGCTTGAGCAGAGGGACAACATTCGTCTCCCTTCAACAATTCAGTACTACCTCAGTGGCGAGTGAGGATGCAAAGTCATTGCCAGAGGTGCAACAATCTCATTCCTTGCTTCCTGGGGTAACCTTCGATGTACCTGGTCCAGCCCTGGGGACTTATCTATCTTGATGTTTCCCAGAATTTCAAGCACATCTACTTTCTTAATATCAATCTGTTCAAACCTATTAACCTGCACCACAGCATTCTCACAATCAACAAGGTCTCTCTCTCTAGTGAATACTGAAGCAAAAAAACTCATTTAGGGCCTCCTCTACTTCTTCAGACTCCAGGCACAAGTTCCCTCCACTATCCCTGATTGGCCCTACCCTCTCTCTGATTATTCTCTTATTCCTCACATAAATGTAGAATGCCTTTGGATTTTCCCTAATCCTTCTTTTGTGCCCTCTCCTAGCTCTCCTCAGTCCATTTTTGAGTTCTTTCCTAGCTACCCTGAAATTCTCTAAAACTGTGCTGGAGCCTTGCATCCTCAACCTTAAGTAAGCTTCCTTCTTCCTCTTGATGAGAAGCTCTTTTTCTCTTGTCATCCAAGGGTCCTTCACCTTACCATTCCTTGCATGTCTCAGTCTTATCCAATACTCACAACAAGTGCTCCTTGAACAGCCTCCACATTTCACTTGTGCATTTCCCATAGAACAATTGTTCCCAATTTATACTCTGCAGCTACAACAGTATAATTTCCACTCCCCAAGTTAAATACCTTCCCACACTGTCTGTTCCTATCCTTCTCCTTGGCGATGATAAAGGTGAGGCAGTTGTGATCACTGTCACCAAAATGCTGTCCCATCGAGAGATCTGACACCTGGTCTGAATCATTGTCCAGCACCTTATTCAGCCTATCCACATATTGAGTCAGGAATCCTTCCTGGACACACCTGACAAAATCGACTCCATTCAGACCATCTGCACTAAGGAGGTTCCAATCAATATTAGGGAAGTAAAAGTTACCCATCACAACAACTCTGTTACATCTGCACCTTTCCAAGATCTGCTGTTCGGTCTGTTCTTCCATCTCTCTGCTGCTATTAGGAGGCGGGGGAGAAGGGGGGGAGGGGTCTATACAAAACACCCAATAAAGTGAAAGCTCCTTTCCTGTTACTAACTTCCACCCATACTGACTCAGTAGACAAACCCTCCTCAACAACCTCCTTTTCTGCAGCTGTGATGCACTGTCTAATTAATGATGCTCCGCTCCCTCCTCTTTTACCACCCCCACCCCCCAATTCGTTTTAAAAGATCTAAACCCTGGAACATCCAGCAACTATTCCTGCCCCTGTGAAGTCCAAGTCTCTGTTATGGCCACAGTTCCAAGTATTGATCTATGCTCTAAGTTCATCACTCTCATTCCAACCCTCCTTGCATTGAAACAGACACACTTTAACCCATCCTTTTGCCCTATCAGCTGTGTATCCTTTCTGAAAGACTCTCTGCATTCTATTTCTGCCCATTCAACAACTACCTTCTCTTCTGCTCTGTAACTGTGGTTCCCAACCAGAAATCTCAGAACAAATCCAAGATTTTTCTTTGAGGTCAAGTAAAAAACGAATGTGCAACTCTCTATCACCTTCCACAGCCTTAGATCATCCTAAATCCCTAGTTACAAAGAAAATTATTTTTCTTAAGCTGGCCATTGTCATTATATTGGTTAAATTTTGCCTGGCAAGATTTGGCATACACCAATATCTATCCGCTTTTGTTGGTATTTGTCAGGGATAAATGGTTCCCCTGTTTAAGCAGTTCTATGGGCTTATTTATGTCTATATTCACAGGTTGATAGTTATTAACTTTGAATTCTCATTCAAAAGAGAGTATATCTAAGAATGTAACACTCACTCAGTAATACACAAAAAACTATATCATGCTGCACTAGGACAGGAACTCACAAACATTTGATTCAGAGGTAAAATCATCAATGGTAAACCAAACTGAAGCATGTATGTTCATCGAAGGAGCAAGTTTGAAGGTAGCTTGCAGCTTAAACATAATCAGCTGCCTGATGTTTTTATGTTTGGGATTCATAGAGGAGACATTCAAGAATGAAGGTAGAACCCTAAAGCTGGGAGCCTAGTTACTTCTCAAACACAAGAAACCACCCATCATTAAATGACCACAGTATTCTGAAGTAATCCCCAATTATTCAGCTTCAAGGCAACTTTGCTAAATTTAAGGGTAGCAGTAGAGACAAAAACATCATGACTTTGAGTGGAACATGTTTCTAGAATGCTTGTGTAAATCACTGGTAATGTAAAAACGGTCATAGATCTTTAAATCAGTGTCTAAAATACATCTTAAATGTGCAACACATAGAACATAGAATATGTTTTTACATAAACTATACAGTTATTATCACTGAATTTGTTTAAAAATGCATTAATAAACCTCCTCAGAGATATTTAAGTATTTAATTGCTATTATTTTTGTGCATCCCAAAAACCCAATAAATTAAATAAATATTTGATAGAGGTTAGCTGGGTACTAACGAGTGGAATTTATGCTCATAGCAGTAAATGTTTACATATCAGAGTGATTTAGGTTTTTAAGTGTGTGTAAACATTAGAAGCTTTTTCTTATCTCATACACATCTTAAAAATTACAAGAATCCAATGTGAGACAAGTGGCTTTAAATGAAGCATTAAAATTTGAAAATGTTTCAACAAGGCTCTTGTCAGCAGAAACTATGGTGTAAGTTGTTGGCTGTAGATTTGAAAATTCTGAGCATGCATTCAAACCTCACTTCGGGTATTTGCCTTGAAAAACCTTTTGATCTCTGCTGTCAGATGTGTACATGTTGAATGATATATGGAAAGGATATCTGCTGCCAACAAAATCTGTCTGCTTTTTATGGGATCAACCTTGACTTCCCATCATCTTCCATCACTCTTCTCCTGAGAAATGCATTCATTTGTCCCTGTTTCCTTCATGTAGCTTGTTATGGATCAGGATGAAAGGAAGGAAGCTGTGGTCCAGTTGGGGGCCCTCCTGTCTCTGAGTCAACAAGATACAGGTTCAAAGCCCCACCCCATGAGACGTAAGCATGTAATTCAGGCTGACACAACAGGACAGGAGTGAGTGAACACTGACCTGTTGGGTGCACTGTCTCTTCGATAACCAGCAAACACAGGATCTGACTGTCCTCTCAGAGTAATGTAATAGACACTACCACACAGTTTCAAAAAAAGAACAGGGGCATCCAGACCTACATTTATTCGTTATTGTGTATCTGAAACAAATAGTCTAAGAATTCTTCATATTGTTATTTATGAAACTTGCTGTATGCCACATGGTTACAACATTGCAAAACGACGTCATTGGCTCTGAAGCACCAATGTGACTAAATGGTGCTATACAAATGCAAATTATTTATTATTATCTTTGCGTTTAAAAGCTTCCCCAAGTCCATAATCCCACAAGATCTTCATACAAATACTGTAAACATCAGTGGCATTGCGGTAATGTCACTGTATTGGTAATCCAAAGATCCTGAGCTAACGCCCTTGAAACATAGCTTCAAATTCCATCATGACAAAAGGAGAAACTTGAATTCAAGTAATTTGAATCACTCGAACAGAGATTTGGCTACCTTGCTGCCAAATATTATTCTGTGAAAACTAATGTACAAGAGTTGACTTTAAGAATTGTATGAATCATGTTGATGTGAGGACAGTAATGAATACTTATTTACGAGCTTGTATCATGAACCCTGTGCACATGATGTACACTAGCTGAAAGAATTTTTATTTCTGCAAGTCTTATTAAAATGGTTCATTGTCTTTACAACTGTTTATCTATGATGAAAATAATTAATTGAGTTGGATGAGCAGAAACAGTTTCAGAGTCACTATGGTGAATAGGAAGTCAAATCAAACTAATAAAGACTCCCATTCTTTACCAGCACAAACAACAGGAAAACAAGAAGCAAAAGCATTGAAAAATATATACTGGCTATTGATGTTCCTATAATCTTGATTTAATCATATAATTAAATGGAATTTGACAGCTTGCACTTTGAGGAATAAATGTTGACATCAAGAATGAGAAATCCAATTATTTGAACACACAGCTCTGAATTTTTCAAAAAGGGAAAGCATCCATAAATCAAGTCAAAGAGTCATAGAGATGTACAGCACAGAAACAGACCCTTCAGTCAAACTCATCCATGTCAACCAGATATACCAACCCAATCTAGTCCCACCTACCAGCACCCGGTCCATATCCCTCCGAATGCCTCCTATTCATATATCCATCCAGATGCCTCTTAAATGTTGCAATTGTACCAGCCTTCACCACTTCCTCTGGCAGCGCAATCCATACATGTATCACACTCTGTGTGAAAATGTTGCCCCTTAGGTCTCTTTTATATCATTCCCCTCTCACCCTAAACCTAGTTCTGGATTCCCCACCCCAGGGAAGAGACTTTATCTATTTATCCTATCCATGCCCCTCATGATTTTATAAACTTCTATAAGATCACCCCTTAGCCTCAGACACTCCAGGGAAAGTAGCCAATTCAGCCTCTCCTTATAGCTCAAATCCTCCAACCTTGGCAACATCCTTGTAAATCTTTTCTGAACACTTTCAAGGTTCAGAAGATCCTTCCAATAGGAAGGAGACCAGAATTGCAAACAACATTTCAACAGTGGCCCAATCAATATCCCATACGGCCGCAACATGACCTCCCAACTCCTGTACTCAATACTCTGACCAATAAAGGAAAGCATACCTTCTTCACTATCATATCTACCTGCAACTCCACTTTCAAGGAGCTATGAACCTGCACTCCAAGGTCTCTTTGTTCAGAAATACTCCCTAAGACCTTACCATTAAGTGTATAAGTCCTACCAAGATTTGCTTTTCCAAAATGCAGCACCGCACATTTACACAAATTAAACTCTATCTTCCACTTAGCCCATTGGCCCATCTGATCAAGATCCCGTTGTAATCTGAGGTAACCTTCTTCACTGTCCACTGCACCTCCAATTTTGGTGCCATCTGCAAACTTATTAACTATACCTCTTATTCTCATATCCAAATCACTTATATAAATGATGAAAAGTATTGGACCCAGCATTGATCCTTGTGGAACTCCACTGGTCACAGGCCTCCAGTCTGAAAAACAACCTCCCTTTGTCATCTACCTTTGAGCTAGTTCTGTATCCAAATGACTAGTTGTCCCTGTATTCCATGAGATCAAACCTTGCGAACCAGTCTCCCATGGGGAATCTTGTCAAATGCCTTACCGCTCTGCCCTCATCAATCCTCTTTGTTACTTCTTCAAAAGACTCATTCAAGTTTGTGAGACATGATTTCCCATGCACAAAGCCATGTTGACTAACCTTAATCAGTCCTTGCCTTTCCAAATACATGTACATCATGTCCCTCAGGATTTCCTCCAACAACTTGTCCACCACCAACATCAGGCTCACTGGTCTATCATTCCCTGGCTTGTCCTTACCACCCTTTTTAAACAGTGGCACCACATTAGACAACTTCCAGTCTTCCAGCACCTCACCTGTGACTATTGATGATGCAAGTATCTCTGCAAGGGGCCCAGCAATCACATCCCTAGCTTCCCACAGAGTTCGCGGGTACACCTGATCAGGTCCTGGGGATTTATCCACTTTTATGTGTTTCAAGACATCCAGCACTTCCTTCTTTGTAATATGGACATTTCTCAAGATGTCCAGATCTATTTCCCTACAGTGTATATCTTCCATGTCCTTTTCCACAGTAAACATCGTTTAGTGTCTCTCCCATCTGCTGCAGCTCCACAAAAGGCTACCTTGCTGATGTTTGAGGGGCCCTATTCTCTTTCTTGTTACCTTTTTGTCCTTAATGTATTTGTAAAAATCCTTTGGATTCTCCTTAAATCTATTTACCAAAGCTATCTCATGTCCCCTTTTTGCCCTCTTAGTTTCCCTCTTAAGTATACTCCTACTGCCTTTATACTCTTCTAAGGATTCTTTCAACCTATCCTGTCTATAACTGACATATGCTTCCTTCTTTTTCTTCACAAAATCCTCAATTTCTTTAGTCATTCAGCATTCCCTATACCTACCAGCCTTCTCTTTCACCCTGACAGGAATATACTTTCTCTGGACTCTCGTTATCTCATTTCTGAAGGCCTCCCATTTTCCAGCCATCCCTTTAGCAGCGAACATCTGCCCCCAATCAGCTTTCGAAACTTCTTGCCTAATACCATCAAAATTAGCCTTCCTCCAATTTAGAACTTCAACTTTTACAGCTGGTCTATTCTTTTCCTTCACTATTTTAAAACAAATAGAATTATGGTCACTGGCCTCAAACCGTTCCCCCACTGACACCTCAGTCACCTGCCGTGCCTTATTTCCCAAGAGTAGGCAAAATACAAAAAAAAGGTGAAAAAGTGAAATCTGGATGTTCTAATAGCAGATAAAATTTAACAGGGTGGATATAGGGTTTGGTTGCAACTCACATGTGCAACCTTAGCAGATGCATCTTCCTATGTAACTCAGCAGATGCCCCACTTTATGTGACGTTTGAGACCACATGTGCTAAGTATGATAAATGCTGATTTGACCCTGTAGTGCCAGGTTTGAACCTTGCAGAGTACTTTGGAGAGCTGAGATACACTTTTGGAGAGGTCAAGTCCTGTTTCTAATATCCAGGAACACCTCTGGTGAAATCAGATCATCTTTGGGGAGGTTATGTGCCCTTTTAATACTCTTTGGGATAGTGATTTTTGAGAAGATTTTTAGTTCAGGTTGATGCTAAGTATGTAAGTTTGCTCGCTGAGCTGGAAGATTTGTTTTCGGATGTTTTGTCACCATACCAGGTAACATCATCAGTGAGAGTCTCCAGTGATGCGCTGGTGCTATGTCCTGCCTCTCTATTTATAAAGTAGCATCCTTCTTTGTCGGTATGTATAAAAACTAGTAATAGTAGATCATGTCTTTTGGTGGCCAGTTAGTGTTCATGAATCCTGATGGTAATTTTCCTGCTAATTTATCTGATGTAGTTTTTATTTACAGTTCTTGCATGGTATCTTGTAAATGACGTTAGATTTGCTAGTTGTATCTAATGGATCCTTTAGGTTCATTAGTTGCTGTTTAAGTGTGTTAGTACGTTTCTGGGCTACCATGATGCTAACGAGTCTGAGTAGTCTGGAAGCCATTTCTGATATGTTTTTGATGTAAGGTAATGTGGCTATACTTTTTGGTTGCATTGTGTCTACTTGCTTGGGATTGTTTCTGAGGAATCAGCAGACTGTGTTTATTGGGTACCTGTTTTTCTTTGCATCGATATTTTCTTCTGCTTTTTGTAGTTCTTTGGTGCTGCAGCGTGATGTAGCTCATTGAAATTAAGTCTTGATGCAGGTCCATTTGTGGGTGTTGTGATGATTGCTTCTGAAGTTAAATATTTGGTCTGGGTTTGTTGTTTCTCTGTAGACACTGGTTTGAAGTTCTCCATTAACTGTACGTTCAACTGTCACGTCTAGGAATGGAAGTCTGTTGTTATTCTCCTCCTCTTTTGCAAATGTTATGCCTGTCTGGATATTGTTAATGGTGTTGTTTGTTTTCTCGAATTTTTGATCCGTTTTGTGATCCCAAAGGTGTCATCCATATAGCAGACCCAAAATTTTGGTTAGATAGACGGAAGGGCAGCTTGTTCAAGTCTCTGCATTACTGCTTCCGCTATGAGACCTGATATTGGTGATCCCATGGGTGTTCTATTGACTTGTTTGTAGGTCCTTTCAAAGAAGGACACTACTTTGACTGGGAGAACACACGTATCCTAGGACAGGCAAAACAAAGACATGCACGCGAATTCTTAGTGGCATGGCATTCTAACCAGAACTCCACCAATAAACACATCGATTTAGATCCCGTCTAACTTCCCTTGAAAAAGAGGACTGGAAATGACATCACCTGCCTTGAGAAACCAAGACCTAAAGATAGGGAGGTCGGGCATACCACTAGCCCTTCACCAGAGACTCATACTGATGATTTTACATAGTATGGTGATGAAATGTCTGAAAACAAAACCTTCAAGCTCAGCAGACCGATGTACATAAAAGGGGCATAAATGCATTGGTGCTGTCAACAGAACTCTCCAAAGGAATTTTTGAAATAAACTGTCAAAAGGACCTATCAAAAAGATCTTTTGAAAGCAGTTGTCAGAATTGTGGGAAACAAGTGTCAAGACAACTGAACATCTGACCTTTGTTTTGAAATCATCTTAAGTATGTTTAAAAAATGCCATTGTCTGCTATTTCACTTTGTTGACATAATCTTGACTATTGTCGTTGCTGGATTATTGCTGCTCAAATGATTTCACAACCATCCACTATCACAGTAGGGTACATCACTTTTCATTGTTTGTTTGAAAGCTCAACTGGTTACAAACTTTAGAACTGGGATGATTAATTGTCATATTTGTTGCTATAAGTAATTATACTCTTGAATTAAGTGTTTTCAAAATGATTGTTTAGTTGAGAGTGTAAATGCAGTGAATGGCTTTTAAGAATGACTTTTGCTTTAAATCTGCCCAACTTAGAATTTTGTTTGATTTCATCTCAATACGGTTGTTGAGATCTACCAATAGTACATACTGGATGAGTTAACATGCTGGATGTGAGGGTAAAGGGTTATGGCTGGGGAATGTATTGACAAAGGTTGTCACAAACTTGGCTTAATGGCTATAAAAGGGCCATAGGATTGTTTAAAAAAGCAAAGATTTGGCAGAAAGGATATAAGGGATGGCTGGGGACATGACATGGAATTAGATGGCATGGATAAGGCATAGAGAAAGTGAGGCATGGAGGCTGATGATAGGTTTTATGTTATATTCTAGTTTCAAATCATCAGCATAAACTCAGTCCCCCAAGTCAAACCTTCAGTCCAGTGCACTACTGATCCTAGCAGCTTCATCATTTGTTCTTAGAATGTTGATACCAACTCCCAGTGACCCTAGCTACCTTGGAACATAAAACCCAACCTCTGGGACACTGTCTGCAGAGTCAGGCTTGTAAAGCCTGGAAATATCCCAACACTGCACTTGAATGCTGGAAGTGAAAATCCAGAAGTGACTACCTAACATCCTTTAGTTAATCAAAATCATGTGCCCTCCAAAATTCTAATAATTTAATCAGCACCATTACCAATTAAAAATTAATAACACATTTATGATTTTTTTTTGTTGCAACTACACCGTGGGCGGCACGGTGGCAGTGGGCGGCACGGTGGCACAGTGGTTAGCACTGCTGCCTCACAGCGCCAGAGACCCGGGTTCAGTTCCCGCCTCAGGCGACTGACTGTGTGGAGTTTGCACATTCTCCCCGTGTCTGCGTGGGTTTCCTCCGGGTGCTCCGGTTTCCTCCCACAGTTCCAAAGATGTGCAGGTCAGGTGAATTGGCCATGCTAAATTGCCCGTAGTGTTAGGTAAGGGGTAAATGTAGGGGTATGGGTGGTTTGCGCTTCGGCGGGTCGGTGTGGACTTGTTGGGCCAAAGGGCCTGTTTCCACACTGTAAAGTAAAGTAATCTAATCTAATACTCCAAAACATGCACAGATGTCCTTTGCTTTCAAGCTCGATCTAGCACACTATTGTTTAGTGATGTTTGATGTATTGATGTATTGACAGTGTGAGCATGCAGGTCAGCATTGGGTGAGTGAGCGCTATGGTCCAGCCTTGGTCCTTGTCTATGTATCCTTGCAGCAGCTTTCAGTGTTAGATGCTGATGTGCCCTGTAAAGCAAGCTTCTGTTTCCTAAGTGGCCTGAAAGGGGAGCTGAGAAGTGTCTCGATGGTCCTGAAGGGTTGGCAAATATTTGATGTCAATGTCCCTAAATAAGGGATCTTTGCATGGCTGGTGCCCATAGATCATGCTCTGAGATGCTGAACATCATGGAGGTCAGTTGTAGCTAGTGATGAGCTGACATTGTCAGGTACATGCTCCTACTACCATGTGGAGAATTCTGGATGATTCTCTTTTTGGCATATTTGGTAAGATAAGAAACTGAATAATAATGAGCTGAGTTGTGGTTCAAGGCATTTAACAAGCTCTAACTTCCCCCTTCGATGGCAACTTACCACTGCATAGTGAGAACTTGCCTGATTGCTTGGCAAATGCATAAAATATGGAACAAATTGCTCACCATCAAGGTTGCCCTTGCCAGACTTTTCACACAATTCTGCCTCAAACCACACCATAGCCCACACCATTCAGGTGCCTATAAGATTCCATCCCATGATTTTATGTCCTAGGAAGTTGGCATGCCCATTTTTGGACATCTCACACATAGAGTCCAACCCATCCTCCAATGTGGTGTCCAACATGCCCTGGATTTGGGCCTTGAATTGATTACTGATACTGTGTTAGCTACCCAACCCCTAGTGTCAGGCATCAATGTTCAAGGAAGTTATTAGGAATGATCTTCAGAGTGTGGTGGAGGGAGATGGCTGGGCCTTGAAGTACTTTTGGCAAGGATTGTTGAGGGTCAATAAATAATATTATAGTATTTGCGCTGTTGATAAGGCATCACTGGCACTGTTGAGCCAGTGATGGGGAGGTCAGGAGTCTGGGATTGCAACCAAGGAGGAATTTAGGAGTATTCAGATGTTGAGTGCAAAGTTGGAAATCTTGAGAACAAGAGAGGTGAGTCATTAATTTTGTAATTCTGTAATGTTTCATGTTTATTTTCCCAGAGAAAAATAATGCTAGCTTTGGTTATCTCAGGTGCAAGGCTTAAAGATCTTTATCTGTATATCCTAAAGACCTAATATATGTTTTTAATATAGGTAAACAGAACAACCTGGTTTGACCTTTACCAAAGTGGCAGCTGTGTAATTTATCCAGAAAAGTGCAAATGGAGCTGAATTTTGAACTAATATCGCGATTCATCTTTTTGATGATAGAAATGTATTTCTGTTTATAGTTGTACTATTGAACGGTTGTCAGTCAATTACTTACTTTTCCTTCGACAACATATAGTTATTGTTACTCCCGATAGACTCTGGACAATTTCTTCAATTATTAAATAACTTTAAATGTGCACAAGAGTCAGACTTACAACCTTCTGTATCCGAATGGAATCTGCTGCCGGTTCAATTCCTATTATCCCCAGGAGCAACTCTTTACCTACTTCTATCATCATTATATCTCCCATTACAATGATTTATTGATCTATAAGCTGGAATTCCATTAACTGTATAACACTGGGTGCCACCTCTGTGTTTTCTTTGTTAACCTCTCATCTTCAGCTCAACCATTTTAAAAGATTATCCAATAGCCAGTCCACATAAGGTTATCTCAACTCGATCTCTCTTGAAATATCCATTATACACTCTTTATATCTTGAGTTGCAAAATAACCTGAGTTTCCTAATCTAGAACAAAGAACAATACAGCCAGAAGTAAGCCTTTTGGCCCACCATGTTCATGCCAACCATGATGCTATTTTAAACTAATCCCAACTGCTGCACATGACCCACATTGCTCTACTTCCTATCGAAATGTCTTTTAAACATTACTATTGTATCTGATTCCAGCACCTCCCCGGCAGTGCATTCCAGGCACCTACTAATCTCTGCACAAAAACTTGTTTTGCACATCTCCTTTAAACTTCTCACTTTTCGCCATAAACCTACAACCCCTAGTATTTGACATTTCTATCCTGGGAAAAATCTTCCAATTATCCAAGCCTCTCATAAATGTATATATTTTTATCACCCATCCACCTCTGATGCTCTAGTGAAAAACAATCCAAATTTGTCCAACTCTCCTTTTAGGTGATACACTCCATTCCAGCCAACATCCTCGTAAATACATTTCATCCCACTCCAAAGTCTCCATATCCCAACTGTTGTGTGGTGACCAGAATGCATTTGATATCCCAAATGTGGCCTAACCAAAGCTTTATACAACTTGAAAATGATTTGCAAACTTTTATACACAATGCCCAATCAATGAAGCAAGCATTCCATATGTTTACCAACTCCACTTGGATCCCAAATGATTTAATCTGCTGGAACAACCTGCCAGGAAGCATCTTGTCAAATGTTTGAGTAAAGTGCACGTAAACAATATCCACTGCCCTACCTTCATCGATCGTCTTCATCTCTTCCTCAAAAAACACAATCAAATTTGTCAGGCAAAACCTCCCCTGCATAAAGCCATACTGACTATCCCTAATAAGTCTATTCTTCTCCAAATGAGAGTAAATCGTCTCCATCAAAATCTTTCCCAATAATTTGTCTACCACTGCTATAAAGCTCACCTGCCTATAATTTCATAGATTATCCTTGTAGCCCTACTTAAGCAAAGGAACAACACTGGCTATTCTCCAGTCTTCTAGATCCTTGTCTGTGGCTAAAGAGGATACTAACATCTCTAGCAAGATTCCAGCAATCTCCTCCCTTGTCTACCTGAGTATCCTGGCAGACATCTCATCAGCTCCTGGGGACTTACGCCTTAATGTTTTTCAAGACATTCAACACCCACTCCTTGTTAATATTGACATACTCTAGAATATGAACATACCCCTCCCTAATCTTGCCAATGTGAAGTACTCATTAAGGACCTCATCCATTTCCTCTAGATCCATGGATAAATTCCCTCTTTTGTCTCTGAGTGGAGTTATCCTTTCCTGAGCTATCATCTTCCTCCTCATATACAAATAAAATGCCTTGGGATTCTCCCTAATCCTTCTTGCCAAAGACATTTCATGGCCCCTTTTAGCCATCTTAATTCTAGTTTAAGTTCTTTTCTCTTCTGTTTATCAAGGAACTTGTCTGATTTCAGTTTCCTAAACCTTACATATGCCTCCTTTATTTCTTTTTGACTCAACTTTCAATATCACTTGTCATCGAGGGTTCCTGAACTTTGGAATCCTTATCTTTTATCCTCAAAGGAACATGCTGGTCTAGAAATCTGATCCATTAACCCTTAAAAGATTCCCATAAGTCAGATGTGGATTTATCCTCAAATAGCTGCCCACAATCTAATTTACTAGTTCCTGCCTCATGCTGTTGTAATTAACCTTCCCCCAGTATGCTGACATTCAATGTGTGTAGACTCACCTGTCTTAACCTTCCTGTTCATTGTATACTATCCTAGTGGAAGCAACCTTGATCTGAAAGTTAATGTCATGTGAATAAATGTGCTGCTGGTATGTTGGACTTTGGGAAGGACAGAGCATCACTCAAATGATGATGTCTCTTTAATTCCCTGCCAACCCCTGCCACACTATATTAGAAGCAGCAGTATCATCAGTCCATTTACATGGCATCAACAGTGACTTGGGATATTCTATTTTGTTCGATTTAAGCTGACTTCACAGAGACTTCACAGAATCTGAGAAATGTTCAGGCATAAAAGGAGGCCATTTGGCCCATTGTGGCTGCACTGACTCTTTAAGTGAGCACATAGTGCCAATGTCCTGCCTTTTCCCCATACCCATGCATGTTATTTTTATCCAAGTAATCATTGAATGGCTTTTTCAATTGATACTGCCCTGACCACACTTTCAGGCACTGCATTCCATGCCCTCACTGCTCACTGAGTGAAAATGTTTTTCTCCCTTCACTCTTAGTTCTTTTGCAGATAATCTTAGTTCTTCACCCTCTTCTTGTTGTCCTTCTTAATGAGCACTTAGCCTGATAATCCCATTGTTTGAGACACTACACAGTCTGGCATTGACTCCGTTTTCCCTACTGAGCTCTACAATCTGTGCAGTCTGTAAATAGGGTGAATTCCTCATTTGGGTGGTCTCCACAACCCCATAATGAGGTTCCAACACATCAAAATGATTCTTTAAACTCCAATCATGTTAGCACTTCCACCAGACCCATCTGTTTGTTCTGATGTTGCTAAATTAATCCTACAGGCGAAGGGGAAAGTAAATTCAGTACTTAGGGACCCAGTCCCATCAATTTCGTTGAAGTTAAATTTTGTTTATACAAAAGCCAATAAAACTGTGAATGCTGTAAATCAGAAATTGCTGAAAAAAGCTCCGCAAGTCTGGTAGCAGCTATGGAGATACATCAAAGTTTCAGGTCAAGTGGCCCTTTCTCAGTTCTGGAATGAAACCTCAACTCTGATTTCTCTCCACAGATACTGCTAGACCTGCTGAGCTTTTCCAGCAATCTCTTTTTGAATTTTATTTATGTTGCATTGGAATTGGTGACCTTATGGCCAACGTTTCAGAGGTTGGATTCTATGACAGTCCACTTTCTGTGAAATCTGAATTGCAATGACCTTGCTATATTTGCCAAGGTGTTTGCTGTTTCATGTACTCATGTTGAAAACCAATCAGCTGCCCAATTCCTCCAGCACCTGCCATACAAACAACACTGACCCAGTGAAATGAGAACTGAACATGTCAGAAATAATGAGTGGGTCCTTCACCAACTTAAAAGAGAAAGAATAGCTTGAATATTCCAGGGTAGGTCCTTCATCTTTCGAATGAGACATTAAACTGAGGTCCCAGCTATCAGCTCAGCTGGATGTGAAAGATCCCCTGGCTTGATTTCAGAGAGAAGATGAGGGTTTATCCCCGGTGTCCTGACTCAATATCAATCCCTCAATCAACAAAAACAGGTCTCTGGCCATTCTCACATTGGCTGGAATGTTCCCAGCTCCTGAATGATGTGGACGTTAGCAAAAATGTTGGGAAAATCAGGTGGGACGTCCAGTGAAGAACTTCTCGAGAAATATCATTTTGCAACCAAGTCCCAAATGGTAAGACAAGATTCTGGCAGGAGCTACGAGGTGCCAATTTGACTCCTTTACTGGTCATTTTCCGTCTTATTGTTAAATAATCTCGCCCCTGTAAGATGCAATTTCCCATTGTCCCGCTGCTGGATAGACATTTGATGGCAGCAATTCCCGACATGAATATCGGAACAGATACCTGGTAATTCCAGCTCCCCCCACCAGACCATCAACTTGGAAACAAGGCACCAACATCTCAGGGTATACCGCACAGGTAGCAGCTACACACAACACCTCTTGTCCACAGAAGTTGGTGTTTGATCTTGTACCCACTGCACCTGCCGCTTACAATATATTTCTGCATTTCAGTGCTGCACCTCTTATTGTAATGCTGTGCCAGGATGCTTTGTAGACAGGGACTGAGAGTCATCCTATAGGTTGAAACAAGGTATCCCTGAGGGCTGCTTCCTTGTTCTCTCCATGCTCACTCATCTTGAGATTGCTTCGATGCTCACAGCACCCCTGCCTTGCCTTGGCTTTTTGTGTTTTGCCACTCAGCCAAATCTTAGATGTTCATACTAACTCTCTCTTGCCTTGTCTTTTAATACAGACACAAAGCCAGGCAGCTTGTCATGGTCGTTAGTAGTGATTGGTCAAGAGGCTGGACATGTTGCTGTATGGTGCTGTACTATGTCAATCTCACACATGTGCCAGCAGTGTATGAGCCACATGCTCTCCATGTGCTTGAAGCAAACAGTCATGTCTGAAAGCCCTTAGACAATTCCAGGGAGAGACTATTCAGGCAGAGAGTCTTTGAACCGTCCAATATCAGATCAGAAGCTTTGGCGTGGCGAGACTCAGGGTAGGCAGCACAGTGGGTCAGTGTTTACCACTACTGCCTCACAGTGCCAGGGACCTGGATTTGATTCCTGCCTTGTGTGACTGTGTGGAGTTTGCATGTTCTCCCCACACCTCATGCATTTCCATCGGGTGCTCCGGTTTCCTCCCATAATTCAAAGGCTAGGTGGATTGGCCATGCTCAATTGCCCTGTAGTGTCCTGGGATGTGCAAGCTGGTGGAAATGCAGGGTTAAGGGGATAGTGCAGGTTGATCTTCAGAGGGTCACTACAGTCTTGCTGGGTGAATGGTCTCTGACTGCACTGCAGAGATTCTACAGTTCAATGTTCCTTTCCTTGTAGGGAGTGAGGAAGTGAATTTTAGGCACCCCACAACCCATCTTGGTTCTTTCTGCAGTTGTGTGGGAAATTTTCAGCTGGAAGTAGGCAAAAGGAGGAAGTAAATGAGGTAAAAGTGGCTGGCACAGTTGTTGGTGCTGATGGAGATGGCAGAAAGCTGGTGAGGAGTGCCAGGTGAGTGAGCAGGCTACAGAGTGGGGATTGAGAGTTCATATTCTGAGGGGGTTGGATGGGCAAGGGTGAGCGAGGGAAGCTGTTACATGTAAAATTGGAAGTGGTAGAGACTGAGTCTTGGTGGAAAGTGAGATGATTCAGCTCATTGTTGACCATATTCATCAGCGTGCACAAATATGAATGTTAGTCTGTGGTGCCAAGACAACAAACATAGAGGCAAATAATTAGAGTTGGAAAGGGTAAAATAGAAACCTTTTGCATCAGGCTTGGCCAAAACCACAGAGAGAGGAAGAAAAACGGGTAAATTTGCTTGTCAAAGCTGTTAAAGAAAAGAAGTCCGAACCTCTGGAATTCCCTTCTGTACCTTTCCCTGTGTCTTCAAAGTACGCCCTTTAATCTACCTCTCACCAAACGTTTAGTGACTATTAGTCATGATCCCTCCTTTGACTCATTATCAAATTTAGTCAAATTATGCTCCAGTGAAAAACCTTGAGATGTTGTACAGCATTACAGATACTATTTAAATGTCCATTTTTATTATAATGGTAATCCATGCTATAACCATTGTACTTTAATAGATTGGGTGGATCTCAAGACTGGAAAAAGTGAGGACTGCAGATGCTGGAGATCAGAGTGGAAGAATGTTGTGGTGGAAAAGCACAGCTGGTCAGGCAGCATCCGAGGAGCAGAAGAATTGATGTTTCGGGCATAAGCCCTTCAAAATCGAGTTGATTTTGCAGACTAATCTGTCCCCTAAGATGTTTGAGATTTGTGGAGATTGTTTGAGCTGCACTCATTCAAGTGAGGAGTGAATATTTTCTACCCTTGAACTTAGTTGATGATGGACAGACTCAGAAGAATCTGGTTGAGAATCACATTGAGAAACAAGCATCTATATTGTTCTTGTAGTCACAGTGTCAATATGACTGATCTAGTGAAGTTTCTATTTTTATTATTCATCCATTAAAATTGGGTATTGCTGACTGGTCCAGCATTTATTGCCCGTTCCTAGTTGGCCTTGCAAATATGGTAGTGAGCAATTATCTTGAACTGCTGCAGTCTGTCTTGTGTAAATACTCATACAGCTATTAAGGAGGCATTTCCAGGATTTTGACCCCATAACATTGAAGGAATGCTGATATATTCCGAAGTCAGGACGGTGAATGGGCTGCAGAGAAATTTACAGGTGGGAGTGTTGCCATGTATCAGCTGGCCTTTTCCATTTAGATGATAGTGCGTTTCAAAGGTGCAGTCTAATGAGATTGACAAATTCCCCCGAGACGTGGTCGACGATATTGTGCAGGTCTTGCTGGATTTGGGCATGAACTGCTTCAGTATCTGAGGAGACATGGACAGTGCTGAACATTGTGCAGTCATCAGCAAATACTCCCATTTCTGACCTTGTGATAGAGGGGAGTTTATTGATGAAGCTGTTGAAGATGGTTGAGCTGAGGACAATACCCTGAGGAACTCTTGCAGTGATGTCCTGGAGCTGAGGTGACTGACCTCCAATAACCACAAACATCTTACTTTGTGTCAGGTACGACTCCAACCAATGGGACAGCCTTCTCTCAATTCCCATTGACTCTAGTTTTCAGAGGCTTCTTGATGCCACACTATTTGATGTCAAGGGCAGTCACTCTCACTTCTCTTCGGCAATTCTGATCTTTTGTCCATGTTTGAACCGAGGCTATAATGAGATCAGAAGCTGAATCCAAACTGACCATCAGTGAGCAGGTCACTGATAAACAAGTGCTGCATGATAGCTCTGTTGATGACCTCTTCTATCAATGGAATTCTGGTCAATGATGACCTTTAGGATGAAGGCAACCAACTTGGTAGTGATGGATTTGCTGAAAGTAAGTGGCTGGTATTTATGTCCTTAACTGATGGAAATATTCAATGCCTGGCAATTATCTACCATGCACTTTGTCTTCCAATTGTAGGTCTATGCTTGAATATTATCCAAGCCCTGCTGTAGATCTATGAACCTTCTGTTTGTGAGTTTTATTTATTATAGTCATTGCCTCAATCGATAGTTGTGGAAAAAGATAACAATGGGAGACTTTTCATGGTCTGTGCTCAGATACATTACGCAGTTTCAGAATGGGAAAAGCAAACAGAATTTTCCAATTTTCCTTCATGCATCCTCTAACATGTCTGACTTTCCAATACTGGATTATTTGGCACTGACTATAGGAACATGTCAGAGGAAGCTCCATCTAGATTTTTTTTAACAATCCTCTGTGCAAAAACAGAACTAACTTCCTGGTATATTGTTCTTTTGCTAATCCCTTTTTTTTGCCTTGCTTCTGATTTTTTAGCTCGCAAGGATAATCCTTCAAAAACATCTCTTGCATTAAAAGCTGCCTGAGATTTAAACCTTTTTGTTCAAAATTATAATCTTTCATTGTTGGTATAATTTTAGAGAGCTTTAGCTGTGCCTTTTCTTTGGCTCAAAGTTCTTTCCTTTCATGGAGAACATCAATTACTGTATATAATGATTCCTTTTTTCGTAAGTTCTCTTAATTAGCAGCACTTTTTCCTGGAAATGCTTCCTTTGTTATGATATCCACTGCACACTGTTTGCTGGAGCCTCTGATCATAACCTTCTAGGAGAAAGTGAGGACTGCAGATGTTGGAGATCAGAGCTGAAAAATGTGTTGCTGGAAAAGTGCAGCAGGTCAGGCAGCATCCAAGGAGCAGGAGAATCGACATTTCGGGCATGAGCCGTTCTTCAGGAA